>NC_050573.1:90692704-91292704 GCF_011100635.1 Trichosurus vulpecula | reverse complement strand
CAAAAATGAGAGAGCAAATAGTGTGCTTCAATCTGCATTTAGACTGCAATTCTTTCTCTCTATGTGGATACTATTTTCCATCATGAGTCTTCTGGAGTTATCTTAGAACCTTGCGTTGCTGAGAAGAGGCAAGTCTATCAAAGTTAGTCATTGCACAATGTGTCTGGTAACTGTGTATAGTGTTCTCCTGGTTCTGCTCCCCTCACTCAGCATCAGTTCATATAAGTCCAGGTTTTTCTGAAGTCTGTCTGCTCATCATTTCTTATAACACAATAGTATTCCATTCCATATACCACATTCTATACCATATACCTGTTTCAACAATTCGGCTAGCAGCTGCTGTGGGGGTGTAAAACCAACAACAACCAGCTCACAGAATGCTGTAAGCCCAGATTCTTTTGATCTGCTTTACTAAGGAAAGCAATGTTAAGGGGTTAACAACCTTATTTTAATCCAGCATACAAATATCATTCACTTAGTTCAGAGGAAAAAGCCAGCACCCTGAACTTCAGAGCAAATCCAAACAAATGACAAACATCAACAGACCAAATACAATTCATAGTTACCAAGGAAACCTTCAACATCTAAGTTCAGCCAGAAGGCCCTTAGAGCGCTGTCCAGAGTCCTGCACCTCCAGGAGTGAGAGCCCTAAGCAAATAGCTCTGTCTTCCCTTTTTATGCACTCTTTAGCCATCATCAAATGTCATCTGAGTGACCAGAACTTAAGCTCTTACTATTGGCTCTGGAGTTAGCACCTCCCCCTAGGACCTTGAGGGCTTCATGCCTACATCAACTTAGCACCTAATAGCTAGGGGTTTGGGGCCTATTTGTGAGCCAAGATATAATCAGACCTCCCTTCATTGGCCCCACCTGGAGCCCCACCTTAGTTACCAATTCACACCCACATAGGCTTAGCACCTAATAGATAGGGGTTTGGGCCTGGGGCTTAGCACCTAATAAGACTCAATCAAAGACACTGAATTAATCAAAGGAAACAAAGGCCAAACTCTTGAAGGGCACTTGGTTGAATAAGTGCTAAGAGCCCATCTTGATCCCCAAAACAATACCACAACTTCTTCAGCCATTCCCCAATTGATGGGCATTCCCTCAATTTCCAATTCTTTGCCACAACAGAAAGAGCTGCTAGAAATATTTTTGTTCATGTGGGTCCTTTTCCTATTTGTATGATCTCTTTGGGATACAGACCTAGAAATGGCATTGCTGGGTAAAAGGGTATGCACATTTTTATAGCCCTATTGGCATAGTTCTGAATTGCTTTCCAGAATGGTTGGGATCAGTTCACAACTCCACCAACAACAATGCATTAGTGTTCCAATTTTCTCACATCTCTGGCAGTTATAATTTTCCTGTTTTGTCATGTTAGCCAATCTGACAGGTGTGATATGGTACCTAAGAGTTGTTTTGATCTGCATTGCTCTAATCAATAGTGATTTAGAGCATTTTTTCATATGACTACAGATAGCTTTAATTTCTTCCTCTGAAAACTGCCTGTTCATATCCTTTGACCATTTATCAATTGGAGAATTATTTGTATTCTTATAAATTTGACCCAGTTCTCTATTTATTTTAGAAATGAGGCCTTTATGAGAGACACCGGTTGTAAAAATTCTTTCCCAGTTTTCTGCTTCCCTCCTAATCTTGGTTGCATTGACAAAAACTTTTCAATTTAATGTAATCAAAATTATCCATTTTGCATTTTTCATAATGCTTTCTGTCTCTTGTTTGGTCATAAATTCTTCCGTTCTCCGTAAATCTGACAGGTAAACTATTCCTTTGTTGCCCCTTTTCTTTCAAGAACAAAATTCTTGGGGGAGCAATACCCTATCCAATATGTTATTTAGGCACAACTGAAAAAACAGCAGGAAGGGGAAATTGGGTGGGGGCTAAGATTTTAGATCTTTTGAGGAGTGGTGAGCTACTAAGCTTATGTTCCTAATTTCCTATTAACTGGTGAAACTCCTGTTCTGGAAAAGGAAAAGATCTGGAAAAGATCACAAAGAGACAGCTTGATTTCATCAAGAACAGTGACATCATTGATAGCTTGGTGAATGGATCACAGAGGTGGATGGATCAAGGCAGATCTAAGTTCAAATGCTACCTCAGATCTTACTAGGCATATTACCCTAGGCAAGTCAATTAACATCTCTGTGCCTCACTTTCCTTATTTGTGAAATGGGAATAACAATAGCATGTACTCCCAGGGTTGTTGAGAGTACTAAATGAGGAAATATCTGTAAAGCACTTTGCAAACTTTAAAGCACTATATAAATTCTAGCCTTTCTTCTTCTCTCTCTCTCTCCTCTCCCCTCCTCCTCTTCTTCCTCCTCCTTCCTCTTCTCCTTTTCCTTCTACTCCTCTTCTTCCTCCTTTTCCTCCTCCTCCTCCATCTCCTCCTTGTATTCTCAATCTTCTTTTTTCACTTCCTTTTTTGGACAAGGTTACTAAACTGGTAGGTCAGAGGAATGCTGTAGATATACTCTACCTGGATTTCTGATAAGAGTTGACAAAGTCTCTCACACCATTTTTATGCAAAATGTAGAGAAATCTTGACTAGCTAGAACACTGGAATGAAGCTAAAAGGATAACTCAGGATAAATGTTAAATATAACATGGGTTTAAAATTCACCTTCACAAATACAATATTGGGGAGATGTGGTGAAATACCAGTTTCTCTCAACTGGTGTTTTAGTGGACTGCAAACCCAATGGGAGTGATATTGAAGTGGACTGCAAACTCAATGAGTGTTATTGAAGAGGTCAGGGAACTATATGTTTTTAGGAGTGCTCGAGACCCCAAAATATCACCATGCCAGGTCCTGCCTAATGAATTCAACTCAAGGCTTCTCTCAGCCAAAAAGAAACAAAGTTTATTACAGATTTGCCATATTGGGTTGTCTTAAGAAATCTCACCCTTTGTGTTGCTTGTTTTCACAAGCAGCCAGATTCCATCTAGAATCTGAGCACCTTCATGGAGGCAAGATGAAACTTATATACACAGAGATTGTGGAAGGGAGCTAGGGTGGTCCTGGGGTGGTGGGAGGAGGGGTTACAGAGGGTCTTGAGGTGGAATCTAAGGAGGACCTTGATGGAATGAGGTCAGACTCCAGGAACCAAGAGAATGGATTAAGTGTGGGAAGTAACTGAAGGCTACTTGGAGATAACAGACAATGTAGGGCTAGGCTAGTTTAAGGGTAAGAGATTTGGGCATTGACACTTGGTCAAGATCAAGGGTGGAAACTAGCCAGACAACGGAGGGCTAGGCTAGGTTAGAGTAACCTAGCCTAGAGATTTGGGCCTAGCAACAATGAAAGGCTTATGACCTCAGGCAAATGCCTCATTTAGTGGGAAGATTCAAGGGGGCTCCCACAGTCTAAACCTCATCATTATGGCATCTAAGAAAATTAATGCAATCAGGCTGCATTGAATAGCTTGGACTAGGGAACTGATGGTCCCACTGTACTCTGCCATTAGTTGGCCTTCATCTGGAATATTGTGTTCATTCATGAGAACCTCATTTTAAGGAAAGGCCCAGACAAGGTGGACCAGGTTCTGAAGAGGGTGATCAAGACAATGAATGGCCTTGAGATTGTGCTATATGAGGACTCATTGAAGGAGCTCAGATGTTTTAGCATGTAGGCGAGACGACTCAAAGGGGACATGAAAGCTGTCTTCAAATACTTGAAGGGTTTGAATGTAGAAGACTTGCTCTGCTTGGCTCTAGAGGGCAGAATTATGAACATTAGATGAAAGCTGCAAAGCATCTATTTTAGGCTTGAGGTACAGAAAAATTTCTTAATCAGAACTATCCTAAAGTATAATGGACTGCCTCATGAGTTGGTAAGTTGGAGACCTCTTAACTGGAGGTCTTTGAGCAAAAGTTGTAAGATATATATTTTAGGTCTGTTTATTTTATTTTTAATAATATTTTACTTTTTCCCCAATTACATGTTAAAAATTTTTTAACATTTTTTTAAAATTTTGAGTTCCAAATTCTATTCCTTCTTCCTTCCCTCTCTTCCCCACTCCCTAAGATGGTAAGCAATCCAATATGGGTTATACATGTGCAATCATGTAAAATATTTTCATATTATTCATTTTGTATAAGACGACTCAAACAAAAAAAAGTGAAAAATAGTATGCTTCAGACCATTCAGACATCAGTTTTTTCTCTGGAGGCAGGTAACATGTTCATCATAAGTCCTTTGGGATTATCTTGGATCACTGTGAGTGGGAGATAATTCTTGTGAAGACTTCACAGAGAGAGAAAATATAAAAATTACTTTTTTTTTTAATTTCTGGAATAAGCAGGGGAAATGAGAGGATGGAATGGACTTGGGATTTAACCTTGTAGGAATGTAATTACCTAACTCTCAGAAATTCCAGGCCCAGGGCAGTAAGTGCCTACAGGTTGTTCCTTCCCTGCTCCAGGAAGCCCCTTCCCTCTTTCCTCATTCCTCCTCTTTACCTTAGCCATATTATTGCCACATCAGCAGCTAGTTACTAAATAAGGAGATATGTTTCAGATTGGCTATACTCAATTTCCTGGTTCTTTGTCTAGCTTTTCACACCTAAATTGTAAGCCTGCCTCCCAGCAAATGGAGAGGAGGGATGGAGGTGGGTGGAGTTCTTTTGAAATAAGATATATGTTGGTGCTTTGCCTTTGTGATCTGCCTCCTTCCACTAGTCTGTCCTAGTGGAGGTGATGCCCAAATCTCACGAGATTTGTCAAATAAAGATTAATTCCTTTTCTGTCCCTACCTGAAAAGACTCTGTGAATTATTGGGGTACTCAAGTGGTCTCACCACCCCACACAACTGTATTGCTAGGGATAGCTAACTCATTCACAATTCTTCATTGTACAATATTGCTGTTACTTTATACAGTGTTCTCCTGGTTCCGTTCATTTTACTTTGTATCAGTTCATATAAGTCCAGGTTTTTCTGAAATCATCCTGCTTGTCATTTCTTATAGCAAAATAGTATTCCATCATAATCATATGCCACACCTTGTTCAGTCACTCCCCAGTTGATGGGCATCACCTTGATTTTCAATTCTTAGCTACCACAAAAATATTTTTGTACAAGGGTCTGTCTAGAGGGAATTCTTCTTTTTCTTTTTTTTTGGAGGGGGGAAAGGCAGGGCAATTGGGGTTAAGTGACTTGCCCAAGGTCACATAGCTAGTAAGTGTGTCAAGTGTCTGAGGTGGATTTGAACTCAGGTCCTCCTGACTCTAGGGCTGGTACTCTACTCACTGTACCACCTAGCTGCCCCTAGAGGGAGTTCTTGCTTAGATATGGTTTGGACTAGATGGGGCCTCTGAGATCTTTTCCAAGTTTGAGAATTTGGTTTTGGATTATGTCATAGTCACAGCAATGAGGCTAGTTAGAGAAAATTCACTGTTAGATTTTATTTGAATTTGATTCTTACCACAAATGTGAATATCATTGCCAAGGAAAATGCTCTTTCTGGAAGCATAGAGTAACATTACTTCATTTCAGTGAGACTACTTTGAGCAATACTTCCCCATTTTTCTTGCTGTAATCCTAAATTAGACATGAATGAGGTATTAAGACTCTGATGCCTAAAACGGACTAAATCAGGTAGTCCATTTGAATGTAACCCTTTTTTTCAGCACAGATTCCCATCCCTTAAAGTCATTACCATGGAGAGCTGGTGGGCTGGTTGTATCTGCCCTCAAGCTGTCAGGTTTTACTTAGAGACACCGAATGTCCAACGGCTTTTGATTTTGAAAAGACTTCTATAGAGAATCAGAACCATAGGGAGAAGTAGAGGCACCAGTTGGTCTGACAGAAGGTAAGGACAGAATTCCTAGAACTCTACACCATCACTGCATTGCCAGATGTGAACAGAGGACAGTAAATACTGAGGACAGAATAGAAGATGTGTCAGGATGAGGGTAATGCATGGACAGACAGACTGGAGCAAGGAAGTGATAGCACATCAAGCTGATGGTAGTTATGGCTATCTCTGTGGGTCTGGTGATTGGTTGGTGACTGGAGCATTATTGCTGGTAGGAAGAGACAACAGTGTTACTGTGGTACCTGGTAGAGGGACTAGTGTTGAAGCCAGTAGCTTCTATTGTGTAACCTGTGTAACAGAGATTCTCATGATATGAAGGAACTTTGGAGGTATTTTCTCACTGACTTGTATGCCCTAAACAAGAAAACCTACCACATGTAAATTATAAAAAGGAATTTTATTAAAAGAAGGGGAAAAATAAGCTCTTGAATGAGAAAACATTCATCCCAGACATCTTGAGGGTCAATACCCCAGATTCACTTATGTAACTTAAGTCCCAAAGCCCATTAGGATGGAGCCCATTGTTGGAGGTCAGTGCCTTGTGCCTATGTGAAGGGTGAGGTGGAGTTGGGGAAAGTGGGACAGAGGAGAGCTTCACTTTTCTTTGAGATTAAGACTCTCTTCAGGTCTCTTCAGTCTCTTCGGACTTCAGGCACTTCTGGCTTCCAGTTTTAAGAGAAAAAAGATGGATATTGCCAACCCCACTTGAGGTTGCCAAAGGAAAAGACTCTAAGAATAAGCTAACAGAAGAGGGGTTGGTAGTCTCCATCATGTCCCTATCCTCCGGTTGCTACGCTAGAGACTTTGAGGAACTTCCCTTAGGACTCTATCTTGGTTGAACTGTTACCTGGCTCCCAGTGGGGAGGGCAGGAGTTCTTAACCTGTGGTCTGTGAACTTGGTAGAGGGGACAACATAAGCAAGGACTTGAAGCTGAGAATGAGCAGAGGGTGTTCAGCTAACAATAAGGAATACCAGATGGAGAAGGGGAGAAGCGATCAAAGTTGAATTGGTAGGGTGTAACTGGATTACAAGAGGACACTGTTTTCCAGGTTAAGGAATTTAGACTTTTATCTTACAGACAGTGAAGATCCATATAAGGTTTTTGAGCAAGGGTATAATGTGATAGAATCAGAAGCCTTATCATCACCTTCAAATAATAGTGATAGGATCCAGATCTGTAAATTCTTTGGTATAGGACATGCCTAGGTGAATTCCCTCTATCAAGGTGTGAAGTAACTATATGCTTAGAAAGTTGTCTGTGGCAAGCTGAAGTCACTTGTCCAGGATGTCAAAAGTAACTGATGCTAAATATATTTAGTGGTAGTTAAAAAAACTCCAAAATGAACTTCTGCTTTGGGGGAATGGGGTAGGCAGGGGGATTCTGAGATCCATAAGCCTCTGAGTTTACCATTGTTCTAGGCACAAAGAAATGACAAGAAAAAAATCATTAAAGAATTGCTGCCCCAAAGGCAATGAACAAACTGGTTCCAGTTACACACATGCACACACACATTATATTATATAGGTGTCTATACATGTATATGCTTAATATAGATGTGTGTATACACATACTATGTGTGTTTAATTAGATCCAGCTTGCTTATTGCCTTTTGCATGACAAAAAGGTGTCTCAAAAGTCTTCTTGTTGTTTGGTTGTGTCCAACTTTCATGACCCCATTTGGGGTTTTCTTGGCAAAGATACTGGAGTGGTTTGCCATTTCCTTCTCAGTGCTTTTTACAGATGAGGATACTGAAGCAAACAGGGTTAAGTGATTTGTATAGGGTCACATAGCTAGTAACTGTCAGAGTCTGGATTTGAATTCATGAAGATGGAGTCTTCCTGGTTCCAAGTTCATTGACTTATCCACTGTACTACCTAGCTTCTCAAAAGTCTTAGTATAACTTTAAGTTTTAATCTATGTGGGAGCAGTTAGGTGGCACAATGGATAGCCCTGAAATCAGGACTCAAATCCAGTCTCAGACATTAGCTGTGTGACCCCAGGCAAGTCACTTGACCACAATTACCTCAAAAAAAAACCCACCAAAACAACAAAAAAAGTCTTAATCTATGTACATGCATCTATTATCTATGTAGATAGATATAAATGTATACACACAGCATAGTGTGGTCAATAGTCAGCCCCAGAGAAAGACTTGGGTTCAAGTTCTGCCTCTTGACACATGCTGGCCTTAAACTTTCAGAGCTTAGGCATTCCCTAAGACTTAATTGCAGAGAAGGTGCTGATCTTCATTTGAAGAAAATGTTTCCTAGGGTGTTCCTTATACTAATGAAATTACAGGTCTTATTCCTATCTCTGATATATAATAAAACATTTTGCAGTTGCTTTCTGGAAGTCCTATCTCCCCTATCTGAACCCTCTGCCCTGGAGCCTGTCGCATTCTCCTCTGAGTTAGTGAGGTTATTCATCCTTCTAGCCTAGTGTTCTTTATCTGCATTGCACATGAGGGGTTTTGGATGACCTAGATAATTGCTTCAGTTAATTACTTTAAGACAGTAGACATGTCAACATGGTTTAGTGACTCTGGAGTCAGAGGGTTTGGGTTCAAGTTCCATCTCTGACCTTGGACAAGTTTATGATAATACAAAGATTATTCCCTCCTTCAACACACTGGTATAAAGATGCCTCACCTGAGTCCTGCTCTCCTTTATCAACATACTTAGTTCTACAGTCTTAATATGAAGACCGGTTTAGGATTTCCTATACCAATCCCATTTTACCATAAGATAGGCTAGATACCCCTGAGGTTTCTTCCAGTTCTCATCTATGATCCTAGATTAAGGTTGGGGGGGGGGGGCGGGGCGGCATAATCACAGAAAGCCCCGACAGTTGTATTGAATCCATCTATCAAAGGTGTAAAGTAGATACAGATAATTCCATCAGTTTGGAAGGAGTGAAGTGCTTTGATCATTGGATGAAGACAGATGAAGCTATATATAAGATAGGTCTTGGTGATTGGCTGAAAAGAATCAGGCACACTTCGAGCCTATGTATATAATACAACAGGCCAGTTCAAAATAATGAAATCTAGTAGCAGTCTAGTAGAGGTGTGGTGGTCTGGTGAAACCCACTAGTGAAATTCTCCTGAGCAGGAAATACCCTTGAGAGAGAGGATTGAATTTTTCTGCCCCATTCTCCACCCTTCCTCTCCCCATCATTGATCAGGTGATGACTGTGAATTTCTAAAGGTTAGAAGAGCTGGGATTCCCTACCACAATCATTGGGTAGCAGCTTCTTCAGAACAACAGTGGTTGTTGGCAGAATCTACATCAAGGGCAGAGAGACAAACTTGACGTGCCAAGGAAAGGCAGCTTCAGGACTCTACAAGGGCACTGCCACTGGAAACTTAGCAGAAAGCTGTACTTAAAGGGGAAATTCATGAAGACTCCAAGAAGAGAGAAAATTTGTAATCAGGAACTTTGTGTTTACTCTTTGACTACATGTGCCTTCCAAACCCAGGCACTTCTCCCCGGTGAGAGTGTACCCCTGTTTGGGAGGTTGTTTTTGTAACAATTCTCCTTTCTAAACCAGCTTGGTAAATACCGTTTCTAAAATCTAATTAACTCTGGTTGATAATCAATGGGCAAGCATACTGATTTGGGTTTACAAACCCATCTAGAACTGAGGACAGAAGTAGCTGCTTTTGGAGGCACGCTGCTGTCCAATATAGCGAGATTTGGGGAATCTACCCTGGATCAGGCGCTACATGACAAATTGAATAGCCTCTGAAAGTATCTTAAAGAGTTAACTCTTCTGATATGTATCAATAGTTTAAGAGAAAAGATAGGATTCTATTTTTTTCCATTTTCACCAAAGGATCAGACATAATACTTGATTGCCTTGAAGTTTTCTGTCTTTTAAGAACTTTGTGAAATCCATTAACTTAATGGTAAGATGGCTGCTCCTTTAATGAGGTAGGTTTTAATTAGGTGAGCTTCTGAATAAAGAGAACAGGTTAATAGGAACATTCTTGCCTAAGTGTCTGAAGGGATATTGCTTTAGTGAGGAAGCTGCAGTCATTTGGCAGGGTCTCGCCTATAAGTAGGAGCTGCCAGTTGGATCTGATCTTAATCTGATTTCATTTATAGGCAAGACAAGTCACTAGAAAAGAACAGCTGATAAATTATATGACAATATCTTGAATTTAGGGTGTCTGAATAAGTAAGAGGCATGGCATAGTGGGAGACAAAGCATTTGGAATGAGAAGACCTAGGTTGGAATCTTCTCTGATACTTATTACCTTTGTGACCTTGGATAATTGAAGTCCCTGAATATTTATTAAGCACTTTCAATATGCCAAGCACTGCCCAGAAAAAAAAAACCAACAACAATACCCTTTAGGAACTTCCATTTTGAGGAGTTATTGTTACTATTAAGGTTGGTGAAATATATTCATTTCTCTTGCTTAAGTATGAGTGCTAGGGCTAAGAGAGCCTGAACCTTATCTAAGCTTTGTATTTCATCCATTGCAAGGCATAGGATTCCTACATACAGTCACATAATAAATGTTTGTTGAATTAAATTGAATTAAGTGAGGGGAACTACACTTTGACTTGCTGCTTAGTCTTCCAGCAGCAGAAATTTTTGATTTGGTGGGCTGGGTGTAGGAGTACATTTTGTGACTGTGTAGAATGGTCTTTTTTTCTCTATTTAAAAAGTAACTGTCCTTCATTTTTGAAGAGGACCAATGGCATCACGGGGTGATGTCTTGACTCATGCATGAATTGGATTTAAATGAGGCAGAGCTGCACAAAGTTGTCAGCCTCACTCTTTCTTCCAGTCATCAAAAACCAGTGGCAAGACAAAAGTCAAGATCACTGGCGATGGCCCAGGATGCAGTGGATGACCTTGGTGTCTTGGATGTCTAACCAAGCTCTAAGCACTCCACGGTGCCTGCTTCAGCCACCTTCGTGGCTGTTGGAACAAATTGTTCTCATCTGTCCATTCTGCTGGGGAAAGTCTTCACATGCTTAGGGTAGACATCCCCCTAACTTACCAACAGCTTTGAGGCCTGTTGGTTCATCTCAGCATGGTTTAGCCAGTCTGCTGAGAGATTCACCAAGGTGTGGCCACTGCACATGCTGGAGCTTCTTGGAGCCACAGGTGGGAGTTGGGTGAGTCAGGTGGACACTAGAGGTAGGTGAGTAGCCTTGAAAAGGGCTCTGCTGGTCCTCACCTCAGAAGTGCTAACTATGCAAGTGCAGCATAATCCTTGCACCTTGGCTTCATTCAGCATTATGCTGAGCTAATTGGTCCAGGTATAACCTAAGTTGTCCAGAACTATATACTAAATGTAGGGATGGATGTTAGACTAAACGGAGTGGTTAGAATTGATTAGTTATTAATAACACTAATAGTTAAAATTTGTATGAATCTTTAAGATTTGCCAAGCACTTTGCTTTATCAACATGGCATAGTGACTCTGGGGTCAGAGGGTTTGGGTTCAAGTTCCATCTGTGACCTTGGGCAAGTCACTTATCCTCCTGGGGCCTCAGTTTCCAATAATCCAAAGATTATTTCTTCATCCAACACACTGGAATGAAGAGGCCTCACCTGACTCCTGCTCTCCTTTGTTAACATGCTCAGCTCTACAGTCTCAATATAAAGACCAGTTTAGGACTTCCAGTCGATAGAGCACTGGGCCTGGAGTCAGGAAGATCTGAGTTCAGATCCAGCCTCAGACACCTACTAGCTGTGTGACTCTGGCCAAGTCTCTTAACTTCTGTTTGCTCATTTGTAAAATGAGGACTATCACTTACCTCCTAGGGTTGTTGTAAAGGATCAAATGAGATAATATTTATAAAGGACTTTGCAAACCTTAAAGTGCTAGCTACTATTATTATTACTATTATTATTATCTCAACAATAAGAAACTCATTATAAGCAACTAAGCCTGAGAGAGGTTAAGAGATTTGTTCAAGGTCAGAAAGGTAGCAGGTATGTGAGGCAGGATTTAAACTCAGGTCTTGTTTTTTTTTTTTTTTGGAGGGGGGTAGGTAGGGCAATTGGGGTGAAGTGACTTGCCCAAGGTCACACAGCTAGTAAGTGTGTTAAGTGTCTGAGGTCAGATTTGAACTCACATCCTCCTGACTCCTGGGCCAGTGCTCTACTTGCTGTGCCACCTAGCTGCCCCCTAAACTCAGGTCTTGCTGACTACAGGGCCAACTCTCTAACCACTATACCATGTTGTCTCTTGGATTAAACTAAGGACTATCTGACTGCTTGAATATGTGATGTGAGGGACAGGGAAGAGTCAAAGATAACACCAAAGTTCCCAGTTTGGAATAGCCAAGGAGAGAAAGAAGGGATGTGATTTAGTATTGAGCAGAGGGCAAAACTTCTGGAGAGGGAAATGCACAAAGACTTGGGCAGTAGGCAGATCTGTCTGCCAGACTCTGACTTTCCACTTCACAGAATAATAAGAAATGAGGGCAGTTTGATTAGGAAGAACTAATTGGTGGAGGGCCATGAAGTTGATGCTCTGAAAGGTTTGACTCATTAGCCCTCAGCTGTTGGCCCCTAAGCAGTGAGTGACTTGGGAGAGAGGATCTGCAGTGGGGGTGGTGGAGCACTCTTGTTGCTTGTGAAGAATCCTCCTTTTTTTGACCCGTACATGTTGTGTTTGTTAAATTAACTTTTAAATGTATCTGTAATTTTAAAATAATTTTGACCTTAAAAAAAAAGGCTGGGACATTCACTCAGATCCAATGGTCAGATTAAAAAAAAATGGTCCTGGCTTCAGGGAGCTCACTCTTGTACTTTAAAACAATTTTTTTTCTTTCCCTTTGTACTACGTTTTTTTTTTTAATTGCTTCCTGTATTTCTGTGTTCTCACTATCAAAAAGCAGGCTATTTGCTCTGTGGAGGTAGGAAAGCCATGAGCTGCTGCTAATATCCCTAAAAAAGAACATTAGATTCTCTCTTACTCTGAGGCTAACTGTGGGCACCATTTAAAAGCAGCCTCTAAGCTCCATAGGTCCTAAACTGGCCCTTATTCTGGGTCTGTAGAGCTGAGAGTATTTAGGAGGGAGAGCAAGAGAGTCACATAAGACCTTCTCATGGTAGCAAAGTGTAGCATTGGAGAGAATAATCTTTGGACTGGAAGGGACAAAAATTGCTAATTGGGAGTTGAAACCCAACAGAAATTGGGCACTAGTAAGAGAGCCCCTGGCTTCCCTTGAAGAACTGCATCCCAGGATGCTGAGAAAATTGGAAGATGTGATGGCTGAACCACTGTTAGTGTTCTTTGAAAGATTATAGAGAACGGAAGAGAGGGCATAGGACTGGAGAAATGCATATGTTGTCCTAATTTTCCAAAAGAGGGAAGAAAGTGGAATCTAAAAACTAAAGACCAGTGAACTGGGTTTAGACTCCTGGCAAAGTGATGGTTAATGAATACCTAGAAAAGGAACAGTGATTAGAAAGAGTCATCATGGCTGACTCATCAAGGACAGATCTTGCCAGTAGTCCCTCATCAACCCCTTTCATTCCCCACAATTAAATTATGATTCTTAAAGAGTTTACCACATATAAAAATCAACATCCTCTCCCATAATTTTACACATCTAGGACTACAGAAATGGAATTGCCCCCACATCACATCTTCAAATTAACATCCTAGTAAGTCTTCCCAAAGGGGACCTTCTGAAAAAACAAGCTATTTCCTCTGCTTGTTTCTCTTTTTGTATTGTATACCAACAGTCTTACTAGGAAGGGCAAATTGGGGCACAAGGAGGGAATCCACCAGCAAGCCCAGAGTTGTTGACAGTCACAAAGTTGAAGATGAGCACAAAGGGATAGACCAGCATTCTGGCAAAGAATCCAGTGACAGCCTGGGAATAACACTTCGTTTCATACATGGTGGAAACCCTTCTCTCTAGTGTATAGGTATTGAAGAGGTAGGCCAGTGAATTATAGAACCACAAGGAAATGATGTCACCCAAAAGTTGAGGAATAAGACTCACAAAGAATCCTAGGCAGCCCTCCTCCCAGTAAATAGTTGTTACTGAGTCATGTAGTATTTGCTCTTTTCCCTTGAATTGTACTATAGACCCCAGAGTAATCACATGGAAGGGATGTGTGGCAAGGGTAGCAGCAGAACAAGCTATCACCTCTTGAGGAGTCTCCTTGACAACCTTGTCAGAGCTGGATGGGGCATCTTTATGTGTAGGAGGAGGTGAAAATCCATGTTTTAACTCCTCAGCTTTGTCACATTCCTGGTATGGATACAAAACTTTACTGCAGACCACAATTCCAGTGGCTCAAGAATTCGGTCTGGGAGTTAAGCCTTTGAATAGCTCACATTTACTGTTGATATTCATAATATTCTGGACACAACAAAAGAGGCCAGGGGAGTTGACAGACTTGATTACCTACAGTCGAAGGTATATGAGTACTTTCACTTACATAAGCAGCTGAAAGAGGATGATGAAGTTCCTGCCCAGCAACACCTGACTGGCCTCTCCTGCCATGATGGCGCTCCTGGATGGATGGATGGACAGAGCAATAACATAACTGGGTCCTGGATCTTATGCTAGGGCCAGTGGCTTTGCTCTCAATTCATTTTTTGACAGAATTATTTGACTAGATCACAAGAATGCTGGAGATATCATTTTCTCAGGTTTGAGCAACACATTTGAAAAAATCTCTCATGCTATTCTTTTGGAAAATATGGATGAATGCAGGGTTAGAAGATGGTAGATTAGGAATGGCCAGGGAGGGTGAAAGGAGAAAAGAAAAGAGGTGGCTATACCCCACCTGGCTATTGGGAGGCAGGCAGTTTTCTTTCTAACAATGTCTTGTTGAATCCTTAGTAGCTTTGAAAGTCTTTTCAGATACTGTATATTACAGAATGTCTACAGTGTATGGATTGATTTCCAAAAGTTGATTTGGAAATCAGTTGTTTGAAACTTGGACCATATTTCTTCATAGAAACAATGGTTGATTATGGTCCTGGGTCAATGTATAAAAGCCTGTTTAATCCATCGCATACTTAAAGCATAGCACTAATAGTACCATCTCACCTACACCTAACTACCATGTGGAACATTTGTTATCATAGGAAAATGAATTCCAGGTTTTGGCTTGGCCCATCTCTTTCCCTCAGAGGTGGCACTGGGAAGCTAGGATAAGTTGTGGGAATGGAGAGTTAGTTACTGGGGCACCAATAATATTAACTTTCTATATCTCTAAACATGCATTGGGATCAAGGAATTTTTTTAGTTCATTTAGTTCCTAGCTATGGTAAACTAGCAAGGGGAGAAAGAGAGGAAGGGAAGGAATAAGCATTTATTAAACACCTACTATGTGCTAGGAGCTATGCTAAGTGTTTTACAAATATCTCATTTGATCCTCACAGCAAGGTTATTATCCACATTTTACAGTTGAGGAAACTGAGGCAGACAGAAGTTAAGTGACTCACGTGGGGTGACACAACTAGTAAGTGTCTGAGGCCAGATATGAACTCAGCTCTTCCTGGCTAGCAAGTAAGATCTCAATAAATAGTCAAAGGATGAGAATAGGCAGTTCTTAAAAGAAAAAAAATGCAAGCTATAAACAACCATAGGAAAAAAATGTTCCAAACCACTAATAATGAGAGATATGCAAATTAAAATAGCTTTGGAGTTCTACCTCACACTCTTCAGATTGGCATAGATTAAAAAAAAAGAGGAAATGGCGATCATTTAAGATGGATAAAGAGATTATTAAGCACTTGTTATATATCAGGTCCCTGTTAAGTGCTGCAGAAGCAATCTGATCCCTGACCTCAAGGGGCTCACATTTTAATAAAGGAAGACAACATATAAGGACAGTTGTAAAGGGTAGGAGAAATATATGCATAGTGTTGAGTGGGTGCAGAAGCCAATCAGAGCCAAGGGACCTAAACTTTACAGTTACCCCTACCTAAGGAATTTCATCTTATTAGATTCAACACAATGTTCTAGGCCAGGTGTGGGGAACCTACAACCTTAAGGCCATATGTGGCCTTCAAGGTTCTTAAGTGCAGCCTTTTGACTGAATCCAAATTTTATAGAACAAATCCTTTTATTTTTATTATTATGTTTTGTTTGTCTTTTGTCTTTTTATTTTTAAAATGAATGTATTTAAAATACCAAAGAATGGGTTTCACTGAAATAATCCTCCCAGATGACCAGCATACTTAGAACATTAGTAAGCCATAAGGGCTAAATTGATGGCTGCTATGCTCATTATTTAGTTCTAACTTCCCCCACCTGCTTGGCACCATTATTGCATGAGGCTGGTTGGTGACAGTTTGTAGGGGTTGAGTACACCGGTCTGTTATCAGCTTTTGACAAGAGTGCCCTTCTGTTTGAAGTGGAATTTGTGAATAGTTGCACAGCTTGACAGTATTTTTTAATTCTGTCTGCTTAACAGGCCATTGTGTCAAAAGAAGACCAAGGGAGCAACAGATTTCCTCAATGAGGACTGGCAATGGCAATATTATCTTGTTTCTGCTAAAGATAAGATGATTTGTTTGCTTTGTGATACTGCAATATCAACATTAAAGAAATTCAATGCTTATCAGCATTATAACACTCATAAGGACCACAAATATTTTAAATTAGAAGGACAGGCGAAAAAGGCTGTATTGTAGAAATTAAAAGATGAAAAGCAAAAGCAAAGACAATTCTTTCAAATAGCAATAAGACCTGGAAATAATGCCACTGAAGCAACTTATAAAGTAGCTTATATAGCCAAAATTTTATCTCTGTGAGAGCAGATAGTTAAATTTTATGAAGAACAGAATCAGCAATGTGAATTATTGAAAGAAGATTTCTATAGGAATGCTGCATTTCTGTGCGATATCATGTCAAGTCAAAATGACTTGAATATTTCTCTGCAAGGTAAAACTAAGTCTATATATGATATGTGGCAAAAACTCCAAGCATTTTGAAAAAAAAAAGCTATCTTTTTTCACAACACTTCTTCAAAAAGAAATTTCAGATGAACCTTTTCCCCAGTTGGCAAAGATCATTGATAAACAGGATGATATATGCAAATCATTTAAGGAATAATAGCTGTCATAGACCTATTAATTGGGGAATACAATGAAAGGTTTGCCAACTTTGAGAATCATGACATCACACTCAAATTAGCATTTCAGCCTCACCTAGTTGATATTATCAAGGCACCTAAAGAACTACGAATGGAATTGATTGGGCTCTCAGTAGATGACATTTTAAAGTCATTGTTTGATGCTAAGAAAGATCCATTTGAAATATGGAAAAATGCAGTAGCATATCCATGCCTTTGGCAACATGCCTGAAAACTGCTTTCTTGCTTTTCAACCCCTTATTGCTGCAAATCTACATTCTCCTACCTAACCCAAATCAAGAAGCCCTTAAGGTCACTATTCAAATGCTTCCAACAAAAAGCTGACACAACAAAGTCATTAAAAAGTTAGTTAACTTTAAAATGAACAGTTTTCAATTTTTTGAAATTACGAAGTACATAGTAGTTAGATTTTTACAAAATAATGTACACTTTTAAGTATATCTAATTAAAGTTCCTTGAATGTAGCCTTGTTTGATTACAACTAAATAATAATGCATCCTTCCAACATGAAAAGGTTCCCCACCCTTGCTGTAGACCAATGGGTCTCACTGGAGTCCCTGAGATGCTTTTCAGGTCAAAACTATTTTCATAATTATATACCAAGATGTTTTATTTTCTAATGCAGTAAATAACCCACATAAAGAAATGCTCGTTGGGAGAGCCTCAATAATTTATAAGAGTTGTAAAAAAGGTCCCAAGTTCAGAAGTTTTTTTAAAAAAAATTATTTATTGATGATCAGAAGGCTTAAAAACCCTTATTCCAGTGTTAACTGGACCAAACCAGCCTCTAACCTGTGAAGGCCTAGAGCCAAACAGAGCAGGATAGAGATAGGAGAGTCAGGAGTCAAACAAAAATTTAATTTCAAAGTGAGGGAAACGGCTTGTAAGCAAAACATGTTCTGGGGCTCCAACACTAGTGGAGGGACCCAAGGCAGAGGGCTGAACTTTGATTTATATACTTGTGGCTAGACAAACAGTCAAACAGCGTAGTGTAGCAATATTGGTGAGACACAGCAGCAACATCGAGGCAAGGTTGTCTAGTGACAAAAAGTCCGTTCATGGTAGGGCTTTGTGTCTGGGCCTGTTGGTGCTTGCCTGAGCTCAGGGACCACCAGTTCTGTGACTTAGTTGTAGCAGTATTCATGCAGAGGGTGAACACAAAGGATTGTTGTTACGCCAAGCTCAGGGCACAGCATAGGGCTGGCTGGGCTTTAGCTCTGGAAAACAGAGTGTTTCCTAATAGAGCTTGATATTTTCCGCTTTTGGTCAAAAGCGCGGGGGGGGGTGGTCTGAAAGAACCCCTACCCAGAGGCAGGCATAAGCCAAGATGCCATGAGAGGCTGGTTGGGATAAGATGTTGAGTGGAACAGGTCTTGTTTAGCCTCTTCAGCAAGCAGAAAAGAGAGGGGGCCCAAGTATGTAGTGGGAGAAAATGCCAATACACACTTGGTTTGGTGGTTGGGCACATAACAGAAGGGAAGAGGAAAAAAAAAGTAGGGCAGTATACTCATCCCTTATCCAGAATCTTGGGACAGCTATCTCATCTGGGTGTTGGCTGCTTTTGGGTTTGTACTAGACAAACTTTGAGGTCCCTGTAGGGTTCTGCCATCCACTCAGGAGTGGGGCTTTCTTCAGATGATCCAGGAGTCCATACCCACAAGTTTGACAGCTGCAGGAGTAGTCAGAAAGATCTGTTAGGGACCCTTACAAGACAAATGGATTGACAATTGTTAGAAAACTCCTTGTTTCAATCTCTGGATCTGAGTTTCTGGTAAGCATAACATAGGTCCTTGGTTAAGGATCTCTAAACAGTACATACAGACGGTCCAGTTTCCCAGCCATGTAGGGCTAAGTTCAAACAATGTAATAAAGTTTTCTCACTATTCCCGTAATTGCATAATTACGTCTGGTCACATTAATGTTATATTACAGATCAAACTACTCAGAGGGCTCACAATGGACTAGTTTTGAGAAGAGAGGTTTACATATCACTAAGGTAACCAAGAAAACTTAAACATAAACTAGTATCTCAAGATTAAGATAGAAACCATAGTCTCAAAAACTGAGACTAGAATCACTAATGTTAACTAACATCAAATCTCCTTGTACCATAGTAAACCATTCTCAATGTCCATTTAACCAGCACATTTTGAGTCTCAAATGTCTCATGTAGTTATATTATCTTTAGGTATCTTTTCTTGGACAACAGGCTTATTCTTAGGACAGCTTTAAAAGGGGTTCTGCTTCTCTGCCTGCAAATCTAGAAGTTCCTAGATAATTCTGACCTAATATAATTTAGTATAATCACTTAAATTTGGTTCTCCAATCTTGAAACTTCAGAGAATTTCAGTTTATATACCATTTGCTGTTTCTGTAATTACCTAAATCCTACACCTGATATAGGAATCTTTTAAAAATTTATGAGTGTCCAACCATAAAATGAGCTCTTCTGCCTTTTAAAATTATCAAGCAGAGATTTTAATAATAGGAAAATAATTTCATTTTCTTTACTATTACCCATAAAGCTTATAGGTAAAATCTTAACCCAATTTTGAGAACTTATTACTAAAACACTCTAAAGCCTGAATTTCCATGATAGATAAATCTGGAAGCCAATTATGTGATCCTTTCTTTCTCAAAAGTTACTATTCCATTTATTTAGAAAACTTTTACATTAAACCTTTGTCTTATGACTCTGTCTAATCATTTCCCCCCTTAGGAGAATATCATTCCTATATTATGACATAAATACAGGTTAAAATTATAAGATGTTCTTACTTGCATCCCATTATAGCAACTCAGAGATGTTCCAGTATCAAACTATTATTTAATAGATTTAGTATTGTATTTATAAAACTTGTCGATTGTAGAAATTTGCTACAAAAGGAAAAAGATAGACATCATTATAATGATGTCATATATCATAACAAAGGGAAAAACTCCCTTAGCTCTGTTTGATTCCAGGCATGAGTCATATCTGACAGCCAATTATGTAGTCACAGGGTATCAAAAGCAAGGCTCAGGATTAATCAGGTAGGGAAATTTCCTTTTCAGAAAGGAAATAGCACAATGGGGAAATAAAGTCAGAAGGATCCTAACTTAGGCCATTACAGAATTATATCCCCAAAATTTTTCTCAGGAACAGATATCCACTGTTAGCATTTCCTGTACTGCAGCATGTGCTGTTTTCTACTATTGGCTTCATGACAATTCCAGCAACTATTCCTGTAATCAAAGCTCAAAACAATAGTAAATTACCGTCACAGGAATTTTTCCTTAAATAGCAAAATTTCACTAACCACAACTTAGGACTTGAATATCTTTCCTGATGTTTCCCTAACAGTTAATAGTTCATTTATCCTTTACTTATAAATTGAAATTACCCATATTCTGTGGCTTCAGACATACAGCAAATAAATACCTGACAGTTGACTCTTCATTAATATGTTGAAGCTACATCTTTAAACCACCATATATGTATTTTTCAAATGAAAATTTGCGATTAAAATTATTATTATCATTAGCTATTTTATAATAAAACATACCTCATTAAATATTTAACAGTTTTCAAATGCCTATTTTTTTATTACATCCTTTTAAAAGCCCTATTCACATGCAACAGCATCCAGATTAAAAAGTTAGTTTTGTCCAACAGCATTTCTGTTACAATGGCCTCTCAAATTTCACAATATAAGAGAATTTAGAAATACAATAATAACATAAACAATATCATGTATTTAAAACATGAAATAAAACTTCAGACATCAATTGCATTTCCAAATTATTGTGTACAAAGATCATTGATCTTATTACCTTTGGCATTTTAAAACAACTTTAGAGTTATCAAGTATGGAACAATTACATTCAATTATAGAAATAAGCATATTGTGTTAAGCGCTTTAAAATCATGATATTATTTTGATCTCACAATAACCCTGGGAGGTGGATACCATTATTATTTTTCTTTTTACAGATCAGGAAACTAGGGCAAACAGAGATAATATCACTTTCCTAAGACTACACAATAAATTTCTGCAACCAGAATGTAATTTAAGTTTCTCTACATTTTTCCATGATTTTTCCCCCAACACCTTTATTTGGGGATCTCATCTGAGATAAGAAGGGTTAACAGAATAAGAGGGAGAGGGTCTGTGACCTGGGGGAGTCCTAAGCATGGTCAAGAAAGGGTTAACAAGAGATTGCTATAAAATGCAAACCATTTACCTATTTTTTTTCCTTCTCTTAGGGATTATTTAACTAGATGCCTTCCTTCATTGGCCTAGAACAATGAAGCTATCAATCTTCAAGGGAAAATACCATTTATGTTTAACTTTTATGAAAATTAGGGGCCGCTAGGTGGCTCAGTGGATGGAGCACTGACCTTTGACACTAGCTATGTGACACTAGGCTAGTCACTTAACCCCTATTGCCTTGCAAAAAAAAAGGAGGGAGAAAAGAAATTTAATCCTTATTTTTCCTTAAGATAAATCCTACAGAATGATATCCCAAAACTTACTAAGATATTTGAGAAGGGAGTGAATTCTTGGAATCACCTGACATCTCAAGAGTTCTCCCCCTACAGTCTTAAAAATGATAAATCTTCAAACCTCCAAAATATGCTAAGATGTTTTTAGCTCTTCTATAAACTTTGATTATCTGACTTTTTTTTTTCAGGAATCAAACAGATTTAATTAATTTCAAAGTGAGGGAATTGGCTTGCAAGCAAGGACACATATGTCTGGGGTCCCACCCCTAGTGGAGGGACCTGAGGCAGAGGGGCTGAACCTTGATTTATATACTTGTGGCTAGACAAACAGTCAAATGGTATAATGTGGCAACAATGATGAGGGATGGCAGCAACAGTGAAGTGAGGATTTCTAGTGACAAAAAGTCCATTCATAGCAGAGCTTCATGTCTGGGCCTGTTGGCACTTACCTGAGTTCAGGAACCAGGCGGCAGTGTTCATCCGGAGGGTGAGTGCAAAGGATTGTTGTTATGCCAAGCTCAGGGCACAGCATGCTTGCTGGGTCTTAGCTCTGGAAAACAGGATGTCTCCTAATATTATCTTGACATCAGTCTTTCAAGGTCTTTTTGGATTCTGATTTTGTAACTCAGTGTATTAACTATCCCTCCAGTCTAAGGAATCTGCAAATTTGATAGTCATGATCTACATATGTTTCTGTCCAAGTCATTGATAAAAATGTGAAACAGCACAGGGCAAGAACACCCTTCTGGAGACCTTCCATCCAGCTGACGTTGAACCATTAAAAAACTACTCTTTGTGTCTGGCCATTCTTCCTGTTCTGAATCTCGTTATGTTATTTAGCCCACACCTCTTCATCTTTTTCACAGGAATTGTATGAGTTACTTTATCAAATGTTCTGTTAAAATCTAGATATTTTCCATTTCTTTTTCTATAGCATTCACCTCATCTCCCAGGTTAGCAAACCTGTCAAAGAAAAGATTTAAATTTAAATTTAAGATTTACCAGTCATGGTATTTTCTTGAAGAAGCTATTTGGGCTTTTTGTAATAACTATTTCCTTTTCTAAAAGTAGTTAGGTGGTGCAGTGGATAGAGTGCTGGGCCTGGAATCAGTTCAATGAGTTCAAATCCTGCCTCAGACACTGTCTGGGAGACCCAGGGCAAGTAACTTAACTTCTGTCTTAGTTTTCTTATCTGTAAAATGGGGACAATAATAACATCTACTTGTAAGGATCAAATGAAACAATGTTTATAAAGCACTTGGCACAGTGCCTGGCACATAGTAGGAACTTAATAAAAGCTTGTTACCTCATTTCCTTTCTAGATCAACAAGCATTTATTAAGCAGCAGCTGCTGTAGTAGACACTGCATTAGGCATTGGAGAGAGATACAAAGATAAAAAGACGGTTCCTGATTTCAAGGAATTTATATCAGGAGAAACAACATGTACATGTATAAATTAATACAGAGTAAATAGAAAGTGAGGGCAATTAGGCAGCACAGTGTATAGCATACTGCGTCTGGAGTCAGGAAGACTTATCTACCTGCGTTCAAATCTGGCCTCAGACTCTTGCTGTGTGACCCTGGGCAAGTCATTTAACCACATTTGCCTGAGTTTCCTCATCTGTAAAATGAGCTAGAGAAATGGGAAATCACTCTAGTATCTCTGCCAAGAAAACCCCAAATGGGGTCATGAAGACTGAATGATTCAACAACAAATAGAAAGTGAATTTGAAGTAAATTTTTGCGGGGAGGTGTCTAGGAGCTGGGAGACCAGGAAGGGTAACATGAGCTGAGCTTTGATAAGATCTACCTTTTCTAAGAAGCACACATAAGCAAGATGTGTCTTCCAGCCACAGGAAGAGGGCTTGTATAAAATGCCTGAAGACAGGAGATGTCATATCAGGTGAATAGGTAGGCTGGTCAACCGGAGGAGTTTATATTTGCTCCTAGAAATAAGAAGCAGCCAGTTTATTGAGTAAGAGAGTGACACGGTTTGTTCTAAGCTTTAGGGATGTAAGTCTAGGAGGTATGTGAAGGAAGTATTAGAATGGGGGTAAGATTCAAGGCAGGGAAACTGATTAGGAAGCTATTGTAGACAGAATGTATGAATCAATGAGCAAACATTTATTAAGGGCTAATTATGGGCCAGGCGCTGTCCTAGGTGAGAGGGATTCAAAGACAAGAAGAATTTTCCCTTCATTCAAGGAACTTGCATTCTATTAGGTGAGCTAGCAGATACACAAACAGGTATGTAATAATGGATGCAAGGTAATTAGGGGTGGGGAGGACGTGACCACCTGGAGACATTAGTATGCTAATGATGGCTAACATTTATATAATGCCTGCTAGGTGCCAGGCACCTTTACAAATATCTCATTTGATCCTCATAACAACCTTGAAGGTAGCTGCTATTACTATCCTTGTTTTACAGATGATGACACTGAGGCAGAATGCAGTTCAGTGACTTATGAGGGTTACATAGCTAGGAAGTGCCTGAGGCCAGATTAGAACGCAGGTCTTCCTCACTCCAGGTCAGGTCCTCTATCCGCTGTGCCAAGAGGGCCCCAGTATGTGCAGTCTCCTTGGCCCAGTGCCAATCCATGAAGAGGCTTGGGGTTTGGGCTCCTGGAAATGCTGCCAGGTGGTACAAAAGGGAGGGCCCTGTTCTTACTCAGGGGATTGCTGTTTTCCTTTGTCAGATGACTGTTTGATGATGAAAAGCTTTTAAAATGACTGTGGAACCAGGATTCCATGTGGCTGTTTAAGTTCCCATGTGGTCTGCTTTGTGGCCTGTGAATATTCAACTCCTCCTGTTTTAAGTCAACAAGTATTTATCAGCTACGTGCCGTGTACCAGGCACTCTGATGAGTTGGGGATACAAAAAAAGGTGAAAAAAAACTTCCTGCCCTCAAGGAGCTCACAGTTTAACCGGGGAGAGAACATGCAAACTATGTTGTCCCAATTATATAGGCAGGCGGCTAGGTGGAACGGTGGATGGAGTGCCAGGCCTGGAGTCAGGAATACCTGAGTTCAAATTCAGCCTCAGACATATACTAGCTGCATGATCCTAAGCAAATCACTTAACCTCTGTTTGCCTTACTCCACTGGAGAAGGAAATGGCGACAACTGTAGTATCTTTGCCAAGAAAACCCCATGGACAGTATGGTCCACAGAGTCAGAAAGAGTCTGACATGACTGAACATGTATTATGTATGTTTGGAAATAACCAGAGGAACAGCCTGGAGGCTAGTGTCACTGAATCAAAGCAAGAATACACATGGTAAAGTAACGGGCAAGGACTGGAAAGGTGATGTTCATATTTGCTCTTTGGAGTAAGAAGGAGGCTTTATAGTTTATTAATTAATTTATTATTTTTGTCTTAAAAAGCCAACCAGGGCAATTTCCACAGGCTAAGTGCTCCTTCCAATCCCTGCCCCACCCACCTCCTCATCCACTTGCATCCATCAGTTTAAATTTCACACTTTATAAGGTGGTAGCAAAGGAGTCACACTTTGTCAACACGTTAATACTGTTCTGGCCAGAATCTTACCTCCCAGATTGATCCTTTGTGAAGGCAAAGTAGGCCATGTTTTGCCTCAATTCTTACCTAGCTTTTAATTATTGAATGGGCATTGCCTCAGACAAACTGAGACCTGGGAAAGGCCTTAGCTTAAAAAGGTCATGGTCTCCCACTGCATCCGGGGCCATAACCATCATTGTGGTTTTTTTTTTTAACATTTTTATTTAAAGTTTTGAGTTCCAAATTCTATCCTTCCCTCCCTCCCCCCAGTGGTAAACAATCAGATATGGGTTATACATGTATAATTATGTAAAACATTTCCGTATTGGTCAACACCATTTGTTTCGACCTATGTCTTGTCACTGGACACCCATGACTCTAGAGGAGAGAGTGAGGCTGATGACTTTGTACAGCTCTGCCTCACTTCAATCCAATTCACTTGCAAGTCAAGATATTGCTGTCCTGGTGTCATTGGTCCTCTTCAAGAATGAAGAAATGTCTCTCCTTAGAACCTAAGTTCATTTAGAACCACTTCGCAGTTGTTGACATGGTTGACAGCCTCCCTCTAATGGATGCTTTTTCCTCCCAGGTTTTCTGTGACACTTCTGTTATGGTTCCTGTCAGAACATTCCTTTTCAGTCTCCTTTTCTAGCTTATCACTAAATCCCAGGGCTTTGTGTTGAACTCCAGTCTTAAATTGGAATGTCATAGAAATTTGGTTTTTAAAGTACCTATGTTCAAATCCCAGGCCAGGCATTTACTGCCTGTGCAACCTTGGGCAAATTCCTTAAGCTCTTTGCTTCTCAGCATCCTCATCTATAAAGTGAAGGGTTTGGATTGTAAAAGGCGAGGATGGCCTCTAAGTTCTCTTCTGAATTTAGGCCTATGATCTTTACATCTCCAACTGGATGTCTGTTAGGCATTGCAAACCCACATGTCCAAAACAAGTTATTATTTTTGTTTGCTTTTACGCCCAGTCCTCCTTTTAACTTCTCTCTTTCTGCGGAGGACAATACCATTCCTCCCATCACTCACGTTCATAACCTAGGAATTACTTAACTTTTCTCAGCCTCACTTTTCTGTTTTTATAAAGTCAGGGAATAATAGCATCTGTCTTCCAGGATTGTGAGGATAAAGCGAGATGATATTTGTAAAGCTCTTTGCAAACCTCAAAGCACTTATATAAACGTTAGCTTAAGTCTCAAGCTGGTCACCACCACTAATCCTTCTCAAGCTCTACATACAACTAAGTGACAAGTTTTGTTGATTGTACCTCCTCCACATCTTTGCTTCCATCCCCCTTTCTCTACTTAAAGAAGAATCAGCCTAATCCAGGCCCTCTTCACCTCTCACCTGGACTATCGCAATAGCCTTCTAATTTTTCTCCTTGTCTCCAGTCTATACCTTCCCTAATCCATCCCTTGCATGACTGCCGAATTAGTGCTCCTAAACGGCAGGACTGACCTTATCATGCCACCTCTCAAGAAGCTTCAGTAGTTTTTCATTGACCTTAAGTCAAGTCAACAAGCATTTATTATTCACTTACCGTATACCAGGAACTGTGCCAAGCTCTGGGGATACAAACAAAGACAAAAACAGTTTCTGCCCTCAAGGAATTCACATTCTAATGGTGGAGACAATCTACAAACAACTATGTACATATAAGATACATACATGGAATGCTGGAGGTACTTTTGGTGGGAAGGCATTAGCATTGAGGAGGAATGGGAAATACCTCTTGTAGAAGATGAGAAATACAAACTTCTTGGGCATTTAGATTCCTTCACAATGTGGTTTCAGACTATTTTTTCAGGCTGATTACACATTGCTCCCCTTTAGCCGCTCTATATTCTAGCCAACCTAGGCTTATATGCCCTTCCCCAAATGTGACATAACATCTCTTACCTTTGTACTTTTCCCTATGCCTGGAATGTTTGCCCTCTAAACTTTTACCTCTTGTGACTCATAGCTTTTTTCAAGGTTTAACTCAAGTTTAAAGCCTTTCCTGACACCCCTAGTTGTTAAAGTGCCTCCACCCTGTCACTGTATTTTAATATATATATATATATATATATATATATGTGTATGTATATATATATATAGTCTATTTGCTTGTCTGTGAACATGTATCTCCCAGTAGAATGTAAACTTCCTTTGAGGTTGGGGACAGTTTTCATATTGCTTTTGTATCTCCAGTGAAATATCTTTTCGAACATTTTGCTTTCTACACAATTTGTGAAAGAGTGTTTGGCACACATTAAGTGCTTAACAAATATTTTTGTTTTGATAAAAAATACCCAAAGCCTGCAGGAAACATCCTTCAGTTAATCCAGATCATTCTGTATTCCATCAAAATCTCTTCCCCGTCTTTCCCCTTCAGTGTGCTTCTATGAACGTGTTGATAATAGTTTTGTCTGTCTTATCTGCTCTAGCATGGACATGACCTATGTTTTTTCATGCATGTGTTCTAAGCATCTAGTATTGAACCCTCTGGGATTCCTAGAAATGCTTAGGGACAGATTGACTACAAGAAATCTTAGGGTACTCCTTTTAGTGTTCCCCGAAGGTTTCTCTTTTATATGCCTGACACTTACAGGACAACCTAGTGCTCTATTATCAAGGTGGTCTTGCATTACCATTAGTAAGTCTTATTCTAGGGGACTAACTGTTACCCAAATGTCATGAGTCAACTTGACTTATGACCAACGATGTTCTCTCTCAGCCTCACTTCTGGAAGCCATTGTAGTTTTAGGTTGACCTTGACTAATTCCGTCCTTAGTGAGAACCCATTTCCTGTCCACTGGCCTTACTCAAAGTAGCTTTGGAATGCCCACTTGATTATTGCTGTGACCGCTTTTACAATGACTGGACCATAATATGGAACTCGAATCTTTGTTTTCATAAGATCAGAAAGATCTGGGTTGTAATAGGACCTATTGTTTCAGATTTTGGTACTGTTTCCTATTTAATCTTTTGGCCACCTCTTAAAATTCCTATAATTTAAAAAGAATTCTGTTTTAAGGTAGCCATTTAGCCATACTTGTCTTGTGTCAACCATTTCTATTTTAATGTATGAGCCATCAAAATATGAGCCTGAGCTCAGGGTTAACAGTGAAAAAAGATGATTTACCACGTTAACTCCTTTTGGTTCAAATACCCATGGAAAGTTGAGATCTAGAGAATTAATCTATCCACCATTTGGATTCAGTATTGCTTAGTACTGAATTTAGTCTTCTTTTCAACTTAAATAAGCTAAGTGACCAGTACCTGATTTCTCGAAAAATTATTAGTGCTCAGCTTAACACTTTGGAATGTGTAGTGCAGGACCTTTTATGTGACAGTGGCAACTGAGAAAAGATGTTATATATCCTTTCCTGATCTCCCTACCTGAAAATTACTTCCTCCTCAAATGTTCCCAAATCTCTCCCTTTTTATCCCTCACATCCCACACACCATACATCTCACTTATCATACTTTCCTAATTATGTGCATGTATTTTTTTTCCTTTTGTTCCTACCCCCAAAATGTAAGCTCCATAAGGGAGGAACTATGTCATTTTTTAATCTTTATAGTCTTAGTACCCTACACAGTATTTTCCATATGGTGAGCATTGTAAAGAAGTTTGTTGTATTGAACTGACTCCAAATTTCTCTCAGTCTGGAGGAAATTTTGGAGGTTCCTTCTACTACAAGGTAAATATAGAGGTCTCAAGGAGAGCAATGTCTTTGAGACAGTGAATCATCTGATGACAGGGAACATCTTAGGTATTAATCTTCTTTATGGTGAATGATAGTGGTGTTTTAAAAACTATTTATTGGCATTTTTATTTGCTCGGAGCCTGAGATCTATTATGTTTGGCCTTATTTATTTTAGAACCTGTCATCCATAATTCAAGTAAAACCTGAACCTTTATCTTTGGCAGGGGCCATTCCTACATAAGTGAGGGAACCCAGAGAAAGCTCCTTTATTTTGTTTTGTAGTTGTCTGTAGATGTGTCTATCTCCCTACTGGACTATGAGCTCTCTGGGAGAGGGACCAGGACTTAGGTGAACTTGGTGCCTGGTTTCTGCTTTGTACCCTAAATGCAGTTTTGTCTAAGAAAGCTGTTACAATTGGTGAGGAAAAGGGGGAGGCGATGGGAAGGAGTGTTTAAAAGGATGAGGTGAGTCTAATTACAGTCTCTAAGTGTCAGAGCTAAGGTCACATAGTCTAATCCTCCTAATTTTATAGATTGGGAAACCACAACTAGATGAATGCTTTCTCTAATCCCACTCACATATTAGCCCTATTAATGATATGATATCTGTCTCCACCTCTTGATCCAAACTGATCTGTCCAAGGTTACTAACAACGTCCAAAGCCGGTGGTCTTTTGTTGATCCTTTTCTTGACATCTCTGCAGCATCTGGTACTGTTCAACCCTTCATTCTTCATATACTCCTACTCCTTCCTTCTTGGGTTTTCATGATGCTCTTAGAGAACTCATAATTCTCTTCCCAGGTTTCATGATTCTTTCTTAGTTTCCTTTGCAAGGTCATCATCCATGTCCCACCCATTTATGTCTGGGCATGCTCTAAGGTTCTTTCTTCTATATACTCTCTTCATGACCTCATCAGCTCCTATAGATTTATTTATCATCTCTATGCAGATGACTCCCATATCAACATCTCCAAATGCCTGCTTGGAAATTCCATCTGAATGTCCCAGAGGCATCTCACACCCTGACATGTTCAAAACAAAACTCATTACCTTTTCCCCTAAACCCCTCACTGTCAATTTTCCTACTTCTCTAGATGGCAGCGTTTTTCTTACAATTACTCTGGTTCACATACTGGCATATTATCTCCATCTCTTAGAATCCCTAGTGTCTTTCAAGCACTACATCACTTCCTGCATATGACCTTTCCTGATATCCCCCAGCTGCTAATACCCTCCCTCTCAAAACTACTCTGTATTCATTTTGTGTATATCCGGTTTGTACATACACAATATGTGTTTATATACATATGTTATCTCTTTAGAATGTGAGCTCCTGGTGTCCATTAATTGGTGAGTGATTAAACAAATTATAGTTTGTGACTGTAATGGAATATTACTGAACTATAAGAAATAAAAATGAAGGGGATGACTGGAAAGATTTGTATGAACTGATGTATAGCGAAGTGAGTAGAATTAAGAGAAATAGTTTTTACAATAACAAAATCATTGTAAAGAAAAAACAACTTTGAAAGATTTAAGAACTCCATTCAATCCAGTGACCAACTGTGATTCTGGAGGATTGATGATGAAGCATATTGTCCATCTCTTGACAAAGAAGTGATGGGACTTCAAGATGCAGAATGCAGGAATTTGTTTTGATTGACCATGCATATTTATTTCAAAGGTTTTGTTTTCCAAAGGTGAGAAAACAAATGCTTGTTAATTGAATAAAAGTTCAGAAAAGAATGCAAACTCCTTGACAACTGGAATTTTTTATTTTTGTCTTTGTATCTCTAGCACCAGTTATTGTGGTAGAGAGAAACTGAGGTAGAGAGAGATGTCAGAAAAGGAAGGAAAGAAAAATCAAGAGAAAATGAAAAACCTTTTTTGGGGAGAGTTTATCATTTATCCCCAGGCATATATTGGGTGCTTAATAAGTGTTTATTAGGTACTTATCAAAATAAGTTGAAATTAATTGAAAAGATACACTCAAAAATTAGGGGAGGGCAGTCACAGAAAAATGTAGGTCAAGTAGAAATAGAAAGCTCAATAAGGCCAGAAGTAAATAAAGCAGTTTCTTCCCCTGTAGCACTGCCCTTCATGTTATCAATTTGCATGGCCTCTTTATAAATAAGAGGGTCACTGTGCACAGATCAATGCTTCATCTTGTTAACTTCCTTTATACCTGAGCCCAACCCAACCCTTCTTTCAAACTCCATCACAAATTTCACTTATTTGCAGATTGTTTCCAACATAATGTCCACTTGGAACCTCAAGTTAAGCCTGTCAAAAATCAAACTCATTATCTTTTGCCAAACCAGTTTTTTTTTAAAGTTATAGTGGAAGAAAAAGGAGGGTCAAGGAAAGGAAAGGACCTTTGCTTGGGGATGGATGGGACTATGATAATTGATAATGGCACTTAGCACAGTGCCTAGCACATAATGTGCACTTAATAAATGTTGACTGACAGCAGAGAGGTGGTGTTTTGTTAAATCATTATTGTGTTTATCTGCAGAGGAAAATGACCTCTAAATTAGAAATTGCATAACAAAAATGACAAAGAGGAAGTTGAGGAGATAGAGAGCACCTAGCTGCCCTTTATGAGTTCAGGACACTTGGCCCACATGAAAGATATTCTAAGGTCCTGACAGAACTGGCAGATATGATTGTTGAGATCATGGAAAATGGGGGAGGTACCACGAGATTGGAGAAGAGAAAATGTTATCCTGATTTCTCCCCCAAAAGGGAGGGAACATCTGTAAAGTACAGGTCAGTGAGTTTGACTTCAATTCCTGAGAGCAGAGCATTAAAGAGATAGTTGGATAACAAAGATGCAGAGGAAGTGGTGATTCCAAAGAGCCAGGTATGGCCTCATTTCCTGTCTGACATCATTATGAAATGAGTGGATGAGGAGAGTGCTATGGATATTGTTTACCTAGTAGATTTAGCAAAGCTTTTGATGAAGTATCTCATACTATTCTCATGGAGAATAGGAAGCAATGTGGATTAGACAAAAATATAATCAGATGGATTCAGAACTGGTTGGTCAGAATCAAAGGGTTGTTAATGTTATTAATGGTTCAATGTCAATAATGTTACGTCAGAAGATCTCCAATGGAGTGCTCATGGGGTCTGTGCTTGGCCCTGAACTATTTAACATGTTTATCAGTGACTTAGAGAAAGGTATACATGGTATGCTCATCAAATTTGCAGATGACCTGAAGTGGAAAGGGGTCACTAACACAGTGGAATATAGCATCAGGATCCAAAAGGATTTTGATAGGCTAGAGCATTGGGCTGAGTCTGATATGATGAAATTCGACAGGGATAAATGTCAAGTCTTACCTTTGGGTGCCACCAATTAAACAATAAATTTTAAGTGCTTATTATGTGCCAGGCACTGTGCCTTGCAAAAGTAAAAGCAAAAACCAATCCCTGCCTTCTGGGAGCTTACATTCAAATGGGGGAGTCAACATATAATGAATTGGTCTGTATAAACAAGATAAATACAGAGCAGATTGAAGTTAACCTTAGCAGAAAAAGCACTAGCAGCTAGGGGTTGGGGTGGGGGCCAGCAGAGGCCTTCTTAATGCTTAATGCTTAAGCCAAAACTTAAAGGAAGCCAGGGATTGAACAAGACAGAAGTTAAGAAGGAGAGCATTCCAGGCATGGGGGACGGCCAGGACAGAAGGCCAGATGGGAGATCTATTATCTACTATTGCATGTGAACAGTATGTCTATAGGGTGGAGAGCATGAAAAGGAGGTTAATATTGAGTGGGGAGAGTGTATAACATGGTCAGACCTATATTTTAGGAAAATCAGCTATGTGGAGGGTGGATTAGAGTGACTCAAGACAGGGGGAACAATTAGGTTGATATATAATAGTTCAGGTGAGAGCTGAGAAGGGCTGAATTGTGAGAGGAGAGAAGGGGATATTTGGCAATTGATCGGATATGAGTGAGGAAGAAAGAGGAGTCAAAGATGGCACTGTGGTTGTGAACCTGGATGACTGGTAGGATGGTGGTACCCTGGACAGTAAGAGGGTTGTTCTGAAGAGTGGTGGGTTTTATAGGAAATAATGAGTGTTATTTTGAACATGTTGAGCTTGAGATGCCTACAGGACATTCAGTTCCACGGGTCCAACAGGCAGCTGGTGATGATGGGCTGGATCTCCAAACAGAGATTAGTTGTGGATAAATCAATCTGGGAATTATCTGCATAGAGACAAGGATTGTGCCACTTCATGCCCTGTAGTGTGTGGTCAGATTGGGAAGCACCAGGGTGGGGGCTTTCCCAGAAGTGGGGAGGTGAATGGCTATTGGCCTATGAGGTGAGGTCTAGCTGGCCAAGAGTGGGCAGCTTCTGCTGCTGCTGCATCTTGCTCACTCCCTCCCCTTCTCCTGGAAGCTGATTGGTCTCTATTGTGTCGCACTCCATTAGCTAAATTAATTGAGAGCTCCTGCAGTCTCTTTGAGTGCTGCCTTTCAGGATTTTCAGCCTGAAAGCTTGGTGCCATGCAACAATCAGTCCCTGTGTATCTGTGTTAAGGAAAGATTCCAAGGCTGTGAATAATCCAAAACTCACTTCTATTTGGCTTTCTGTATTTATATCTGAAGGAATTTCAGAATCTTGGAGTTGGGAGGGACCTCAGGTCATCTAGTTCAATTTCTGCTTTGAGGAGGAAGATCCTCCATAGGATTCTCTACAAGGGAAAACATTTATTGAGTTAACTACTATGTATTGCATCCTGTAGCAGGCACTGGGAGGGGATCCAAAGGAAGTACGAAACTTGATATATAGCCCTTGCCTTTGAGTCATAGTTTGGCTAGGGAGAGAAGACCTTACTAACCTTTTAAGACTTTGCTTCATTACCCTACATTTATTCTTGTATTATTCTCTAATTGCATGTACAGAATCAGAGCTGTAGACTATTGGGTTAGGAAGTATTTCGGGGGTCATCTACCCCAGCTCTTACTGGATTGATCAAGTAAGGTCTAAAAAGCTTAGTGAGGTTATTTCCCTAGCCTAGTCAGATTACATAAATTCCTTGAGCAGGAGTGTTCTTTCTGTATGCATGTGTATATTTTGTATGCATGTGTGTGTATATATTACATGCATATGTATATATTACACACACACACAAGCAGCTAGCTAGGTGTTAACAGTGGACGGAATGCTAGACCTGGAGTCAGGAAAACCTGAGTTGAAATTCAGCCTCAGATTACTTATTAGCCATATGACCTTGGGCAAATCACTTAACTTCTATCTGCCTCAGTTTCCCCATCGGTAAAAATGGAGATAATGATAGCACCTTCTTCCCAGGGTGGTTGTAAGGATCACATGAGATATTTGTAAAACACTTGGTAAACTTTAAGGTGCTATATAAATGGTTATTGTTCAGTTATTTCAGTTGTGTCTGACTCTACATTACCCCATTAGGGGTTTTCTTGGCAAAGATACTGGAATGGCTTGGCATTTCCTTCTCTAGCTCATTTTACAGACTAGGAAACTGAGGCAAAAAGGGTTAAGTGACTTGCCCAGGTCACCCAGCTAGTAAGTGTCTGAGGCCAGTTTTGAACTCACAAAGATGAGTCTTTCTGACTCTAGCACTGAGCCACCTAGCTATTATTATGTAAACACATGTATATGAGATCAAACACAAAACTGCATGAGAGAAGGCTTGGTGTAGCAGAAAGAGAGCTGGCCTTGGAACCAAGAAAACCAGGGTTCAAGTTCTGCTATTGAAACCCCTGTGCATCACCAGACTTCTCAGTGCTCTAGGAAACTCTTTAACACTATATATTGAAGAGATGATGTTGACTTTGCATTGATAGAGGGAGTTTGCTGCATTCATGCAGGGATTTACCTCTACCACTGAAATCACAGTCCAACCTGCATCCTTTAGACTTACTTACTTACTATACAGGTATTGGAGGCGTTCAGAGAAATTCCTATCAATACAAGGGTTGCTACAGAAGAAGGATCACATTTATTCTGCTTGACCCCAAAAACTAGAACTAGGGACACAATGAATGATAATTACAAGGATGCAGATTTTGGCTTTAGCCAAGGACAGTTTCTTGGCCCCAAATAGAAGAGGCTGTCTTGTGAAGCTGTGAGTTCCCCATTACTAAGTGTTTGTCAAGGATATCGGTGAGCAGATTTCGTTTTCATGCCAGAATTGGAATAAATGACCACTGAGGCTCTTTCCAATTCTGCAGTACTATGATTTACCAAACTAGATACTTACATTTGCCCAGGACCTTAGGCATGCTCTCTTTAAGACAATATGCTATAGTAGAATCTTGGACAGAAAACAAGAGATGTAGGTTCTAGTTCTGCCTTTGCCCCATACACTTGATCTGAGAATTTGGACAAGTAAACTTCTCTTGTTTCTTTAAACATCAGTTCTTTCAACCATATGTTACACTTTCTAGACCCCTGGACATTCTGGTCACCTTCTTTTAAGTAGATTTTCCTAAAATGTGGCACCTACAATTGGACAAAATACTTCATACGTAGTCTGGATTGCAGCCTAAGAGCTCCTTTGGCAGCTATGTTCTACTGATGGTCTTATAGTCTGCAATCAACTAAAATCTCTGGGCACTTTTCACTTGAAATGGCTATCATCTTTTTGCTCGTATAGTTGATTTTTAAAAAAACAAACAAACACAGGCCTTCATATTTAGCCTTCTATTAAACTCATTTTATATTTTTGATTTGGGCATATAAAACCAGCCTTTCAAAATAGCTTTGCATTCTAATTATTAGCTCTTCCTTTCAGATTTATCATCTAAAAATTGATAAGCATATCTTTTTTGTCTTCATCCATGCCTTGATAATTATGTTGAACAGGACAGTGTCAAGGTTAGAGTTCTTCATAAGTTAACCTCCAGCTTTACACAGATTCATTTATCAATCCTTTTTGGGTATGGTTCTTTAGCTAGCTATGAAGCTCTATAAACACATCAGTTTAATCATGGTAGAATTATAGAGATGTGAAAGTGAAAAGATGACATAAAAATTCATTTAGTCCAGCCACCTGCTTGAATATGCTGAGTGATGGAGAATTCACTACTGTATGAGACATTCCATTCTATTTTTGGTCAATAAAATGTTAAGGAATTTTTTTTCCGTTGAGCCCCAATGTGCTTTTCCATCTATTGATCCCAATCTGATATACTGTAGCCAAGAATGAATTTAATGCTTCTTCAGTGTGACAGCTGTTGCAATAATGAACATGGCTGCCTCTAGTTTTCTCCATGTTGGACTTCCCTACTTTTCACCCCCATTTTTGATATATGGACAGAAAGAAGGAACTGTTACATTAATATAAGCTATTCTTTCTTATTTGAGCTTTACAACAATGTTATGAGGTACACAGTGCTAAGAGGATCTTTGTTTACAGAGCAGATAACACATTTATAGAGGTGGAGAGATTTGCTGAATGTCACTGCTCGCAATGCTATGACTCAAACCCAGGCCAAAAGGGTTGAAGTGCATGACTGCTTATTACATTGTGTTCCCCTATCATATTTCTAAGGTATTTGAGGGTAAGGCTTATTTTAGAGCAGTAGAGAGAGTGTTCACTAATTGTGGAAGGATTGTCACTAAGTGTCCTTTATGCCATATCATTCTATGATCGAACTGAGAAATTAAACAATCAATCAGGGACTTCCACAATGACCAGCAACCACAGATGAACGTGGTTGTCATGCTCCTTTCATTTGGCATTCCCTTTCTTCAGAAGCAACATCACTATTCCACTCCTCAAATGTGGTTCACACATCTGAAATATTCTGGTTCTTTTCTTTACTCATAGAAGGTCTTTATGTTCACTTGTAATCTCGTCAGAGGGAAGCCAGGATGTCTCTGGAAAAATGCCAAATCATGATGTAAGCTTACCAGTTTCAAGTAATTTTTTACTTTCTGAAAATAAACATTGGGTAAATTATTTCTATAATCTCAGCCTGCTGCTCCTAACTGTGAATCCTTCTAGATATACTTACCCACTTGTTGGTTCCCTCAACCTCAAAGTTTCATACATAGCCAAGTCAGGCCTGTCCCTTCTTGTAAGGAGAGTGAAGGTGAGGAGGGAAGGGATAGAAAATGTAGCCCCACACATTAGTCTTGAGAAGGGTAGCATGGCTTTGATTTCAAGTCAAATGTGCATTGTGTAGGTATCACTGAATATAGAACACTGATTTGGGTCCTTTGAGTTGTGTCAAGAGAGAACTACCAAAGGGGCTAAAAACCTGAATAAAATAGAAATGTGAATGAAGGGGATGGGCAATTTCACAAAGTGAAAGGCAGCACATTCTGAAAATGGTTTTTTTCTTTGTTTAGACAGAACTGAACCCAACTTCCTCTTTTTAAAGAATCTTTAGAGAAGTAAAATGTTTCTTAGACTCAATCTTCAGAGGACCCTGGAATTTAATATCTTGGTTAAGAAGTGAAGAAGACAGAGAGAACATGTCTTAGGATGTTAGTTCCTGGAATTAAAGCTCTCACTTTAACATCTAACACTGAGAATATAAGAAGAGATTGGGAGAGATTTGGTAGTCAGGGCAAGAAACCTGAATTTCATGTTAAAGAATCACTAAAGGAACTTTTGGGCACAGCACCATGGTTTTAGTTTTAAACAGGGAAAGAACATAGGAAATTAGCCCATGATCCTTATGAAAAGAGTTAAAATCAAGGAAATTGATGTAAGTGTAAGGAGTGAAGGTCAGAAACAGGGCCAAAGCCGGCTGAACATTGAATTTTTAAATAAGGTAACAAAATGTAAGCATTTAATGGCTGTCTGAAGACAAATAAGAGTCTCCAGGGGCCAAGGATCCTTATCTTAATGACTGAATGAAGAAGTCAGAAAAGTAGGACACATTCTATGTTTGTTTGTTTTAAAGAGAAGCAGTTGACTATAAAGGAAGAATCTATTTCCTTTAAGTGGGAATTGTTAAATGTCTTGAGTATGTGCCACTGGAGAGGATTCTACCATGTTTTACATATCTGGGAATGCCTGACCTGGAAGATGGCCTTTCCTTTCTCCATCCACTCTCCATCCTGTGGTCATACTATTTTGGTTCACCCAGCTGTAGCAGTCCCAGATTCTAGAATCATGGGAATTCAAGTGGAGACTATCTAGTCTAAATCACGTACATTTTACAGAGGGAGGAAACAAGAGGCCCATAGAACGGAAGTGGCTTGGCCAAGATCATGTAGCTAGTAAAAGCAGAACAAGGACTTGAACCTGGTCTTCTTACTCTAAATTCAAGGCTTTTTTTCAATATTCCAGACTGTTCTGTCCTGGCTCAGTTCCATCCAGGTCAGATCTCCTTAATCTTAACAATTGTAATTAATTAATTAATCTTAATCTTAACAATATTCCACACTCTGTTGCCCCCCCCCCGCCTTAGATTCCCATGGAAATAACTTGCTTGGCTAGAGCTTTATTTGCCTATTTTTAATCAAATTTTCCCAATATCGACTGGAGGACTATTTTTGATTTTTATGATATATTAAACAAAAAGATGTGAAGCAGTTTTATTTTCCAAGGTTGCTTGATTAAATCCTTCTCTTTAGAAGCAAGATCCTTAAGAATGTACAGAGGAGAAAATGTAACAAGAGCCTTCTTAAAAAGGAAGAAGATGTATCTGCACTGAGGAGCAGAACCAAAAGAAAAGAAATTACACTGTGGACTTCACTGGTAACACCTTTTTAATAGGTCAAAGTAACTGTACAGTTCATTATATTCTTCCTGAGAATAATTTATTTCCCCCAACAAACTAAAGGGAGTGTATTTTTTCATTATTATTTAACAGAAAGGATGGTATAACTCGAAAACAAAAGAAAACACAACCACTCTGTGGGAGTGCTTTCCCCAGAAGGAGGACACACAATGATGGGTTAGTTAACTACAGCGGCTTTTAAAATATTCAACATGGCTTTAATCTTTCTTTATAAATTATATAAAAATGGGGAACAGGGATGGTTACAGAACTTCTTTTCCAAATGCACTTTAAGTGTGCTCTGGTACAAAGCAGCATTTCTGCTTTCATGGAAAATAACATTGCTACAAAAAACTGGCACATTATTCTGGTGAAAAAAGAGAAGAGTTTTTTCAGTTGTGTTCTATAGCTACTTTCCAATCAAATGCTTCACACATCCACATGAAAGGAAAAGGCAGGAAAGATGGAAAGAACTTTAGTTTGTTCTGAAATGACTGAAGTCTTCAAAATATAGCTTTGATTTTCTTTCTCTGTAAATTGGGATTAGCATATTGCAACTTAAAGTATTTAAATTTTAAAAAATTCCAGTCTGGATATTATCTGTACTGTAGGCAAAAGAATTCTCAGCCCTTTGGGTTTCCCAGAATTCTCCACTTGACAATACCTTTTTTTTTTCAATCTGCAGCTCGCACAGTTCAAGCTTTAAAATTTTAATCCCTTGACCCCATTGGGCACACACATCCTCTAGAATGGTATGAAAAATGAAATTGTTCTTTATGAGTCTTACGAGCTTCTTGTATACAAACTTCATTCTCAAAATGTCATATTTTTGGATCCCAGACCATTTGAACATCATGATTAAAAAAACAAAAACAACAAAAATCTGTGGTTAAACTTGAAATGAGCAACAGTTTTCTACCAGCTGGAGCAGGAGTTGGTGGCAACCCAAGGAATACACAGGATTCATCTTCACTGCTGGTGGAAGGCTGGATTACATCTTCAAAAGACTGAGACTGAGACAACTCTTAAATAACTTCCCTTGACAAGCTCAGTGTGGCCTGGCCTGCCCCAGCATTTTCAATCTTGCTTGATCAATGACATCTAGTAAGTTTTTGGCATCTACAGCCAGTGCATGAGCGGCAGTTAGCATCTGCTTTTTGTATTCCTGCTGGAGGCTGGTCATGACGTATTGTTGTGCCAGTTTCATCTTGTTGATCAGCTCACCCAAGTCTGAATTCAGCAGCTTTTGGGCCATCTCAATCTGGGAGAAAAGAGAGCCAGGTCAGAATGCTAGATGCCAAATTGCAATTATTTAATGATTTTTCTTTGTATACTGGCTAAAATGAACAGAAGCTTGGGGAGCTCATGTGGGAAAAGGACCCACTGTGCTTTCTTACCCACAATCTGCACTTTAGTAGACCCATTTAGATCATGTAGAAGTATTTCATAGTGCCCTCCCTTCGTAGTGATGAGAACCCTATGATTTTTCTTTCTGGCTCATTTCGAAGTGTCTAACTCTTCCTGCCAAACACATCTACCATAGTGCTAATGAAACAAAAACCAATCCTTTCTCCCGAGGTATTCATAAAGTAGGCTAAAAGCCCACATGTTTCCTCATATCACCACAGAAGCCCCTTCACTCTGTTAAACCAGATAGAATCTGTGAGAAGGAATTACTTGGGAGGCAGGAGAATGGCCTGTCCTTGGTCTCCTTTCCATCTCCCCTCTCCCTTCTCACTTCAGCCAGAGGAGTACCTTAGAATGTTGGAGGATTAGAGAATTTGGACTTTTTCATCAGTGTTCTAACAGTATTTCTAGGACAGAGACTGGAGGAACAGCAGATTCAAGGGTTTATATGGAGCCCAGCAAAAAAAGTTACACCATACTTAAGGGGAAACACCTTGAGGACCACACCAAAACACTTTCTAGGAGCTGTAGATCCCCTTTGCCTCATGTGCTCACTATACTTGAGCCCATTTCCCTATGAACTCTCTATGTACTTTTGGAAGAGAATATCAGAGACTTTTTTTTTGGGAGAAGAGAGGGATATTTTGTACCAAATATCCTTGTTATAACACCATAGCAAATACTTCTAACTAATAGGTATTAGGACTGGCTGACTTAATTGATATGTGTTGTTAATCACGAAGCACACCAGTAGGGGCTCATGAGCTATATAGCACTAGAAAAACAGCTCTGGTAATAATAGGCCTTTCAAATTGACTTTCAAATTGAAAAAGAAGAGAATGCAAAAAGCCTGTGTTTCTCTAAAAGGGCAAGGATACTCTATGTGGGAGAGCATGAAGATTTGCCCTGCTTCCTCTTAGGCAAAGAACCAACCTGGGTGAGAATTGATAAAAGACCTTGCCTGAATGGCTAGGTATAAGGATCTCAATCCTGTATGTTCCATCTTAAACACTGCTCAAGTTTTCTTAACTATGACTGCCAAGGCACTGAACTAGAAACAAAAGTTCTTACTCTCTAATACATAGACACCTAGGGTTTTGAATTGATTCCTGAGTATCTTGTGCACAATGACAGCTTTAGTGGACTCTTTGTAGGAAAGGCAAGGAAGGTAAACTGCTTTAGAAGGGTAACTGTACCCCAAGTAAGAGACAGATCACTTTAGTGGAAAAGAGTATTGGACTTGGAATCAGGAGAGTTGGGTTCAAATTCTTGCTAACTGAGTGACTGTAGGTAAGTCATTAATACTCTGAAAGTCTCAGGTTCCTCATTTATAAAGTGAGTTTTGTAAGCAGGGTACTTTGGAAACATACAAGTTCTATTTACCAATATCAGTTATACTTATTTGGAGGGAGATTATGAAGAGTGATGGCAAAGGAATTAATGTTGTCAGGGAAGAAGAGTAGGAACAAAAACAGCTTACCTAACTTAGTGTTCAGAGGTCTCTTCCAATTCTGGGATGCTGCTATTCGATGAATTTAATTAAACAGCCCTAAGCTTTCTAGGAACTCAGGCAAAGTAGCATACACATTCTCCAGGACATTTTGTTACTTAGTAGTTGGGGACGATATCCTTTTTCTACCCCCACTGATGTGTTGCTTCTAGAGACTCTAATGGCATGGGAATGTGCCTTGCTTGCTATGTAGAGACTATTCAACCTCAGCCAGTCCGGATACAGATGGGAAGGCTACAAATAGGAAACTGGGAGAAAGTACTGTGCAATGGAACATTTCTGTTGTGATTCTCTGAGACTTGTTTGATCAAGGCAAAAGATAGAGACTCCTCTCAAATTATTTCTGTCATCCTCTCCTGGTCTCATGTTACATATTCACTCTTTATCTGAGAATGCTGGTATTTTAGTATGCTCAAATGACTAACAGCAAAAGCAGAACAGGAAAAATGAATAAAAATAACAACCGCAGCTCCTTTACATGGCACTTGGAAATCTGCAAAGTACTTTAACTATATTACTTCTTTGATTTTCACTACTGTCAGTACTATAGCTAATGCTATTCCCATTTTACAGATGTAGATGATGAGGTACAGAGGAATTAACAGAGTGGCCCAGTATCATGTAGCTAGGAAGTGTCAGGGTAAGATCTCAATTCAGGCACTCCTCATCCCAAGTCCAGAAGTCTAACCACTGTGCCTTTCCACTCTCTGCAAGGCACCTTTCTAGGGGGGAAAGCGAATCTGGGATCAATCATACTATATGAAGACAGGCTCTTGAGTAGAGGAGACCAGCAGCACTAACAAGGGCCCTAGGAGAAGGCACACGCCAGAGACTTCACCTTACCTCTCTGTGAGTGCTTGCTGGGAGCATAGGAATGGTCTCATCCACCGTTGCGAGCAACGTTCTTAGGGCCAAGCCAACTTCCTAACAGAACAATCAGAGCAAGCACTGAGATAAGAGGATTCAACAGGAACATGACAACAACACAAGGAATCTGTTTCTTTTTTTTTTTAGTCAACTGTATTTCATTCCATTTGAGGAACTTCCTCCTCCTTAACACCATTCTGCAGGTTAGAGATAAAGGTGAGAGGTCACTGTCTTTATTTTACAGATAAGGAAACTGAAACCCAGAAAAAATGAGTCCAGTGGCTCTAGTCCCTTCACTAATTTAGGACCCATGCAGTGTTGGAACCTGACCAAATCTCCTGCTTTTAATTCAAGCAGACAACGCTATCCACCCACCCTCATTAGTGCTAACACCTCCTAACAAGCAATTCAAAACACCATTAGCCCAAAGAGCTTAAAGCATTCTCATGCCTCATCTCATTAAAAAAATAGTTCATTTTTAAGTCAGAAGTGTCCACGTAAAGGAAATAAGTTATTCTATATATAATCATGTTTACTAACTCATAATCTTAGATATCAAATATTATAAAAACTGTTTTAACTTTAATAAAATAACATCTTGTTTTGCTTGTGTCCCTTTCTCTTTTTGCTTCCGCGACATTTTAATTTTCATTCTTTCTCATGACCTCAGAACAAACTAAAGTCTGTGGGAAAGTATTGTTATTCCCATTTGACAGAGTGACCGAAGGTCACTAACACGGTGCACTGTGAACTTAGAGCTAGAGACCCAAATTAACCGAGTCTTCAAACTGGAGCAATGTTTCTTTAAAATGTTTTTGTTATGCTAAAGACAAATGAAGTCTTATAAAAATGTGGAAAAGATACCATGACAAACAGTGCTGAGTAACTGTGCCTCCCATGCATCTCTTCATTTTTTTACTCAATATAAGCCTTTCTGTCGATCCGAAAGCAGAACTGCTGGAGCATCAGCTCGAGCCCCAACAAATGTATCACCACCGATTATCAGAACATGTAACAAATATATACATGTATAAAAGATGTTTAGATATGTAGATAATGTCACTTTTTCTTTTACCTTTACCATAGGAACATATTCCTCTGGGGGCGCAGGCTGGATCTTACTAGACATTTCTATGACAGCTTTCACCAGGCCAGTTACATTCTCATAGACCTTGTCATTGGAGCGGTCCAGATTGGCAGTAGGAGGGGGGCTGATTTCCTGGGGCTGCAGCTGAGGAGGGAAGGTGGTTATTTCTTGTTTCTCCAGTAGAGGGGGGTCACATCATTTTTACTAAATCAAGATAGGCTTTCAACAGAGCTCAAAGCAGGTAAGAACACGAGCAAATTTTATTTAGTGCATTGGACATTTGGTTTGAAGATGACACTAAAAGCAATTGACCTAAATCATAAACAACGGAGTTCATATTTTCTGACTTTGAGCTCAGTTAATGAAAGAAATGACAATCACATAAGCCATAAAAAACTCAAGGTCATTCAAAGAGGTGATCTATTATGCCCCACAAAATGATCCATTTGAAAAGAATTGGCACACTTTTCTCCTCTGTCAGGACACACCAGATTACAGATAGACTCTATTTATTGGGCTGAAGAACACAGGGCAGACTCTCTACTCCTAGATTCTTTCTTGGTGGACCTCTGCTTAAGTGGTAGTCCCACAGATGAGCCCCTAAACAAATGTAAGGGCAGCTAAATGTAAGGAATTTGATATGGGGGAGGGGGGAAAATGAAGGGGTGGGATTATGGTGAATTAATTACATGAACTTCCTTTACACATTAAAAGATGATATGAAGAAGTTCATAGAATGGCAGAATGTTAGTGCTGGAAGCAGAAATTACCTAGTTTAATCTCCTAATTTTTAGATAAGGAAACAAGCCCAAAGAACAGAATTGATATGTCCAAGGTTAAATATAGCCAGGACCTGAACTCAGGTTTCTTGACTTCAAGTTTAGTGTTCTGTCTCCAGCCAACTTTGAAATTATCACAATTTATCAATAACACCAAATTGCTAGAAATGACTAGTGGAAAAGAGTACAGCTCTTGGAGTTAGAACACCTAGGCATGAACCCCTATTTTCTGGTGTGTGATTTTGGGCAAAACCCTTCCCTCTTCTCTGGGTCTCAGTTTATTTATTTGTAAAATGGGAGGAGTGGACTAGAGTCTAGCGTTTCTTAAACTGTGGGCCACGACTCCATGTGGGGCCAACACAGAGTAGGGAGAGACTTTAAGGGTTATTTCCTTTGACCCTATCACTTTACAGATAAGGAAACTGAGGCCCCCAAAAGTGAAGGACTTCTCCAATGTTATGCAGCAGTGGAGCTGGGATTCAAACTAGGTCTCTTGACTCCTGATCTAGAGTTTTCTCCAGGACATCATGCAAGGTTCCTTCAATCTTGAAATGTAAAGCAATGATCCCACACATGGGTACTGCGAAGTTACAAAATGAATTAACATGTCCCCTTCTGTAAATCTCCAAAAGTAATTAATTTCAATGACAAGGTTTTTAAGCAACCACAAACAGGATAATATGATATTAAATGCCACCACCCAAGAATTACATATTAGTCTATTCATGAAACTGCTTCCAATTGTAACCCTGTAAGTGAATGTCTGATTATTTGGATGAATTAGGCCAAAAGAGCATTAATTTTGCTCTTGCTGTTAGGCAGTGTTACTATGAAATACAAAAGGACAAGAGGAGTTCACTTATTGCAAAAATGTCCATTTCATTTCTGGGAAAATACAAACATTGGTCTTGACTGTGCTATAAGTGAAAGCCTGTGAATTTAAAATGTGTTTCCATGATTAAGCAAAAGAAATGTAACACTTGTTTCTTCCTATAATGGGTTACAGAATTGCATGCAAAGAGAACCTGGATATGACAGAAGAGAACAGCAGACATACAGATACATAATGTGCTTACCCTCCATGGCTATTGTTGAACGGAAGGTGAGGAAAAGTTAAAGGAGTTTATAGACGAAGGGGAAAAAAGAAAAACAATATTAATAAATGTAGCAGAAAACAACCCCACAACAAAACATGTGCAGGACAAAAAAGGAGCTAGTTCAAAAAGCCTGCAGCACAGATGCATTTCATGATTCCCCTGGCATATTAGATGCTGTTCTGTTGGTTATGGAAGCATGGTGCCTGTGAAATCCGTTCGAATACATCAGCAGATTAAGTCAAAGAGGTTTGCCATGCATCCCATGCTCACTTGGTACAAAATAAACAGGGAAAAAACATGCAAAGCTGGAGAGCAACAAATCAATCTGGCAAAAAGAAAAGGTCAACAGAGTTAGGCATCTTTTCAAACTGGGAAGTAGTATGCAAGTCAACACTGATAAAACCAGTCTAATGCCTTAAAACATTCAGAAGAAACTCTGTAACCCCTGTATGAGCTTACGAAAACCCCTTTAAAGCCAATTTATTCACTCATTTATTCACTTGATCAATATTAAGCCCCCCACTACATGTAATGCACTATGCTAAACACTGATGGAGACAGAAGGACTGATAAGAAATGTTCCTGGTTTCATAATGCAACCAATCATATTCCTAGAATCAAATCTCCTGGTTGAGGACGTTTAAACAGAATGGGAACTTCTTCTGGAGTGATTTCAGAGACTGGGATCTATAACTTAAAAAAAAAACAACCCAGGAAATTGCCAATACTCCTCCCAACAGAATTTATTTTTTCATTCATTATTTACACAGTGAAACACTAGGACTATATTCCTATACCTAAAAAGACATGGGTAAATTAATGTAAAAAGATTCCTTCCCCTCCCCCGCCCCAGTTATTTTATACAGTGAATTTTCTGGCGCATGAATTTCTGAGATCTCTAGATTACAGAGATTCAAATTTCATTCATGCAGAGAAGGAAGCACAAATTTCTATCAGTCCAATTTCTAAGTGTTGCTTCCATCCAGCTATCATAATCTGTGGATCATAGAGTGGGCTTTTCATTTTTAGCTGGTGGTAGACTTTGCCTATATAAAAGTTGTTTAATCTAGTTTAATTTGTGCAGTTTCCTGATAAGGGTCTTCACAGGAAAATAGATAACTACTAGGAAAAAGGATTAGTCAAATGCACAAGAATGTCTGTGCATTCAGAGAGAGTGAACGTGGTGTATGTATGAAACTTGAAGCTTTGACTCCTTTTGGAACTGACCAGCAAGTGACACAAGCAGAAGCTGGCCACTAAGTGGCGATACGTTTGCCATGGTGACCGGTAAGTAGCAGGAGTGTCCTTGGATGACTGCTGGGGGAAGGATGTGTGTTTGCATGAAATCTGGAAATACTCCTGACATGAAGTCCTACTTCTCTAGTGACAAGGAAATTCTGGAAAACAAAGTTGCAGCCTTCAACATCTACTATTGGATCTTGCACTTTCTGAGACTTGGCAACTTGGAAAATCCCTGGCAACACTTTACTCTGAACTACTATACTGTGCACACACGGCCATCTTCATTTGTGCTGATGTTGTGAGACACAAATAATTTCAGAATCAAAGAATAAAGCCTTCAAAGAAGAAACCAGAGAGATTTAGGGCTGAATGCTTTTTGAGTGAATGTACCATTTCAGAATTTCTGAGCTGAGTAGATGTTTATAAAAATGTCATTTTCTTTTCCAGGCCAGAATCTGTGTCTGGCCTAACATAAAATGGGGTCTATGAGACAGATGATAATTTGATATTTGTGAAAATGATTCATTACTCAAAAATCGAGTTTGAAACAATGTTTGAAACAATCATTGTATTTTCTAATAAGGTTTATTCTATTAACTTAGAAAATTATTCATCAAGACCTCCCGTAATGTCTCATCATAGAACAGAAGAGGCATTGCATTGGGTTCTCAAAGGCTATGCTGGTAGAATAAAAGCAAGTGCTTTACTACCAAGTGCAAAGCCCTCAAGTATGGGCCTCATGATGGATTAGTGTATCTGTCTTCTGAGAACCAGTTTAGCTAAGTCAGTTGGTGACTGTGGGATGAATTTTCAGGCCAACCTAATTACTTATGAAATGTACAGAAATTGTAATAAATGCCAGTAGAAAGAGAACTTAATTAAACAGATGGAACTTGGAACATTTCAAAGTAACCATGTGATAATTATATGATCTTTTTCATGGATCATATTTGTACTGTGACTTTTGAGACCACAGAATCATAGCTGTGGATTTACTTCTAAAGTCTTTTTTTCTCTTTAAGTATGACTTCACTGAAGAGGCAGCTAGGTGGCACAGTGATAGAGCACCAGGCCTGGAGTTAGGAGGACTTGAGTTCAAATCTAGCCTCAGACACTTACTAGAAGTGTGACTCTAGGCAAGTCACTTAACGCTATTTGCCTCAATTTCCTCATCGGTAAAATGAGCTGGAGAAGGAAATGGCAAAACCACTCTAGTATCTCTGCCAAGAAAACTCCAAATAGGGTCAGGAAGAGTTGGCCATTTTGGATCATTAGAGTTGGATCATTATGGCTTGTTACAATGACCAGCAAAAACATTTCACTACTTTCACTTTTTTGTTGATCCTTTTATTTTAAAGAAATTATAGCTGCATAGATGACAGAAATATCATTCTAGAACTCTGGCTAAAGCTACAAAAGTCCAGGACTGTCTGTGCTAATTAATGACACTAGAAACTCAGTTTTAAGCTACAAATACCCCTGGGAACTTTGATGTGCAATATGAAATGTATGTATGTAGGTATGTACGTGAATTATATTTGCTTCCTGGGGAGTAGGTCATATTTCTTTATTTTAGTAAGTGGAACTCTGATTTGAAATAGAAAAATAATTAGAGTTACTATTTAAACTACATCGAGATGTGGAGCTGGTAAGCCTAGAGAATATTCTCGTTTGTCTCAGGCATGTCAGTCTGCTCTTTAAGACTGGAGGAAGCTAAGCTGGCTCTGCCTTCCAATGAATAAACAGACTGACTCACTGGGAAAGGGGAGAGATGTTTTCAGAGAAATAACAACACGTCAATCACATTAAACTATAAAACACATAAGGTTTAAAAATATTTACCACCCATTGGACAAATACTTGATTAAAATGTTTCCTCACAAAACTGCAATCAGCAGTTTCTCGGCACTGATTTAAGGAATGAATGTCCCAGTTACTACATTGGCTTTTATATGTCCCAGACTGGCATTTAAGGCCCTTCATGATATGCTACCACTTCACTTTTTTTTTTTAGCATTCTCTCATATTAACTCCCCATGTCCTAAGCAATCTGAACTATTCTCTGCTCCCCAAACACATCTTGGCATTTTTTTTAATATCTCCCTATTTATGCTCATGCCTTTTCCTAGGCTTGAGATATCCTTCCTCACCCTCATTCCCACCCTCACTTATGTTCTTTGCCTATGGAATTCCTATCCATCTTTACAAAGACTGATTAAAATGTTACTTCCTTCTGGAAGTTTTACTAGATCTATTCCCTCTCTCCCACCAGAAGTAATGAACTTCCCGTTCAGATCTGATGTGGTACTTTATTTTAAAAATCTCTATTTCACTTATCCTATAATGTGTATCACAGGTATCTATACTGACATCTTCTCTCCCTACTGTATTGTGAGCTTAAGAATAGACTGGGTTTCAGCTGAACTTTCTACCTTCCCACAGTGTGCTCTGCACACAGATGACACTTAATGAATATTTGATTACTGTATCATAAATATGGTATGGACAAAAAACTCCATCATGTAGTGTGCGCTGTATATCCCACAATGGTTTGGAGGGACTTACCTTCACTCCCTCATTATAACTATCCACGGGGCTGTTGAGGCTGGCGAGGCTTCCCAGATGGCTGGGTGCTCCTGGGCGAGGCGGTTTCTTTGGTGGAGCTGCATGATCTAGTTAGGTGGAATGATTTATGATTATGGATATATAAAAATTCCATAGGATAAGAAAAAAGGAAGGATGGTTGTGATAGGCACCAGTGGAGGAGATCCTCATATTGAGGAGATCACAAATCCATAGCAGCCTATCCAAACAACACACTGAAACTGATCTTGAAGATGACATGCTATTGAGCTATTTATTCTCAACATGCAGCACAGACAGTGATTTACATTTTTTTAAGGTCCTCAGCACTACTGAGGAGGAGAATCTGTTATGAACCATCATATCTGCTAAGGAACCTATGGCAAAGGGATGAAAACAGTACTAGAGCATTTTAAAACCCCTATATCAATCAATCAGATAATACCTTGCACATTTCCTAGAAACCTTATATGATAAGGTTAATTACATTTCCCAAGATCATAAAAAATTTAAAATGTATCTGATCTCACCTGGCTTACCCACAGGTTGATATATGTGCTGGTTACCAGTCTGTCAAAAAAAAAAAGATTCAGTATACATTTTGTTTACAAAGTCTAAATCCATTTAAATCACAAAATGTCCAGAATTTGGAAGGGGGGAATTGATCAGGGAATAAAAGATTTAAGCTGAAAGGGAACTTAGAGGTCAATGAGTCTAACTCCCTCATTTGCTGATGGGATGAAAGTAAGGCCTGGAGAGATTAAATGATTTACCTAGGATCACACAGCTAGTCTGTGATGACATTTGAATTCAGATTTTCCTGATTCCAAGTCTTATTAGCTGATAAGATGACAGGGCAGGACATTTTGCTGGGAAGCATCTCAGGGACACCTCCCCAAGGATGATGGATATGCCCACAAGTGCCTTGCTTAGAGGACATAGGGAGTGTCTAGTGATTGGCTGACTAGAACTCAGGAGAATGGACTCTTACTGGAGAAGCTGCCTATAAAAATCATGCAGGAGACCAGCCTTCTTCTCTTTTTCTCTTCAGGACTATTCTCTTTTTTCTTTGAGTCTTTCTTCAGGAGTACAGCAAAGTAGGGGCAAGGGATTTGCTACCCCTTCCCCCATAATCCACTGTGGCTGAGAGTTTCATGTACTGACTCACAGCTCCTGAGCATAGATCAGAGGCTGGTGCCCCTGAGAACACTGGTAGAACTTGGTAGAGATGCTACCAAAAAAAAAAGTCCATGCCCTGTAATGCCTACAGGTTAACTGGAAAATTCAACAGAATTGATCCAGAACTTCCTAATCTTTAGCTATATTATTCCCCTCACATCCTTTAAAAAATTAATCTAATTTACTTTAGAAACCCCAAATATTCCCTGTACAACTCCTTTATTCATCAAATGATACTAGGTACTTATTTGTACTGAGGTCTAGTTTTATCCTGAATCACTTCCAGATTATGTAGCAAGCACATAAAAACCAACATCCACAACCCAGGACCTTTATTCTATGGTAGGGCTGTCCTCCTTAAATGTGCCCTATTGAAGGGAGCACCTCCATTCTAGGGCTGGTGTGATGATTAAATGAGGTAATATTTGTAAAGCATTTAGCATACCGTCCAGCACACAGCAGGGGTCTCTCTCCCTCCTTTTCTCCCTTCCAGTTGTAACATGCTTACTAATAAGCTTTACAGCTTTTTACACAACAGGAAAAATGCCTTCCTAAAAATACAGGGAAGTCTCACATAGATACAGAGGTGTCAAAGAATAGCTGAGTCAATTCATTCCTCCGGAAACAAAATTTAAATACATCTAATTCAAGACTGTTACTACATATCACGAATCCCTCAAAGCTTTAGGAATGGCAATTCTGCTTAATGAAGATGCTGATAGGAAACTATTTCATAAGGATCTAATCCCCTTACAATTTTTCCACTGGCATATGACAGATCATTAAAACATTTTGAAATATGTTGGGCACCTGCTTTAGCCTCCTATTTTAAGAATGAAAACACAACTGAAATCTTATGAAACAGACTTAAAAAGTCTGAGATAGCATCTCACAGGTGAACCACTATTTAAAACCAGCTAAAGACAACTGGTAAAACATGTCTGTAATGAGTTCATAAGGTATATTTTTAAAAATGTCCATGGTGTTTTTCTTCAACCTCGGTGTCTTTATTGTGTTTCTTATTAAATAGGTTATGTAAATGGGTGTAAGTTGGTACCTTTGACCTAAACCTTTTTTTTTAATGTTGGCTTTAAGCACATACAATTCAGTTGACACTATTTTTTGTCTTTATGCATACTCAGCAGCGGAAATACTGGCTGTTATCTATTCTAAGTGGCTTGGAGATTGCGCCAGTTGGATTTGAAATCTGAGGATGTAGATTTGATCACTGCCTATTTGCTTGAACTTGGCCAATCAATTGGTCAATGAGCATTTATCGAGTATTTACTATGTGCCAAGTACTGTACTAGGGACTAGAGATACAAGTACAATTCCTACTCCCAGGGACCTTAGTTCTAACATAGAGACAACAAGGTGCTAAGTCATTGAACCTCTATGGGCCTGAGTTTCATCTGGAAATGAGGAGGTTGGACATCTGAGGTTCCTTCCAGTTCTTGAACCTATGATCCTATGACCTTCTAGCTAAGTTAAGAGGCAAAGCGGATAGAGTGTTGGACTCTGAATTCAGTTATGAGATATGTTTCTCCAGGCAAGTTTTTTTTTTTTAACCATCTCTCAGCCTCAGTTTCCTCATCTATAAAATGGAGAGAGTAACAGCATCCGCCCTCAAGGTTTGTTCTGAGGATTAAATGAAATATGTGAAGTGCCTTAAAATAATCTTAAAGTGCTACAGAAATATTGGTCATTGCTATTATTATCACTATGCAAAAAGGAATCAAAAGTACTGAAATGCCTATTAAAAGCACTGGGCCGTACACTGGGAGAAAGGAAAATTGACATGCCCTAATTTGAGTAGACTGTCCCTTTCTGTTATCAGAAGGAGGCAGCATATCCTAAGGAATAGCAGTTCTACTTAACAGCCCTTCAGAGTTGGCAGGGCAAATACTGCTTTATTTATTTTCTAAGTGAGCTGTGTGGCTATGGGCTAGTCACTGAATCTAAGACTATAAATTATAGCCACTAACAAGTTTTGAAATGCTTACAGATAAGAAAACTGAGTCTCGGAGAGGTAAATGATTTGTCCAAGACTTCATAGCCAAGAAGTAAAGGTACAGGATTCAAACATGTTTCCTGACTCCAAATTCAGGGTTTTCCCCCATCTGTGCTATCCCATAACCTAGAGGTTTGTTTACTTAGCTGATGATCCACAATGTCAGGGAGGGCATTTATAGTAATAAGAATAACAGCAATAACTAATATTCAGTTCAGCTATTCAATAGGCAGTTGGTAATATGAAGTTGAATGATTGGATACACAGATCTGTGAAGTCACCTGCATTGAGATAATAACTGAATCCATGGAAGATGATGTGGTTACCAAGAGATGCAGTACAGAGCAGAGAAGTCAAAAGTGCAGAGCACTCCTGTGTATGGCTGAGGAAGATTAAAATGGAACTGGGAAAGATTTCGTAAAAGAAATAAAAATACAATAAAACATAGATAATGTGGATATGTGGCATTCTAAGTCAATATGCAGCCCGTAGGGATCTTTATGTATGGTTTAGTGCCTCTTGCTTCTGTTTGTTTGACACCATTAGTGTAAAGGGAAAAGAGAAGAGGGCCCAGGGTATCTTAGGGTCCACATACAATGTGTGAGCAGGATGCAGATGATGATCGAACAGAGGAGACTAAGAAGTCGTTGTTAAACATGGAGGAGGAGAACCAAGACAGTTTCAAAACAGAACTCCTCTTTTGCCTCAAAACCTAAGCTCTTCTAACTTCTTATCACTGCCAATGGTACTATCATTCTCCCAGACACCCAGGCTTGGTGTCATCCTTGAATTCTCACTACACTCTCCTCATGGATTGAGTCTACTGACCATTTTAAGCGTTTCTACCTTCACAATATTGTGTGTTTGTGTGTGTGTGTGTGTGTGTGTGTGTGTGTGTGTAGTTATTTGTAAATTGTGTCTTCCATTGCCATGGGAGCTCCTTGAGAGCAGATGCTGTGTTTTTGCTTTTCTTTATATTCCCAGAACTTAGCACAACGTAAGCATTTAATAAATGCTTGTTGGCTGATCTCTAATCAGTGGAACAAAATTAAGAAATTAAATTTTCTTCAGAAACACCGAGAGATGGGGGAGCTGTGGGAAAGTGAAGCCACAGAAAAAAATGCATTAAGAAATAATATATCCTATTAAAAGTGCTCAGTGGTAAATAACAGGCCTTTTAGAACAATCTTCTGGTTTTGTTTGTTGTGCTATGATTAAAATGGAGCAGTTTTTAAAAGCTGCAGGCTAGACTAAAATTGCTCGGTTATAATAGTTGAAAGTGTGGTCTATAAATACACACAGGTGTGTGTGTGTGTGTGTGTGTAAACTGATTTATTTTGATTTGGATATCTTCTCTGGATCCTGTCTCTAAAGTGAGAAAGGTAAATTCAATTTCTTATTAGAAAGGACACCTATGTACATTTGACTATGCATCTGTTTAGAGAAATGAACATTCTTTCATTACTATAAAAACCAATTTTTGTACCAGATGAAAAACATATTTGAAATTACCTCAAACTCTTTCTCATAAGAAGCATTTTACGTATCTCTTAGAAGAATGCCAAGAAGGAAAAATGCTATGTGAAAAAGTTTTATTTTTGATACTGTTTCTACATAAAGTCAAGATGCTGGAAGGTCTTATGATCTCATAGTAACAGGAAATTTGACTATATGCCAGACGACTTTCTACACAAAAATAGTAACCATATGCACAGTGCCTATATTCTGTTAAGGCACAAAAAATCTGCTTATTAGTTTGTTAAAAGGCCCCTCATGTTAATACATCGCCAACTGCATTTCTTGAGTTTTGTGTGAAAAATTTGGACTTTGAATTATTTTGGCTACAGAAGGAATTTTCATTCCATAGCAGTTCAGTTCTTGGCCTCACATTACAAATTCTGACAATTTTGAAAATTTTACGTGGCAAATTTTGATCCATGTTAAATTAGAAATTTAAAAAACAGGTCAAAAACTTTTCTTATATTTGCTTACCGGACCCTGAAGACTTCCATCCTCTCGGTCAATGCTGCCTCGAGAGAGCCTCACATCAGGTTTCTAGAGGAACAGAAAACCCCCATAGTTTCACTTTCTGCTTTACAAACCAATATGCAAAACTGAAATAAATACCTGTGTATTAAATGCCTCCCAGAGCCAGGAAAATAAACTTGTGAACCAAGTCAGATGAACTTGCTCAGCTTTAGAAATACACAGCAATATAAACACTGCAAAGTGTCCTTATCACTGTCTGCACAGGCATGCTTACACAAATGCTGACTACATCATTGCCCCAATGTAACAACTGGGAAAACCATCATTTTATTTCACTTTGTGGCAGCCAAGCACTTTCACAGGGGATGTGTTTTCTTTCTAACAAGAGAAAAATTTTGAGTTTAAGATTAGAAATATGGCACATTCATTGCTGTTCCTAGCTAGGAGAAAGCTTATATGAATTTAGCTGTTTTGCTAAAGTGGCAAATGGGGCCAATTTCATTGAAAGCTCATAAAAGCTGGATCTAATCTTCCTCTTGGTTCGAAGAGTAAACAAGTTTTATTTTTACTAGAATGAACAAGCTAGTTTACATGACATTTGGGGTGGGGAGTACAAGGCTGACTAAAAACACAAAACCAAATATAACTAAAGAAGTTATAACAAAACCACTCTGAGATAACAGGTTCTAGTCTTGGAGCACACACAACAAAAGCACAGACGTTCAGAGTTCATCTATTTCAACCCCTACCCAAAGAAGGATCTCAACTACAGTCTACTTCACAAACAATCACAGTCTCTGTGGGAAGACCTGTAGTGAGGCAAGCTGTCAGCCAGCCAGTTAGTAAGCATTTATTAAGCGCTTACTATGTGCCAGGCACTGTGCTAAGCACTGGGGATACAAAGAGCAGCCTTATATGTCAAGGAGCTCAGAATCTACATGAAAACAAACATATAAAAAGAAGATATATACAAGATAAATTGAAGACAATCAATAGAGGGAAGACACTAGCATTAAGGGGCACTGGCAAAGTCTTCTCATAGAAGATGGGATTTTGGTTGGGACTTGAAGGAAGCCGGGAAAGCTAAGAGGTGGAGGTGAGGAGGGAGAGCATTTGAAGTCTGGAGGGCAGACAGAGAAAATGTCTGGAGCCCAGAGATGGAGTGTCTTTTTTGTAGAACAGCCAGCAGGGCAGTACTGGATCAAAGAGGACATGCCAGAGTGTAACGTTTAACAAGACTGGAAAGATAGGAGACCTGGGGCTAGGCTATGAAGGGTTCTGAACACAAAACAGAGTATTATGTAGTTGATCCTGGAGGTGATAGGGAGTCACTGGAGTTTAGTTAGTATGGGGATGACACAACTACTTCCTCAGCCAGTCCATTTCGTTTTTGGACGGCTTGAATCACTTAGTTCTGCCCTCTGAGGCTAAGCAGAAATGTGAATCTAATCCATCTTCCAAATGACAGACCTTCTAAGTACTTAAAAAGAACTATCAGGCCCTCCCTGAGTTTTCTGATCTCCAGGCTAACCAGTCTGGTTCCTCCTTGGAACATGGGCTCAGAATTCTCCTCCATTCTAGTTGCCATCCTTTGTATACTCTCTAACTAATCAATGTCCTTCCTAAACTGTGGCACACAGAACCAAACCCAATGCTTCAGATAACGTATAACTACAGCAGTTTTACCTTATTTATGGAGGCTACACTTCTTAATGTGGCTCAAAATCACAAGAGGATTTTAGTTTTGGAAGGGATCAAACACTCATCTTTTTATTTGTATACTAGAGACCTCTAATATTGCTGCTTAAAAAAAAACTGTCTAAGCAGACATTTTATGAAAGTACAAATTTATGGAAAGCCCAGATGAATTTTCCCCACATTGGGGGAATTCTAATGAACAAGTAAAAAAAATTTTAATTTTGACCAGAACTAGTATAATTTTGAATACTGATTTTCCTGATCAAATTTACCTTGTTTCTTGAGTATATTATTTCTAAAGTTTGTTTACATCAAATGATAAACTTTATATGTAAGCAAATTCCAATTCAGTAAGACTAATTATTAGCATTTCTTTTACTGAACTGCTTTCCTCATAGGAACTGACCCAAATCAAAGGTCAGAACACTGGACTTGGGAGCCAGCTGACCTGGCTTCAAGTGTTAGCTCTTTCATTTATTCCCTCTTTGGCCCTGGACACAATACTTACCTTCTTTGGGTTTCAATTTGCTCAACCACAAAAATGAAATAATAATCCTTGTAATCTACCTCAGAAGGTAGCTATGTACATTAAGTGAAATAAGATGGTATAAAGTAACTTAAAGCACTAAGTAATCAAGATGATACTAATTTGACTTCTTGTTATAAAGTTAATCAGTTAAACAACTGAATGGACACAGCAGACATGTGAAAGAAAATGAAGAGTCAAAGATGACAAAATTGCAAACCTTGGTGACCAGAATGATAATCTTATCCTTCAAAACGTGGAAGAAGCAAGACGGGAAAATCATATCCACCAACAAGGAAGATGAAAGAGTCTGTTAAGCAACATAGATATTGCGACATGAGATTTCATATTGCTCAGAGAAAAGATAAGTATGATCCTATGGACTAAAATTTACAGGGGAAGGTATCCCAAGAGGGATGAGAAGCAAAACCAGGGATGGTCTGAAGAGAATGGTGGGCATTTAGAGAGAACTCACCAAGCAACTCAGATTGAAAAAAAAGGGCATGTACAGAAGACAGAAGCAGGGGTAGGTAAAAGAAGATGGATATATAAGTGTTACATGAGTTTATGAATAAACTGAGGCTGGTGAGGAAAGCTAAAGACTTAAAAAGCTATACTGGGGAAAAGAGTTTGATGGGGTGATGATAACTCACAATAGAGACAAGGCAGAACTAGTCAACTTAAATTTTACTTTTGTTTTCTCTGCTAAGGAGAGCAACCTTTCTGGATAGGCTAGAACAAAAATGGCTAATGGAGAGCTGATAGCCAAGATAAATAAGGACAGTGAGAGAGTACTGACGCCCCTGATGCAGAAGGCAGCTAGGTCGTCCAGTGGATAGAACAGTGGGTTTGGAGTCAGGCAGACCTGAGTTTGAACCCTGCCTCAGATATTTATTAGCTGTGTAAGTCTGGGCAAAGTCACTTAACCTTTCTCAGCCTTCTTCCTCATCTGTAAAATGGAGCTAGTAATAGCACCTACCTAATGAGGTTGTAAGATGAGACAATTAAAGCTCTCTGCAAACATGAATGCAGCTATTACTGATGTGTTCTTATCTGACCGTTTTCAACTAGATGTCCCATATTCAGCATAACAAAGAATTCCCTATCAATTCCCCACCCCCCCCAAAAAAACCCACAAATGAACACAAACCCTCTCTTCCTAACTTCCCTATCTCCACAGAAGGTATGACCACAGAAACCTCCAGTTATGAAGGTCAATGTTGGTGCTTCCCTTGCTCCTATGCCCAGTTGCCAAATCTTGTTGAATCAGTCTCCACATTTCTGGCATTTATTTCCCTCTCTCCACTCACATGGCTACTACTTAATTTCAGGTCCTTATCACCTCATGTTTGAAATCAACATCCTCATACTTGGATTCCAGACTTCCAGTCTCCCCTCTTCAGTCCATCCTCCAAAGAGCTGACAAAATAATCTTCCTGGATCACAGGACTTACCACATTGTACCCCTAACTGAGAACTTTCAGTGGCTTCTGACTGCTTCTTCAATAAAATACAAACTCACTTCGGTTTTTAATGTCCTTTGTAGTCTGGTTCTGGTTTACTCTTCCTGGCTTATTCCACATTATTCCTCTTCATTCTCTCCAGGAAAAGTCGACCACATAACTGTTTGACTCAGGCTGTCCTAAGATGACTAGAATGAACTTCTTCCTTCAACTCTAGAAGTCCTACCTTCATTGAAGGCTTAGTTTATATACTAGTGCCTAGAGGCAGCTAGGTGGTACAGTGGATAGCATACCGGGTGGGCCTGGAGTAGAAAGATGAGTTCAACTCCAGCATCAGCCACTTACCGTATGATTTTGGACAAGCCACTTAACTGCTGCCTGCCTCAGTTTCCTTAGCTGTAAAATGGGGATAATAATAGCACCTACCTTCTAGGGTTGGTTGTTGTGGGATCAGATGAGATATTTGTAAAATGCTTAGCACAGTGCCTGGCATACGGCAGGTACTTAGTAAATGCTTGATTCCTTTTTTCCTAAAGGAAGCCTTTTCTCTTCCTCCTCAAATTATCATGCATATATTTTTCCATGTCTTTTCTTCCTTAAGTTTATTTTTTTTCAATTAGCAAAAATTTACCTTTTTTCCCTTCCTTCACCCCTCTTCCCTGGCTTCTTCAAGTCCCAGCTAAAATGCCATCTTCAACAAGAAGCCTTTCCTGATCTCTCTTGATTCTAGTGCCCTCCCTCTGTTAATTATTTCCTATTTATTGTTTATTAGCTTGTCTGTACCTATTTGTTTCCTTATGATATCTCCCATTAGACCATGAGCTCCTTGAAAGCAGACTGTCTTTCGCCTTTCTTTGTATCCCTAGTACATAACATAGTGCCTGGCACAAAGTAGACCCTTAATGAATATTTACTGACTGACTCAAATACACCTAGTCAAGCAAACTAAATTCCTCCTTTTCCTTCCCCCCACCCCCATATTTCTTAATCTTGAGTCTATCATCTTCCTGTCAGGAGGTAGACAGCATGTTTCATCCTGAGTTTTCTGGAGTCAAGGTGGGTCACTGCAGTTGACCGGAGTTCTTAAGTCTTTCAAAACTGTTTCTCTTTATAGTGTTGTTATTGTATAATTTTTTTCTCCTCGTTCTGTTCCACCTTTTACATGTTTTATTCTTCTAGTAAAATGTAGCTTTCTTGAAGGAAAGGACTATTTTTTTTGTTTTGTTTTTGCCTTCCTAGCGCAATGTTTTGTACATTGTAGGTGCTTTTTAAATGCAAGTTGGGTAGCAGTAGGAAATCAGCTAACCCCGTACTGAGGAAGAAGTACAGCTGAGTTCTTTCCCACAACTACTCCACAAAGCACATCTAGAAAATGCATCAGACCAATTTCTGATTGGGAAATTTAAAAGAAAAATTCCAGCCCAGGTAGGCAGACACTGGGGACTAGGTATAGCCCGGAGTGGCTGAATGCAGCATTCCAAGAAGGGATCGTATTAGGGAATGCCTGCAAGAAGAGAATTGGCACAGTGGGGCTTGACACTATACAGGGAGCAGGAACAGGGGTCAAATGGTAACTCTGTTGCTCACTCCCTAGTGCTAGGTCAGAGATCCAGTGAAGACTGTGGAAAAGAACTGCACCTAGGGATGGTAGTCCAGGGTAGGTCTAGGGCCCTAGGCTATGTACTCAGCTTCCCAATTACAGAAGCAAGTACCAGATATACGGTTCTGATCATAGGAGTGGAAGAGGGTCTCAGATCCAGTCCTCAGTCAGTCTGAAACCTTCAACAGAATAACCAGGGTCGGAAGGGCAAACAAAAGGGAAATCTGCAAAACTTTCCAGCTGACTAATAATGGCTGAGTCTAGCAGCAGTGTACTATCACCTGAAAGTGGGAAAAGTTAACAGTTGTGTTGCTCAGGCCCAAACCTAGGTCAGCTAGGTTTCAAGACACTTGGTGGCACAGTGGATAAAGAGCTGGGCCTGGAGGCAGGAAAACTTGAAGTCAAATCCAGCTTTAGGCTCTTATTAGCTATGTGACCCTGGGCAAGTTATTTAACTTCTGGTTGCCTCAGTTTCCTCAACTATAAAATTGGGTTAATAATAACACCTATCTCTCAGGATCGTTGTGAGGATCACATAAGAGAATATTTGTAAAAAAAGTACTTAGCACAGTGCCTGGCACATAGTAGGGAGTACATAAATGTTTATTCTTTTCCTGTATTCACTAGGTCAGGAACTTGCAGAGGTCAGATCAGAAGTTCAGGACTAAAGCTCTGTTCTGAATCAAACTGCTCAGGGAACACTAAAAGTTTGTAGGTCTCCAGCATGAGTTCTCTCTAAGATCCTGGAACAATACAACACTCAATTCTCCAAGAAAGCAGCAGCTAGAGCCAAGAGGACACAGAATAGAACCGTTATCCTCCTAAAATGCACAGAACCTGACCCTAAAACAAAGTCTGAAGTCAAGAAGTAGAGCTGGAAAAACAAAAAAATAAATATTAGGGTAATAGGGAAGCTCAAGAGACAAACCCAGAACAAGAAAATTACTCTAACATATCTACAAGCAAAAACATCAAAGAAAAATATGGCACAAATTCACAATTTCAACTTGAATTTCTGGAAGAGATGAAGCAAAAAAGTGTTAAAAATTATTTTATAAATGAGAGTATCAGTGGAAACAATTGAAAAATAAATGAAAGTAAAAGGGGAAAAACTGGAAAAGAAATGAGAGCTGTGGAAAGAAGAACTGGAAAGAGAATTAACAGTTTGGCAACATGGTATAAAACTTTACCCAAGCAATGGGGATCCTGTACTAAAATATCAGTTGGGTCAAAAGACTGACAAAACAGAAGAAAGTATAAAACAACTGACCTGGAAAACAGATCAAGGAGAGATAATTTGAGAATCACTAGACTGCCTGAAAGCTATGATGATTAAAAAAAAAAGCCCAGATAACATATTTCAAAAAATCATAAAACTGCCCAGACTTCTTAGAACCAGAGGGCAAAGTAAAAAGAGACAGAATCTGCCACTTGCCTGCTGAAATAAACTCCAAAATGAAAACTCCCAGGAACATTAAAGCTAAAATTCAGAACTTCCAGGTCAAAGAAGAAATTACTGTAAGCTGTCAGAAAGAGTTTAATTACCAAGGAGCCACAGTAGAGGCAGCTGGTGGTGCAGTAGATAGAGTGCTGGGCCTAGAGTTAGGAAGGCCAGAGTTCAAATCTGGCCTCAGATATTTATTAGCTGTATGATCCTAGGCAAATCACTTATTCTCTCTCTGCTTCAGTTTTCCAGTCTGCATCTACCTTCCAGGGTTTTTTGGAGGATCGAATGACATAATAATTGTAAAGCACTTAACACACTGGCTGGCACAAAGTAAGTGCTACATAAATGTTAACTATTATTTTAATTATTACATAACAAGATTTAGCAGCTTAAACACGATATCCCAGAAAGCAAAGATAAAGGTTTACAGTCAAGAATAATTTACCCACCCAAAATGAGTACAATTCTATAGCGGGAAAAAATAGACCTCTAATGAAATTAGAAGACTTCCAAGTATTCCTGATGAAAAGAAACTCTGAAATACAAACACAGTAGTCTAAGAAACATAAAAAGGTAAACAAGAAGGAACAATCATAAGGGACTAAACTAGAATAAACTATTGGCATTCTAAAATGAGGAGACAATACTCTTCCTAAAATATGGCACCCAGTACTACACAGTGTTTGATGTGGCTGTGCCATAGCAGAAGAAAATAGGGAGATCACCTCTCTTGTCCTGGTATCTCTTAAGGCAGCCTATAATCACATGTACTTTCTTGGCTACTGCATGATACTGTCAGTTCATACAGAGCATTTAGTATAATTTTAAAAGGCCCAGATCTTTTTCAAAGAAATCACTGTCTAGTCATTCTACTTCTGTCCTGTGAATGTGATTTATTACATCCAAATGTGAGATTTTACAGGAGAGGGATTAGACTTTCATTTTACTGGATTCAGTCTAATGTTCTACCCTGTTCAAGATTTGTTGAAATCTTGACTATCATTCTAGATATTAGCAATTCAATTCAACCCCATAAACATTTTAAAAAACCTGACTTTTTTCAATGACTGAAATCTACCTTCTCTCCTGCCTATCTTCCCTCTATTAGAAAAAAAAAACCCAGAAAAACTTTTGTTACAAATATGCTTAGTCAAGCAAAACAGATTCCCACATTGGCCATGTCAGCTAGGTCCCACTTGGAACTAAATAACTAATCTCCCTGAAGTGGTCTCATTATTTGTATTCACACTGCATTATTTCCATTGGGTTGGAATAAATCGCCATGTTTTATATAATTATAACTTTAAATAGTAGAAATTCAAATATACTTCAGAGAATTCATTGTTCACACTAATCTGGAAGGAGGTAGGTAACAAGTTGCATCCTGAATTTTCTGGAACCACGGCTAGCCACTGCATTGATCAGCTTCTCATTCCATCTTTATATAGAAGAGAGCGGGTGGAGAGAGTGTGCAATCTCTTTCTGCTCTACTGCCCTTCTTCCTTGTCCCTTGCCCAGTGCCTAATCATAGGATCCAGTGTATAGTCTTCTACTTATATACCCAAATTCTGTCAGATAATTGCCCTCACCCTCTCCCTTTTTCCCCTTAGTGTATTACTGCTCCCTTTCCCTTTCTTCCTTCTTTGAAGTTATTTAATAACTTCAAAGCATAACAAAACCAGTCCCAGGCCCTAAGTTTTATTAGCCTCACTCTACGACCCCTGATAATGACAGGGTTCTGAGGAGACAAAACTGCTCACTGAGATTAGCTAACTACTAAATGGAATTCCTGATAACTTGGATGAAAATCAGGATTTAAATAAATGTAAAACAGGGTAGAACACTGGGCCATAAAATCTTACATTTGGATGAAATATGCCACCTTCACAAGACTGAGACATAAGAGGGAAGGCTAGATAGCCACTTCTTTGAAAAAGGTCTGCGCCTTTTAAAAAGTGTATGTAAAGCTTCATATGAACCAACAGTATAACAGTAGCCAAGAAAATCAATGTGATCTTAGGCTGCCTTAAGAAATGCAGTGCCCAGGACAAGAGAGGTGATCCTCTTTCTCCCTTCTGCTATGGCACCATCATTTGCGAAGTATTATTTAGTACTATGTGCCATATTTTAGGAAGGGTATTGATAAGATGGAGAGTATCCTGAGGAATGCAATCATGATGGTAAAGCACTTCAAAATCATGCCATATGAGTAATGGTTGGAGGAAGGAGAGGTGTTTGTCCTGGAGAAGAGGATAGTGAAGAAGGATACCATAGGGATCTTCAAGTATTTGAAGGGCTTTCACATGGAAGGGCACTTAGAATTATTCTGCTTGGCCCCAGAGCTGGAACTAGAAGTAATGGGTGGAAATCATAAAGAAGTAAATCTAAGCTTGCTGTAAGAAAAACTTCTGAACAATTACCCAAAAATTACCCAAAAGTGGAACAGGCTAATTGGGAAGTAGTGGGTTCTCCCTCTTTGGCAGACTTCAAGCCAAGGCCCAAGGATTATTTGTTGGATATACTGGAGAAGATTCTTGTTCAGATATGAGCTTAAGTAGATGACCTCTGAAGTCCTGGCAACTCCATGATTCTGTGAAGTATAGCTGGACATATCTTGCTAGTCTTAAAGTTTTACACTAACATATTTGACAATGTATGTGCTTAACAGACCTTGGCTGACATCCTTATTCTTATTGTTAATATTAACTTAATGTCTGCATCCCCACTTCCTGCAGATGTGGTGATGGTAGCTTGTACTATATATACATATGGCTTACATAATTTTACTTAGAGACAGGCAAAAAGGATGATCTAATGTGAATAGAAGGACTAACTGAACCAATGATAAAGCATGATACATTTTTGGGAGAAATGTGTCAGCAGCAGACAGACAAAACAGGTGTGAATCAGCAATGGGGTGGGGTTCATTTGAAGCTTGTGAACAATGACAGATCTTACGGAAAGTAGATCTTGAGGAATTTCATTCTTCAAATAGTAGAGGAAACGAAGTCTTCTCTTCTCTTTTTTTTTTAAAGAGGTTCAAAAAAGGCTTTACTACAAAGTACTACAGAGGAAAGATAAAACTTACTTAAATCATTATCAATTAAAAAGAAGAAGAAAGTCACATTGTTACATTCTGGCTCACTCTTTCCTCTACTTCTAGGCAAATGCATTGGAAATCCAGGCTAGTCCTGTCTCATTTCCTGTATCCTCCAATTCTTATCCCCAGAGTTAAGGCACCAGAAACTACTTAGAATATCAGTGCCAGGTGAATTAATTCACATTGGTGATAGATGTCCAGCCTTGAAGAATTCACATCCCTATAATACTTAGAAATCTTTTCTTCTTCAAACTAAACACTCCCACTTTCTGTAATCAATCCTCATATGGCATGTTCTTTAGTCCATTCACCAACTTGTTTGTCCACATTTGGAAACAGTCTAGATTGATTATGTCTTTCCTAAAATATGGTTCCCAGAACTGGCCAGAACATTCTAGGTGCAGTTTGACCAGGGCAGAATATGAAGGAACTACTGTCACCTTTATATGGATGTTTTATCTTTCAACAGTGGGCAGCTAGGTGGTATAGTGGATAGAATGCTGGGCCTAGAGTCAGGAAGACTCATATTCTTGAGTTCAAATCTGGCCTCAAACCCTTAGTAGCTGTGTGACCCTGGGCAAGTCACTAAACCCTATTTGCCTCAGTTTCCTCGTCTGTAAAATGAGATGAAGAGCAAAATAGCAAACTACTCCAGTATCTTTGCCAAGAAAACTCCAAATGGGGTCATGAAGAGCTGGACACGCCTGAAAACGAATGAACAAAAATAATTCAACATAGGCTAAGAGAATATGAGGTATCTTTTTCTTGGGGGCGGGCAGGGGTTGTTATGTTACATTGTTTGCGCATTTCCACAGTAAATTTCTAACCATGTTTCTCTCTTTATTTGTAAGGTTGCCTTTTAGAATCAACTTTGGAGCTAGACATTTATTGTTATTAATATTCATTTTATTAAATTTTGCCCATTGTTCTAGTTTGTCAATATCTTTTTTGATCTTGACATATTGGCTTATCTCTTTAAACTTTTTGGAATTTTAAATTCTGGCAATAATACCATCCATGCCTAGAACCAAATAATTTCATCCATTTCTGAATCTTTTCAACTATACTGGCACTAACTCAAATCTATACATCTTATCCAAAAGTACAGCATGAAAGTTTGTCAGTGTTTTAAAAATCTAAGTACAGTCCAGTAAAATCGAAGTATACTCTGTGGACAATGTTCCCCTAACTACCAGTCTGGTTGCCAGTCAAATAAACAAAGAATGTAGCCTGGCATGATTTGTTCTTGATGAAATCAGCCTTTTTTGGGGGAGGGGTGAGTGGGGAAATTATTATTTCACTTTCTAAGCACTCACAAATCATCTCCTTAGTAGTATATTCTAGAATCTTGCCAGGAAGAGGAGACAAGATCACTTAAAGTTATCAGGCTCCCTACTCATTCCTCTTTTTTGAAAATCAGGATGTTTTCTTTTCTCTAACCATTCCTGCAGTATCAATTCCTCAATTCTCCAAAATCTTTCAGAGTTCACTAATATAGACTCAATAACTGTACTTGCCAGTACTTTCAATAATCTAGGATATAGTTTGTCTGGATATGGCAACAAACTAATTTTGAGGAGAGCTGGATGCTACTTCACAAATCATGGGTTTCTATAGACTGCTAACCATTTAAAAAAATCCTTCCTAGTCAAAGGATCATTCTCTTTAGAAGAAAAAACACAGAAATAGGAACTGAGTAGTTCAACCTTCCCACAGTTAGCCCGCTATCTAACTGGATAGCGTGCCTATTCTTTCTTTGATTTTTCTTGTCTACAACACAGTTATTGTTTTCCTGCTCCCTTATCAGCGTTCATTTCCATTCTCAGCTTCTACTGAAACATTATTCACAGTTCTATGGTACACTCTTGTCAGCCAGTCAATAAGCATTTACTAAGTGCCTACTATTAAGTTTTATGCACTGGGAATACAAAGGCAAAAAGACAGTCCCTTTGTTTGAGGACCTCACAATACAATGGAGAAGACAATATGCAAACAACTGTATATGAACAAGCTAAGTACAGGATAAATGGAAAATAATCAAAAGAGGGAAGGGACTAGAATTAAGAGCAACAGAAAGTCATCCAGTAGAAGGTATTTTGTGTTAAAAAATTATTTGAACTAGCATAAGGGTTACTTCATTTGGGCTCAGCTTAGTTGCTAACAAGGTAATGTTAGCTCAGTAGCTAGGTACTAACGTGGCCTGGAAGCATCAAGAACGGAGTTCAAATTTGGCCTCAGACACTTAGTAGCTGTGTGACTCTGGGTGACTTAACTTCTGTATGTTTCAGTTTCCTCAGCCGCAAGCTGGGGATAATAATAGCATCAACCTCCCAGGGTTGTTTGGAAAATGAGATAATATTTGTAAAGCACATAGCATAGAGCCTGGTACATATATGCTTATTTTCTTCGTTCCTTCTTTCATCCTTAGTTACTTGCCCTGGCCTTCACATTTTATATATGTATTCTTAAAATCAATGATTTCCTTGTCTCTTTAAGCAGCTCTTTTTTTTCTCTTCCTCATAAGAATGGGTTGTTGTTTTTTGTTTATATGTCTTCTGAATTTCTTACTTAAGAGCCTCCTTCCTGGGTCAAATTTCCCTGAAAAATAATAGGTCCCCGGATCAAAGCTATCTTTTTTTCTGACACATTCAATGCTTACCCTCTCAGAATCAAAGCAGAAAAAGAAAAGACTAGACCAACATTCCTAATGAACACTGATCCCAAATTTTGAATAAAATATTAGCAAGGCAACTACAGAAATATATCATAAAGATTACACAATATAACCAAATTGGACCAGGTATACAAGATTAGTTCAACAGTAGGTAAACTATTAACATAATAGACCACATTAATAAGAACAAAAAGCATGCAATTTTATCAATAGATGCAGAAAAATCTTTTGATAAGGTACAACACCTAAACCTGTTAAAACAGTAGAAAACATAAATAAGAGGAATTTTCCTTAATATGATACATACTTATTGACAGACATGATATCATATCTATCTAAAACCAAAAGACATCATTATACGTGACAGGGATAAACTAGAGGCTTTTCTAATAAGATTGGGGTGAAGCAAAGATATCCATTATTACCACCTCATGCCAGTTATAGCAATAAGACAAGAAAAAAAATGAAGGAATAAACAAAGGCAAAGAGGAAACAAAATTGTTGATTTTTGTAGGTGGTATTTTGGTTTAGAGCTGGAGATCCCTAGAAAGACCATTGAAATTAACTGAAATAATTAATAACTTCTGAAAAGTTGCAGGATATAAATTAAACCAGGCCTGCCTAACCTGTGGCCTGCCAAAGGATTTCAGGCAGCCCACAAAAAATGTAGATGAAAATATCCTCTACATTTTTCGCGGGCTGCCAGAAATCCTTTGGTGTGGCCTGTGGTGCGGCCCACGTGGGCCGTGGCCCGCAGGTTATGCAGGCCCGAATTAAACCCTCATAAATCATTAACACTTTTGTTTACTACCAACAAAACACAGCAGAAAAGACAGTGAAATTCCACTTAAAATAACTGCTAAAAGAATAAATTACTTGGGAGTTGCCAAGACACACACACAAGAACTAAATGAATATAGCTACAAAACCTCTTCACACAGAGACCTAGATAATGTTAATTGCTCATGAGTAGGCCAAGTCAATATAATAAAAATGACAATACTACCTCAATTAATTTATTTTTTTAGTGCCATACTAATCAAATTACGAAGGGGTTACTTTATAGAGATAGAAAAAAAAATTCATTTAGAAGAACAAAAGGTCAAAAATAGCAAAGGAATTAATGAAAAGAAATGGGAAGGAATAGGGCCTGGTGGTACCAGATGTCAAATCATACTACAAAGCAGTAATCATCAAAAAGATTTGCTACTGTTTAAAAAAAATGGAAATCTGCTCAGTGGAACAGATTAGGTACAAAACATATAGAAGCAAACAAGCACAGTACTCCAGTGTTTGATAAGCCCAAAGACCCCAGGAAAAACACACGATTCAATAAAAACTGCTAGGAGAACGGGGAAGCAGGCTGGCAGAAAGAATCGTTCAATATTTTACAACATATGACAAGGAAGGTGTCAAATGGATACATGACTTAGACATAAAGGGTAACATTATCAAAAAATTAGAGGAGCAAGGAAGAAATTACCTTTTGGATCTATGGATTCACATAGTTCACAACCAAGGATAGAGAGGATCACAAAAGATAAAACAGACAATTTTGATAATATAAAGTTAAAAAGGCTTTTCACAAATAAAACCAACACAGGTAAAAAGAGAAAGAAAGCAGATAAATGGGACAGTCAGTAGCCAAAGGATATAAAAGAGGCAGTTTTCAAAGGAAGAAATCTAAGCTATCGTTAGCCAACTGAAAAAATGCTCCAAAATTGCTAATTAAAATAATTTTAAGTTTCCACCTCAGACCCACAGGATTGGCAATGCTGACAATACAGGACAACAATAATAAATGCAAGAGGATCTGCAAAAAACCAACATTGCCTCTTTATATCCTTTGACTACTGACTAATTGGGGAATGACTCTTCTAATAAATATGAATCATAACCTGCCTCCTGTCCCCCACCCCTCACTCCATATTCTTCAATCCAGTGACAGTGGCCTCCTGGCCAACACACAACATTATTCCCGATTCTAGGCATTTTCACTGACTGTCCTTCATTTCTGGAATGTTCTGTCTCCTGGCTTCCTTTAAGTTCTAGATAAAATCTCATCTTTTACAGAAATCTTTTCCCCAATCCCCCTGAATTCTAGTGCCTTCTTCCTTTGATTACTTCCATTTTATCTCTATGAAGCTTGATCGCTCAAGTTTGAATAAGGGAAAAGATTTAAGATGCTAGAGGAGGCAAAATATTATAGGTATAGAACACAACTGGGAAAATGGGTCAGAGGTAACATAGGTAAGTTGAGTTTTGAGCAAATTTTTCTGAGAGGAATGAGAGAGATATAGGATCAGAGCCAGAAGAACCTTACAGGTAATCTACAAGGTTGAGAGGTAATGTGATACAGTAGAAAGAGTACCGGATTTGCAATCAGAAGACCTGGGTTCAAGTCCAGGCTCAGTCACTTATTATCCATATAACCTTGGGCAAGTCACTATCTCTGGGTTTCGGCTTATCTGTAAATGGAGGGACTTGGATTAGGTGATCTCAAAAGCCCTTTCCAACTCTAAATATGCCATCTAGTGATTAGTCCAACCCCTCAATTAAATAGAAGAGCATACTGGAGCCCTGAGAAGGGAGCTGACTTATACAAAGCCACCCACAACTGTCCAATGATAGAACTAAAACTAGGACTCATGTCTATTGACTCCAAGTCCAGTACTCTTTTATTAAACTTTAGGACTTGTAAGGAAGTAGAGTAGACAAGGGTCATGGTAGTCTTGGGATGTTTGTAAAACATCTGTTTAGAAACACAGCAGATATGGACCTTGAGCTGTACTTTTGTTGGAAGCCACAACTGGGTTCTAAGGGACCGGGGGAGGGAGGGGGGGAAGGCACAGTCAAAATAACCAGATGATGAGGCAACTTTGGCAACAGCACTGAGGATTTAATATAGGAGCTGGCGCTGGAGGGGGTTGTCTAGTGAGGGACAGATTTGCTATGATTAGTTCATAAGCATTCTCTGAATGCCTGTTTTATTCAAAGGACTGCGTGAATTAGGCACTGGGGGAAAGAAAGAGAAAAAGAGAGCATGAAAGAAATAAAAAATAGGTTCTGGCTGTAGGGATGGGGAGAAAGGGAGAAAAGAGCTGATATGGAAATTTGTTGGGATGGAGAAAGCACCAGGATCTGGCGAAAGTTAGTCATGAATTCAAGAAGAGAACCCGCACTCTCTCACTACCAGCCTTCTGGCACTCACCCTAACTCCCTGTCTTTTGGCATGCATCCTTCATTCACACTGGTTTTGTCTGCTGTGTGTGGAAAATGCCTGAATATTTCCATTCCAAGAACATAAAGCAAATCTATTTCAGATGAAAGAGGCCTTTCTCAGTCCAAAAATTAAAATTCCATTTTAAGCAAAGTAAATACATTAAAAGATGACATAAAAACAAGATAAGCAAGCTATGCATGCTATTTCTTCTCTAGCTGTGGCTGGGAGCAAATAAAATACTATATATAGATCATTGTTCCAAACGATGCTATTATGAAATGAGCTTATTACAGAGAAGTAGACAGCCCAGGGTGGTGGGAAAGACCTTGGACAGTCTAAGAATTGGGTCTGAATCCTGTCTTTATGAAATACTAGCTTTGTGACAAGTTTTCTGAGCTTTACTTTCTCATCTATAAAATGGGGATAGCAAAAGTTGTAAAAATGGGGGTAGCAAAGGATTACCAACACTACAGGGATGTTGTGAGGAAAGTGTTTTGTAAATCTTAAGTCCTATGTAAATGTGAGATATTCTTCTTATTCTTTATTAGACCTAGTTGGCGTATTACAGGGAATCACCCTATTTCTTCACTGTTGAACCACGAAATCACAAAATAAATATTACTGGAGAAACCCAGATGCTCAGGAACACATCTACCTCTAGGGAGGTCATTTTAAAGCTCGAAATGCTGGCTTTCTCACATTTTTCATATCATTCCATTCAGTAACAGTAATGAGATTGGCTTTGGAAAGCCACTATATTCACAGAACCAAATTCTCCAGTAATGATGTTATTTCCTACAGAGGAAAAAATGAACTTTGAACCTTCATTGAGATCACCTAAATGCTGATTCCTATATAGGAGCCTGCATTTAGGAGTCAACTGGAGCAATGTGGCTCCTTTTGTATCTGTTATAGTGTTAGACACACATAATAAACACTTAGTAAAGTTTGGGATCAAGTCACTAATTCCCTACATGGCCCTGACAACAACAGTAACAAAACAACTCACATTTGCACAACACTCTTAAGTTTTACAAAGTATTTCTGAGGACAAAAACCTATTTTGCCTGAGGGGGAAACTAAAGGCCACAGGGGTTAAACTGGATGCAGTTGGTGGTTACACGGAGAGTGATGGAGCTGGGAAATGAACCTAGGTCTAGCTGACTGCTCTTTTTGCCACATCACATACTCTAAACCTCAGTTTCCCCTTCTGTAGAACAAGAGAGTTGGACTCAGGGGTGGGGAACCTGCAGCCTCGAAGCCACATGTGGCCTTCTAGGTCCTCTGGTGTGGCCTTTTGATTGAGTCCTAGTTTTACAGAACAAATCATTTTATTAAGGGGATTTGTTCTGTGAAGTTTGGATTCAGTCAAAGGGCCACACTTAAGGCCCTAGAGGGATACATGGGTTCTCCACCCCTGGACTAGATGATATCTAATATCTGAATAATTTTGACTTGAGAAATAAAATCCTTAAAAGGAAAATTCAGTCTAATGTACTGTTGCCTGTCCCACTTCTCAGTGTGGCTAGGGGAGCAATTTAAATAAAGGTTGGCCAAGCACTGTGAAAAGTCAAAAATGCACATAAACACAAAGAAGTCTTATTGTTGCTCATCAAAACCACTGGAATAGGGGTCTGTCTAATCAAAATGGACCATGCTCTTCTTCCATCTCATCCTATACTCTTCTGCCTCTGAACATTTGTACACTCCATCTGATGGCTCCAAGCGACTCCCTTCCTTCAGAAATCTTTCACCTTTAAAGCTCAGCTCAATTGCCGGGCCTACTTTTCCCCTTCAGTTGATTTCTCCTTTGTCCACATCAAATTTTATCTTGTAACATCAACCAATCAATCAATAAGCACGCACTCTCTACGTATTGTTTATAAGGCATTGTTCTAGGTGTGGGGAATATAAGTACAATAAGTGAAACAATCTTTACAAAAACTTAGGCTTGAAAAGACATATAAAACTACATATTGAATAAATACAAAGTAGTTAAATAGAAAGTTGGTTGAGAGAGAGGAGACTAGTGATGAAGGGAATCAGGAAAGATTTCATGGTGCAGGTGATGCTTGAGCTGCATCTTGAAGGGAGAGGAATCCCAGGAAGTAGAGGGAAGGAGGGAGTCTACTGCACACACGGAGGAGGCCGTGCAAAGGCATGGACAAAGGAGATGGTGCATCATGAGCGAACAGCAGAGACGTCAGTGTGAATAAATCCCAGAGGAGGAAGAGGAGGAGGAGGAGTGCACAGTGAGGCTGGAGAGACAGGATGGGGTGAGGTGGTGAAGAGCCTTAAAAGTGAAACGGAGTCCTTTCAATCTGATTCGAGAGGCAAGAGGAAATCATCAGACCTTACTGAGTAGGGAAGCAACAGGGTTAAGTCTGTGCTTAAGAAAAGTCACTTTGGTAGAGGCGTTTAAGATGGACTGGAGTCTGAGAGACGTGAGACAGGGAGAATAAATAGGAAATCATTGCAATAATATATACAAGAAGTGATGAGGGTCTGAACAAACGTGGTAGCTATGTAAGTAGTTGTGTGTCATAGCGAAAAAGTTGTGCTCAGCTGAGAAGAGAGCACTGGATCTGGAGTCGGAGGACCCAAGTGTGAATGCCACTAAGAACACCTACTTCCTTGCTCTGGGACCCAAGTGGAATCACTTCCCACCTCTGCGCCTCAGTTTCCTCATCTGTAAAATGAAGAGGTTAAACTTGATGACCTTTAAGGTCCTAAACCTATGATTCTATGAAGATAATCTCTAAAAGCCCTTTCTACCTCCAATAACAATTCTATGATTCAATCCATTCCATGCAGGCATGACTGCATAGACATTTGCAGATATGTGAGAAAACCAGTCTAAATATTACACAAATCCCTTTCAAGGAGGAAATGTAACATGCTGAAAACTACTTTTGAAAGTCCATTAAATGAAGGATACCAATTGCATACAAGACACTGAACAATCTAGTAAGAACTCTGCATAGCTAGCTCAGTCTGTGGAATTCAATCCAATCCAATCCAAAACGAACCAAATCCATTCCATTTCAGGAACATTTTTAAGTGTCCACCCAACTCTGTGCAGAACTCTGTGCTATGTGGTGGACATTGTGCTAATAATTGCTACAGATCAAAGATAACTGTGAGGTTTCAGCCTGCACTGTGGAAGTGCTACGCAAAACCATGTATTTCCATTGTTGGCAGAGATGTGAAAAGTATTCACTGTATTCTGTTTACTGATTAACAATTCATGAATTGATATGGAAAGAGCCAAATTAAAAAGGCCAGGATGTCTCCTGAGAGGCTGGCCAAGTTTGGTACCAATGTGATATCAAGCTTCCAATAAAACTAAACACCTGTAAAATAGTACCTAAACCCCTATTTCCAGGTGTTCTTAACCTTTGTTGTCATGGATCCCTTTGGCAGTCTGATGAAGCCTATGGATTCATCAGAATAATGTTTTTAGATGAATAAAGTACACAGTGTTACAAAGGAAACCAATTACACTGAAATACAGTTTTCAAGAGGTAAAAAACAAATTTATTCATATCAGCTTAAGAATCTTATATGTGTATAATACCCTAGACCATGGTATTTCAAGAACTTTAATATTATTTCTAAGATGCAATCAGACAGTCGTAATTTCTGTAGTGAGGGCACTTCCTCTGCTGAAGCAGACTGCTAGCCCTGTACCAATCAAACCATCAACCAACAAGCATTTAATTAGCCCCCACCACGAGCCAGGCACTGTGCTTGGGACCAGGGACATAAATACAAAAGACACTCCCTGCCTCAAGGATCTTATGGTTCACTAAGGTAGACAACATAAACACAAAGAAGTAAATATAGGATGTATATGAAATAAATACTAAAAGTCTGCTGAAGTGGGCAACTAACATAATTAAGGAAAATCCAGGAAGGACTGTTGAAAATGATAGCTCTGAAGGGAGGCAGGAGTTCCAAGAAGAGGGGAGGAAGGTCAGGGGGCAGTCTGTGCAAGGGGACAGAGACAGAAGATGGAATGTCATTTACAACAAATAGCAAGCGAGCCAGTTTGACTGAAGTGTAAAACATGTGAGGGAGAGTAATGTGAAATCAGCCTGAAATGGCACACTGGAGACAGACGGCGAAGATCTTAAATGCTAAACAGAAGAACTTGGCATTTTATCCTAAGGACAATGACGCTTCTTGAACAAGGGAGTGACATGGTCAGAACTTCACTTTGTTTGGAGGGTGGCCTGGAGAAGGGAGAGACTAAAGACAGAGGATATTATCGTAAGAGCAGCCAGGAAGCTACTGGCATAGTCCAGGTTAGAAGTGAAGAGGGCCTGGAGTACAATGTTGTTTCACTGGCTGATCCCAATGTCTGGAGCATTCTCCTGCCTCATCTCTGCCTCTTGACTTCCCTGACTTCCTTCAGAGAGACAAAGTGGCAGAAAGAAACAGAGGTAGAAGTGGAAAACAGAATAGGAATGGGAGAGGGAAGGAGAGAGAAAAATGAGAGAGAGAGAATGAGGGAGGTAATGAGTACAAAAATAGAAGAGGGCTCCAGACAGAGCCTTGGGGGTTCGTGGATAACGAACTAACAAAGCAGACTAAAGGCAGAAAATGGGCCATGATAGAATAGTGGCATGAAAACTCAGGGAAGAGAGTATAGGGAAGGAAGGGATTGGTCAACAAGTGTTGAATAGTGCAGTGACATCAAGAAGGAAAAGGATTGAGAAAAGTCCACTGGATTTAGTAAAAGAGATCACTGCAAAAGCCATTCTCTAATAGATAAATGGTTAAAGGATATTAAAAGACAGTTTTCGAAAGAAATACCAATGACAACAATATGAAGGAATGCTCCAAATCACTGATAATAAAAGAAATGCAAATTGAAACAAGCGTGATCTCTCACACTCAGAAAACTGGTGAAGACAAGAGAGAAACAAGCAATGTTATAGGGATTGTGGAAAGACAGGCATAATAATGCCTTGTTGGAGCTGTGAATTGGTACAACTATTCTGTAAAGGAATTTAGAATAATGCGAATGTAGTGACTAAAATGTCCAAAGACTTTGACCCAGAGATTCTATTGCTAGGCATATGCTCCAAGTTGATTGTGGACAAAAAGAAAGGCTCCATATAGCACCGAGATATTTATAACAGCATTCTTTGTGGTAGCAAAGACATGGAAACAAAGTAGACATTCATCAACTAGGAACTGGCTAAACAAATTTTGGCACATACATTTAATGTAACATTATTGTTCTATAAGAAATGACAAAAGTGATGAAGACAGAGAAACATATAAAGATTTATAAGAACTGATTCAAAGCGACATAAGCAGAACTAGGAAAACTGTATACACAACTAGTGCAACAACATAAATGGAAAGATCAGCCACCACAAAACAAATAAAACAGTATTATAAAATTATAAAGTCCAAGACAGATTGCAATGAAGAGATATGACAAAACTCATCTTCTCACTTTTTTTAATGTGGCATACATCATCAGATTTTTTTTTCAATGTGTTGAATGGTTTTGCTAATTTTTCCCTCTTCTTCCTTCTCAAAAGTTTTTTTTTAATTCTTTGATATACAAAAGATATCAATAAAAATCTATTTGAAAGGAGATCATTAGAGACAGAAATTTCAGTCCAGTAGTAAGGATAGAAGCCAGATTGCAAAGGGCTGAGAAGTGAGTGGGAGATGAGAAATTGGAAGCAATGACTGTAGACAACTTTTTCTAGGAGTCTGGCTGTGAAAAGCAGTTGATAAAGGATATAATCTTGAAGAGACAGCAGGATCAAATGACGGTTGTTGTTTTTTTTTAAATGCACATGATCTAGGAATCCTTGTGGGCAGCAGGAAGGCAGCAAGTGTATAATCAAAGGGTTGAAAATTAGGGAGGAAGAATGATCAATGAATGGCAAGCCCTAGGAGGAGATAGCAAGGGATGGGATCAAGGACACAATCAACTTGGCAAAAAGGGCCATCTCATTCTCCAAGATTGGAGCAAAGAAAGGGGAGGGGTGATAGTGGATTTATTTTAAGAGTGACACTGTGGGAGAGGGAGCTTTAGAGAGATAGACTTAATTTTATCAGTGAAATATGAGGTAAGATCTTCTGCTGACATGGGGGTGATGGGAGAAAAGTGGTAGAGATGATGGCTTGAAAAGAGAATGGAATAGCTACTGTGCATAGTGCAAAACAGTTAATTAGTGAAGAGTAAAATGAATGATGTACAGCAGTGAGAGACTAGTTGAGATTGGATAACAAAAATATGTAGTAAATCCAGGCTAGCACTACTGTGGGATTTTCTCCAGTGGTATTCAGTAAGAATGAAGATGGATAGTGAAAGCAATCTAGGGATGGAGTCTGGAAAAGGATGACTGATGATAGCTAATAAGGCAAGGGATTCGAGGCTGAGGACAGTGTCAGGTTCAAATGGTTAACTGGTTAAGATTTTGAAGAGAGGAAAGTGAGGCAATAAAACGATGCCTTGAAAAGCAGGAAGGGATTAAGTGAATATAAATTGCATTGAAATTGAGGAATAGGTCAGGAAAAAGGCACTGGAGTGACAGACAATTAAGGGCAGAGAAAGGAATGTCAGAATTATAGACTGTGGAGGTACAATGCTTGTGCGTGAGGACTAGATCAAGGGTCTGATAATGGTGGTTGTGTTTAGGCTGTGACATATTACCACTGAGGAACTGTGCAAGAAAAGCAGTGCAAAGAATATCATCAGAAAGATTACAAACAGAAAATATGTAATGAGAGTGAGAGATGACTAATGGCCAGCTCAAAAGATTCAGTCGTATTTACAGGACAGATGAGATCTAGAGAAAGGTCTCTGACATGTTGGAAGTGGGGGGGACTCCTGTGCTACTGGCAGTACCTACATCAGTGAAATCACAGAAACATTCAAGTAAAAGTCTATCTAAAGCTAAAATATGGATTTTTCCTACTTGGATTAGATTGAGTCTACCAAACTAAAGGAAACAGTAACATTCTGGAATTGGCAGCAGTGTTTTTTTTGTAAGCCATTACACTAACTATATGAAAGGTATAACATGCTTATGACCAAAAGGGTTATACTAGAGTGCTTGAAGTCCCTTACAGGGATAATGGTCTTAAAGAGTTGCTGTGGCTGAAAAATTCATTACCTTGTAGCCAACCTGGTGGAGACCTTTTACAAACTTAGCTAGGCCAGGCTTCAGACAAGGGACATATAGCCCAACACTGGGTGTATATTTGGAACCTTCACAGTTTGGAAACACTAGTCAGAGACTTGTGCTGAGAACCCAGTCAACTCTGTGTCATTGTGAGGATTACTTTAGATTGTAGGTATGCAGGAAGTAGATGACAGCTGTATCCTCAAGCACAAATGCAAAGAATCTCAGAGTTGTAAAGGATCTCAGAGATATTGTTACCTCATTCCACCCTTTCCTGAAATCTGAATCCCTTACACAACATCCTCTCAAAGCACTCACTTGACCTCTGCTTTTAACAATTTTGAAGAAAGGGAACTCTCCTTCTACAGAGAGAGTTCTTTTCACTGTAGGACAGTTCTAATTGTCAAGAAGTTCTTCCTTATATAGAACTGAAATCTGTCTCACTATAATGTCTTTCTCTGATCCTAGTTCTGTCCTCTGGGGCCAATCAGAATGTCTAATTCATCCTTTCACATGACAGACTTTGAAATATCTGAAGGCAGAGCCATTTCAGTTCCAGCTCTCTTCTTCCCCCCACACCCCCATGGCATGGTGAGCTTTTATTGAGGCTATCTTATCCCAGACATTCTCTATTTTGTCCATGATTCTCCTAAAATGTGGCACCCAGAGTTGGCACAAAACTCCTGATGGGGTTAGATTAGGGAATAGTAAATAATAGTAGGGAATATTACACCTCCCATGCTCTGGACAATATGTTTCTATTAATGCAGCTCAAGAACATATTGGGTTTTTCTCTTTTGGCTTCCACACTATCGGTTCAGTTAGCTTTGAGTCACTAAAGCCTCCAGGTTTTAATTACATAAATTGTGGTCTAACCACTTTCATGGAGTTTATCAGTCCTTGCCTTAAGGGATTTTATCATTTAGCTGAGAAACCAATCTAACACTGGTAAAATGCTGACAGGGATAGCAAAATAAATGCACTACCCAATGAGTGCTTTTGCAGACTGATTATGTAGTCCTCTAATTTGCCACTGTTTAATACAACTCAGGAACTTGCAAATAAACATCCCATTATAATTATTGTGTCATGACAATGGAAGGCATGAGGTAGGGGATGAGATGAAAAGATTAGCTCAGGGGCCACTCTATACTTAAAGAGCATCTCCGTCAATGGTGTCAAATGGGTAGCAGGAAACATTGAGGCTCACATTTAGCCTCAGCCACTTGCTAGCTGCGTGACAAGAAGGAAGTAACTTAACTTTCTTAGCCTCAGTTCCTCCATTTAACAAATGGAGAGAATGCAATTTGAAACAACAAATATTTATTAAGTGCCTTTTATGGAACAGAGCACTGCACTAGGTGCTGGGATTACAAAGTAAACTTCTTGCCCTCAAGGACCTAATATTGTTTTAGGTAGTGGGGAAGATCACAGGACAATATATTTAGAGCTTTGAAGTCATGGACTCCTGCCTTATCACTTACAGATGAGGAAAGTGAGACCAGAGAAGTTAAGTGACTTGCCCAGAATCACACAGCTAATACAAATGCATGAGATGGGATTTGAACTCAAATCTTCTGGCCTCCTAGTCCACCCATCTATCTACCATAGAATAGTGCCTGTCAGATGGGCAGGTTGAAAAAGGAGAGATAGAGACAAAGTGCTTTAGGAAACTGTAAGGCATTATATAAATGTGAGCTATTATTGTTAGCAGCCTGTGTAATGGCAGGTTTGGGATAGAGGTGATCTACACAGAGAGAACAGGGTGCCTACAGCTCTTGGACGTTTCACGGTATGGGTCTTCCCTGTACTAAAGCAGATTCTAGTCTCTCTGGGCCTTAGTAGAAGGTTTTTTATAAATTGTTGTGGTCCCTCAAACATTCATCATCTGGTGAGAGGGTCTCTTGAAATATTAGCTAGGCTTTGAATAATAAACAGAAGAGCTGTGAATGTACAATGTACAATCCTAGCTCGGTAAGGGCCTACTAGTGGTAAAAAGTCCCTTACAAGTTCAGAGTCATCTTCATGCCAAGATGACGGTGCTCTGTTCGTTAAAAAAGGATCTTAGTAGAGGTGCTCAACAATGACATGCAAAAAAACTAAGGAAAAGGGAACGCACAGAGGGCAAAAAAGGATTTTACTGCTCAGGCCTTTGCTCCATCCTTCAACCAAGACTCCTCTCTCCATTTTCATCCCTTCTCTTTCTTGACTTCTCTGTAAGCACTTGGCACTGTTCACTGGCTTCTCCTCCTAGAGAGGTTCTTCTCTCCCATATTTCCTGACACTCCTCCTAACTATCTGCCTGTTCTTCCTCAGTGTCCTTTGTTGGATCATTTTCTGGTGAGGGGCCTCTTGAAATTTAGCTAGGCTAGGCTTTGAATGATAAAAAAGATATGGCTATGAAGAGCTTTAAATGACAGAGGAGTTTAAATTTGTTCCTAGATGTAAGAGGAAATTGATGGGATTTATTGAGTAGGGGTGATGTGACACATTCAGATCTATATTTCAGCAAAATCACTGGCAGATTTGTGAAAGATGAGCCAGTGAGGGGAAAGACTTGAGGCAAGATGACCAATGATGAGGCGATTACAACAGTTCATGCAGAAAGTGATAAGGACTGGAACTGAGGTGGTAGCTGTGTAAGTGGAGGGAAGAAAGAAGCTGTGGAGAAAGAAAGGAACAGATTTGGCAACTGATTGGGCATGTGGGGTGAGAGTGAGAGATTAAGGATGAACCAGGGTTGTGATCCCAGAAGGAAAATATAGTGGTGCCTTTGATAGAAAGAGGGAAGTTCATGAACAGGGTGAGTATAGGGAGAATGATAATTAGGATTCCCCCCCCCCCCCCGCCACATTGTTGAACTTGAGATTCCTACGGGACATTCAGGTTGAAAAATCCACTAGATAATGACAATGTGGGTTGGCAGCTCAGGAGAGAGCATGAGGCTGAATGAAATAGATTTGGGAATCATCTACATTGAGATGATAAATGAACCTGGAGGAGCTGATGAGATTCCTAAGTAAGATAGTATAGCAAGAAAAGAGGGCCTTGTTAGGGTAAGAGGCTTGGGGTATACTGAATACTTTGAAGGTCTGACATGGATGAAGATCCAAAGGAAACTGAATAGTAGTGAGGCTGGTAAAAAGAGGAGTACTGTCACAAAGACTCAGAGAAAAAACAGTATCCAGGAGGCTGTCACTCATGTCAAATACTTATAAAAGATGAAGACTGAGAAAACTACAGTAAATTAGGAGAGGACGTACAGGCAAACTCAACACCCAAAATTGAACTCATTATCTTTTTCCTTTTAATGCACCTCTCTTTAGAACTTTCCTATTCTTTCAAGGGTACCGCCATTCTTACAGTAATTAAAATTTACAACCTCAAAGTCATTTTCTATTTTTCACTCTCACTCACCCCACATATTTAATCAGTTGCCAAATTTTGTCATTTCTTTTTCCACAACATCTCTTGGGTATGTCCTCTTCCCTTCAATCACACAGCCAGCACCATTCTTCAGGTCCTCATTATGTGTAGCCTGGACTACTGAAATACTCTCTTAATTCACCTTTCTGCCTCAGAGCTTGAAGCTTCTTAACACACATATCCAACTAGTTGCCAAATTTTGTTGTTTCTAGTTCCACATTTCTCATACCCACCTGCTGATTTCTACTCACAGCCACCAGCCTAGCTTAGGGTCTCATCATGTCTCACCTGGACTATCACAACAGCCTCATAACTGGTCTCCCTGCCTCAAGTCTCCCCCATTATCCACACAGCCACCCACTGAAGTGATTTTCCTAAGCCTGTCACTCCTGTATTTAATGTACTTCAGGGTCTATTACCCTAGGACCATACATACAATACTGTATTTGGCATTTAAAACATTTTGCAACCTGTCTACAGTCAATATTTCCAAATTTATCATACATTATTCCCCTCCCCATACTGTATAATTCAGCCAAACTGGACTCCTCATTTTTCTTGATACATAGCATACTATCTCCCTCACCTCACCTCCATGACTCAGCTTAAGCTCCATCTTCTATAGGAAGCATTTCCTGATCCGTCCTGCTGCTAGTGCCTTAGGGTCCAGATATCTCATAGTTACTTTGTATATACTTTTATATATTCATTTCTTTCCTAGCTGTATTGCATCTCCAATGTCTGCCATGGTTCCTGGCATATGTAGAGCAGGCACTCTATAAATGTCTGTTCCTTCACTGGTTGGTTATCCCCAGAGGCAGTACAAAGCTGTGGAAAGAGCCTTGTTGTTCCCTGTCTCTGCCTCAGTTTTCTCATCTGTAAATGGAGACAATATTTGCACTACTTACCTTAGAAGGAGGTTAGGAGAGAAGCAAGCCTTCATAAATCTTCAAGTGTAATGCCAATTTGCCAACTCCTACCAAAGGCCATTCCTGATCCCTCTATTTTTAAGTATTCTTTCTCCTCTGAAATGACTGTGGTACTCTGCATACACTTTCTGTATAGTTGCCTGTGTTTATGAAAACTCCTTGAGGGCAGGAGCTGTTTTGCTTCTGTCTTTCCATAACCATTATTTAGCATAACGTCTCGCACGCAGAAAGAACGCTTAATAAATCTTTACTGAATCAAACTAAATTGGTTTTGCTTAACTGCTTTTCCTTTGTCATAAGAGGTTTAAATGGGAAGGAATATAGCAGGAAGTGAATGATGGAAAAACAAGGCATCAATAAAACTTAAAAAAAAGTAATGCAAACAATAATTATTTTTACCTAATAATTAATTAACCTAATACACAATAGATCTTCAATTAGATAAAAGTAATATTTGTGTTAAAACTTTCCCAGTGTTTCAAAATGAAGATAACATATATCACACAAAAAGAGGAAAAGATCAAAATGAACATGGAGAATAGAGGTGCTATAGGGCTGGCAAAAATATTATGTCTTAGTTTTGTGAATATCTAGAAAAGGAAGTGGTGGTACAAATAACCTGCATGCCTTCATTATGCACACACCAGACCAACCTCATTTCCTTTTCTGACAGGGAAATTCTATAGATATAGTTTACTTAGATTTTACCTTTTCGAAAAAAAAGTTTCTCTTTCTGTCCTTGTGATCAAGGTATGGAGATTTGGGGGAGAAGGTATAGCTAGACAGAAGTCTGTCTGGAAAAATTTAGGGGTTTCAATGGATTGTAAGCTCAGTAGGAGTCAACAGTGACATGGCAATCCCCTCAAAAGCTAATACGATCTTAAGCTGCCATTGTGAACAGACTAAAGGAGGTGATCATCTCACTGTACTAGATGGCAACTGAAATACTGTGTTGAGTTGTGTGTGCCACATTTTAAGAAAGATATTGACAATCTGGAAAGAGTACAGAGGAAAGCAATCAGGAGAGAGTAAGATCTTGAGACAATGCCACATGAGGATCAATGGAAAGAAGTGGGACTGTTTTGCTTGGAGAAGAGAGCACCTAGGCAACATGAGAGAGTCCTCTTCAAATATATGCAGGGCTGTCATACAGAATAGGGATTAGATCTGTTTGGAATTGTTCTGTTGCATTAATAAGCCTCACAGAATCTCAGAGTTGGACAGGATCTTAGAGGTCCTTTACTACACTTGAAAAGGAATCCCCACTATAACACCCATGAAAAATAGTCATCCAGCCTACATCTGAAGACCTCCAGTGATGACTAAACCACTATTTTCCAAGGCTCTTGTTGGTAACTTGAAGTTTTAGGAAGCATTTCCTTCCTCAGAGAGGAAATCTGCAATTTCTACCTGTTACTCTCAGTTCTGCTTTCTGGGGCCAAGCGCAAGAGATCACATCCTTACAATATGTAAGAATCTATCATTGTTGAGCAGGATTTTCACAGTTGTGAGACTCTCTGAATGCAATTACCAAAAATCTCTCCTCCTTCTCAAGCCAACGTTGATCTTCTTCCATTTCTTGCTGCTGCCGTATCAACCTCTCTTCCATAAGATGGGCTGGAAGGACTTGGCCTAATCCCCTCATGTCCAATGTGGCAGAGTCCTAAATGATGAGAAAAAACAAAGTCCATAGCTTCATATTCAGATCTGTTCTCTGTACCACTGGTGCATTTTTCTCAATGACTTCCAAGGAGCAAAACAAACTCTTTACATTAGTTAAAGTGCATAAAACCTTGGATAAGCACACATTTGTGCCAGGATCTAATACAAAAGAGAAGATAATAAATTGTGAATAAAAGAATGATTTGATAGCAGGCAATGATGATGTTCTATAATTCAAAGAAATACTTTAAAATCAACTTTGGGAGCTGACAGTAATTCTTAGTTATTTCACTGGGTTAGAGAGGAATTGAACATAAAAATCTTGCCCCTCCAAACTGTTTGATTTTGAGCAATCCATTTAATCTCTCCGACCCTCAGTTTTCTCTTCTGCAAAGTGTGGATGATTACCCCTGCTGTGCCTTCGTCACAGGACTGTCATAAAGATCAAATGAAATAATGGACATAAAGCACTCTGTATATGTCAAGGTCTATATACTGGTAAACTATCATTTCTAAGGCTGATTTAAAATATTCTTTATTTCGGAAGCCAAAGGAGAACTACAAATGAAAATAATTATAGGGAGAAGAACAGATCCTCCTGAGAAGTTATAACCTTTGTTCAGACCACACAGAGTACCTGGTCCTGTGGTACTTTAATAAACTTTAAATGCAACATATATTACAGCTATCTGTGTTTGGCCTTGTCACTCTACTAGATCAAAGCCTCTGTGAGGGCAGACACCATGTCTTCTCTAGCGCTCTGAATAAAAGCGATGGTTAATAAATGCTTGTTGAATGTACAAAGAGCACTGGGCCAGAGAAGCTAGGAAAGCTTAGGAATAAGAAAAATAATGCTTCCTGCCAAGCAGTACAAATGAAGTGGTACTGTCTGCTGCAGATAGAACAGGAATAATAAGTCTAGGACTGAAAGTCTTTTCCCTGAAAAGGCCAGTCTCCTGTAGTTATGGTGGCCTTTGTTTTATTTATATGCAGCCTACCATCAAGTTGGTGCTGTCCTTTTCAGAAAAGTGAATAAGAGATTACAGAATTTCCACTTTGGTACTTATATAAACAATTTTTATAAAACCTTGGAACCAATCTCCGACTTTTCATAGAACACTGAATAGACAAGCATATAGGATAAAAATGTTTTTTCTTATATTTAGGAATAGATAAGCCAAATACAGAAAATCGCAGAATTTTTAAGCTCGAAGGGATATCAGTTAAACTACTACATGTTAACAAATTAATTTTCTATTATTGCACTATAATAAAAATATGAAGAAATAAGATGAATTCAGAGAAGCGTAGGAAGACATAGTGAAGCAAATGGCACAAGGAAAATAATATACACAATGGCTACAACAATGGAAATAGAAAAAACAATAAAATTAAACTAAACACTACGTAACTACAAAAACCAAAGCTTGAGAAAACCAGAAAAAAATGCATCTCCCTTTTTTCATTGTAGTGGAGAACAATGGATATGAAATATTATATATAGTCACACATGGCTGATGTGTTGGTTGGTTTTGCTGACCTGTTTTTCTCTTTATTTTTTAATCTTTGTTACAAAGCATAATCCAAAATGAATATTACATAAAAGCAAAAGTCAAGCAAAATATTTTTTTTTAAGAAAGAAAAACTGATTTCCTAAGAAAACTTTATTTACCTCCATGTTGGGCTGCCACATTGATACCTCCTGAGGTCGATGGTTCCAAGACTCTGTTTGGTCCAACAGAGATGCCTGACCAGGATAAATGCTGCCAGCCATGGCTGTTATTCCATGAGAACCAGGATAGCCAGAGACCTGTGAAGGAGTTATAGAAGACATTTTAATATTTTTAAGGATCTTGATTGAGTAGCTTTGACCCATGTAGGGAAGGAAGTGGAAGGAAAAAAATATGACTTATAAATGACCAGATAAGAAGTAATTTTTTTATGGAACTGTAAAAAAGTACTCATTTAAAAGGTGAAAAAATACATTTTTCAGATGAAAGACCATAGGTAGACATAAATATGGCTAAATAATACCTGGCTGCCAGCATGTCCCCCATACCTCTAGGACAAAAACTGTAAAATAGGGTCATAGAATTATAGAGTTAGCCCTCAGAGCCTTACTTTGTTTTATAGATGAGGAAGTAGAGGTATAGAAAGGTTAAGTGACTTGCCCAGTGTCACACAGCTAGTAAGTATCTGAGGTAGGATCTGAACTCAGGTTTTCTTGACTCCAAGTACAATACTCTACAAGAATCTAGATTAACCCCAAAGCTTAAACGAAGACCAAGGATTCATGAAAAGGGCAATAAAATTCTCAGTTTGGAGGAGGTAAATCTAAAGCACAGGAGAAATAAGATTATATAGTTTCTTCCCCACAAAGGGCATCAGAAAGAGAAAGAATGCAGTCAATATTTTATACATTGGTTCAAGTCCCAGCTCTTTATCTTACTAGCTGTAGGAACCTGGGCAAATCACAGTTTCTTCAGTTTCTTCATTCACAAAACAAAAGAATATTTATGCCACCTACCTCATAAGTTTGTGAGGATTAAATGAAATTATAAGTAAAATGTCACTCACAAAGTTATAAAAATATCAACTATTATGATCATAACTATTCCTTAGACTGATGCTGTCAAGTAATTAATAATTAACCACAGAAATACAAAGACTAAAATGCTAGTATTAAGTGAAATAATGTACACCTCAGGCTAGATTTTCCTTTCAGTCTCTTTCCGTTGGTTCCTACCCAAATTCTGACGGGGTCAAATACAATTATAGTTTCTTCTAAGATGCACTGATAGTTTCAATTTTATGGAAATCAAGACATGTTAAAACATCTTAATGATAAAAATAATACTTTCAGAATGTCACTTCATCATCATCACCATCCTCATCCTCATCATTTTTTTTTGAAGAAAGAACCTCTTGCTGCCAAAGAACTTTTAGATACTTTTCCAATAAAGAAGTTTCCAATGTTTTATGGCAACATTCCAAGTAACACAAATAACTATGGGAAAGGACTCAAATGGTTATTACTCAGTCTAAAAAAGAATATGAAATGTCCCAAAGAAATCTCTTACTTATAAAAATAAAAATGTTCTCAGGAAATCCAAATACAATGCTTTAGCCTTAAGTGCTTTCCCCTTCCTTTGAACTCTTAATAATATTTATTGTTTATAGTACTCGTTTGATTATTAACATTCTGTCTTGTGAAATTTCTAATGTTGAGGTGTTATTTAAATACTATACTGTTATTTAATTTTTCATGTTTGTGTCTTATCTCTTTGTAAATCTTAAAATACAAGAGAAATGTGAACTATTACTGTGTCTTTATGATTATTTTTTTTAAATAAGGAACAGCCTTTTAAATAGTTGAGGTCATTTTAAATTTTACTCCTACTTTTCAAGCTGTGGAATATTCTCAACTTAGGAGCATCTTCAAGTCTGATGTACTCACTTATTCTTTTGTTTTCCTTTAATTTAGACCTTTCTTTCCTAATCTCCCAGGTAGTTAGTGTTCTCTCCTCTAAGTTTACTTACCTGCATTTACATGTTGATTTCCCACTACCCTTCCTCCCAAAGGAATGTAAATTCCTTAAGGGCAAGAACAACTTGGTTTTTGTCTTGTATTCCCAATGTTTAATAAATGTTTGTAGAATTGAACTTAATTATCCAAGTTATCAAAAGAAACAGTGATTAGAATAGGAAATGATAACTACGAAGCGTTACTTTCTGGGTGTGAAATTCATCATCCTTACATATAATAATGCTTAACAATATTATAGTAAAAATTTAGAGGACATAGGTTCAAATCCAGATTTGGAGAATTCGACAAAAATTTATTAAATATCTTTTATGTTTAAGTCGCTGTTCTGGGGACACAATAACAACAGCAAAAATGAAGCAATCATTGTCCTTAAGGAGCTTATATTGTATTTACTAGCTATGTGATCATGACCATGGAAGGTCATTTCACCTCTTTGAGTGTCAATTTCCTCAAATGTAATTAAGATCTCTTTCAGCTCTAAATCTTATGATTCTGTAATTTTATTTGGTAAGCTTCTCATATGAGATGGTACAAAAACACTTACTGAAATTAACATTTCTTCTTTGGCTATATGAAAGGGCACTTTAACAGAGTAGGAAATGAAATTCCTTTGGCTTGAATGACTCTTCAGAAAGCCATGTTGACTTTTATGTAGTATTACTGTTCTGGGTGATCAGTTAAATGGATTGATAATTTGTTTTGTTGGGGGGGGGGTTGGATGGGAAAGAAAATTGTAAGAAGTTTTTTTAAACTATTAAATTTTATATTTCAATTAAGAAGCACTTATTTTTTCTTTCCCACCTTACTCACCCTTAAAAAAAGGAAAAAAGTCATTTTGACAAATACGCATAGTTAAACAAAACCAGTTCCCAGGTTGACCATGTCCAAAAATGTAAAATTTTGCACCTTAAGACCCTTACCTCTATGCCAAGAAGTGTGCAACATGCTTCATTAATTCTCTGGATGGACTGCCAAATTTCTATCCTGTTCATTCTGCAGTCCTCCCTTTATCTTTCCCCATCAAATTTAAGCTTACTGAGATAGGAATTGCTGTGATCATTCTCTTTTGCTCCCCAGATGGACACTACATTTGTACTTTTCTAATTCCTAGAGATTTTTCCAGCTTATGACTTCTAAAAATTAAGGGCCTGCCAATTCATTGGTTAGCCTAAAGTTTCCATGATCAAGTCCTGTTGAATTGATATGACTATTATTCATTAAACCTATATTTTGTCTTATTTTAAGTTTGCCAATGTATCAGAACTTATTCTTAAGAAAAGTGTCACGTCTTAACATGAACGTTATGGATCTTGTGACTGAAAAACAGGGAAGGTAAAAGGTACATTTAAAATTTATTGACTAGGACTCAAATAACTCAGAAACCCAAAACCTAGAAAAAATAAACAAAGACATGACCATAAAGACACATGTATACAACCCCTAAATAGAATTTTCTTCAAAGATATGGAGAAATAAACAATATACTTCATTCTTTTACCTGATAATGATTGGCTTGTACCATGTGTTGCGGACTAGGATAAAAGCCTTCACTGGATCTTGGGCTAGGATAACCAGGTCGGCTGGGCTGTGAACAAATTACAAGCAGTGGTAAAAAGAGGAATATATTGGTTACTTTAATGGCCTATTTCTAATCAAATAGCATTTACTGAAGAGATTATAAAATATGCTTAAGTCAAGGGAGTCAATGTGGTATAGGGGAAGGAGCACTATGCCAAGAGTCAGAAGACCTGGGCTTGAGTTATGGCCCAATCACTCTGACTTTGTGAAAGACACACCCTTTATGAGTTTCAGTTTATTTTTTTTAAATCTATAAAATGGAGAGAAAATTCTTTCTTTGTTCACCTTTATAGAAATGAGAACATGGATGAATTACAATTAAGTGAGGTATTTTGTGTCCTCCTGTCTAGAATAGTGCTGGGCACATAGAAGATTCTTAATAAATGCATGCTGAATAAATGAGATAATATGATTGAATGAAGGATTGTCACATTATTTAATATGATGAATGGCTTAACAGAAAGGACATAAGATTGAGAGTCAGTAAATTGGAGCTTTGATCTTGGCTTCAGTTTAGTGTCCTTCTGGGCCTCAGTTTTGTCTCTGTCTAATGAGGGAGTTAGAATAAATAAGTTCAAATATTCTTTTCCTTTCAAGCATTTTATAATCTAGTTAGAGAATTTATATTGAAATCCAAGTTAAAGAACCAGGTGGAATTCTTTAACCTGGAGCAGAAAAAGATGACAAGTGATAAGTAAATAGAGGCCACTGACACTGAGGTGAAAATAAAAAGCAATGGATTTTAAGTGCAGCAGGAAGGAAAGAAGATAGTTTTTATGAGGACTAATTTCTAAAAATGGAGTACTGTTGGACACAGGAAAGGGTTATCAAATGGCTAGACTAGGCCTTTTCTTTCTCTGTTTGCTGGAGCATTCTAGTAGCAGTGGGATACCAGTGTAAGAAGTTACAGGAAGGCCAGTTTCAGCTCAATACAAAGAAGAATGTTGTAACAATTAACATTTTTTTAAAAATGGCATAGTCTATCTCCTGAGTGGTGAGTTACTTGTAACAGGACTTGTTTAAGTGGAGAATAGATGACTACTTATCATGAATGATGTCTAAATTCAGTGTCCTTTCAATTAAATAATGCTATATTTTGAAGCAGAAGAGAGACCCAGTATGGTGGGTGGAAGATTAGAAAAATTACTTATGCAAAGACTCCATGTCATTCCCCGATTAAAAAAACTTCAGCAGCTTCCTGTTGCTGAAAGAATAATATACAAACACCTTACCCTGGCATTTAAGACACTCTACAAGCTGATTATAAACTATTTTTCTAGCCTCATTTCATACTACTCCTCACCGATTATGTGCCAGCCCTTAGCACACAGTAAGTACTTAATAAATGCTTCTTGACTGACAGCCTACATTCCCTGCATTTCAGTCACACTGAACCTTATCTTGTACTCTCATCTCTATTTGCAGATACCATCTCCCCATGTCTAAAACATATTGCACTTATTTCTACCCATTGAAACACATTTTAAAACACTTTAGGACCCAGCTCTGGTACCACTTCTTCCATTAAGACTTCCCTGATTCCACCTCCCATAGATGAAAGTGGTCTTGTTACCCGTTATTTTAAGTCATATTAATCTGTATGCATGTTATATCCCTACTGTTAGATTATAAGTTCCTTGAGCATATGTAATTTTTCACTTTAGTATCTTTAGGGCACAATACAGTACTCTGTACATAACAGGAAACTTAATAAATAATGAATTGGGTTGAATGTTTTACGGGAATATCATGCTTTAGCTGAGGATTAGATTAAATAATCTCTATGATACCTTACAACTTAAGATTCTTTGATTCACTGTTAAGTGTGTCAGTACTATACTGACAGAATGGAAAAATTTTATTGGGGCAAAAACTCCCAACATCTCAGTTATGAAAGGATGTCACATCTACAAATTGGTGCTATTCAGATGGGTACATCTGAGACACAAATATGTATGTCCTTTGGTGTAAATTCACAAGGCTGATTTCTTTCCTCCATATGTAAAATACAGCCCATAAGAAATATGTGTTTTCTGCTTATATAATTAAAAAAGAAATACAAGGAGAAAAAACAATCCAAATTCTTTTATAAGACATTTAAGGGTCTCAGAACTGTGTGAAACTAAAGAAATCATCTGGTATTAATGCCCTCATTTCACAGATGAGGAAACTAAGGTACAGAGAGGAAGTGATCTGCCCAAGTTCACCTAGCTAGCCAGCGACAGAACTGGGACATAGAGAATCAACCATGTGAATTATCTGTTTGGACACTGGGGTGGGGGTAGTGAAAGACAATACATCTAAAAATGGTTTAGCAATAGCATCATGCTCCCACTTACCCAGGTTCGCAACCTAGGTGTCATCCTCAGCTCTTCACTCTCTCTCACTTCCCCATATCTAATCTGTTTCCAAGACCTGCTGATTTTACCTTCACAGCCTCAAGTGAAGAGCAAATGAAATAATATTTGTAAAGTGCTTAGCATAGTGCCTAGCAAATTGTAGGTGTTTAATAAATGCTTATTCCCTTCCCTCCCTTCTCCATAAGATCATCTCTCCTCTAGGGCTACCCCCAGTCTGATACAGGACCTTACTACCTCACATCTGGACTACTACAACAGCATGATAGTTGGTTCCCTGCTGCAGTACATCTCCCCACTGCAGTACATCTTCCATTAATTTGTCAAATCAATCTTCCTAAGGTGCAGGCCTGATTATGTCATCTCCCCTTCAATAAACTCCAGTGATTCCGTATCCACTTCAGAATCAAATATAAAATCCTCTGTTTGGTGTTCAAAGCCCTTCTTCCTGGCTTCTTCCTACCTCTCCAGTCTTCTTACACCTTATTCTTCCTCCCCCACAACATACTCTGTGATCCAGTGACACTGCCTCCTGGCTGTCCCTTGCACAAAAAACTCCATTTTTCAACTCCAAGCATTTTCACTGCCTGACCCCCATGTCCAGAATTCTTTCCTTCTTCATCTTGACTCCTGGCTTTCTTCAAGTCCCAGATAAAAATCCCACGTTCTACAGGAAGCCTTTCCTAATCTCCCTTAAAGCTACTGCCTTTCCTGTGTTGGTTATCTCCAATTTATTCTGTTTATGATTTGTTTCTACATGGTTATTTGCATGCCTCCTCCCTCATTAGACTGTGAACTCCTTTTTGCTCTTCTTTATATCCCTAGTACCTTAGCACAGTGCCTGTGCCTGGCACATAGTAGGTGCTTAGGGTGGGGTGGGGTGGAGAGGGAGGGTAATCAGCATTTGTATACTGACTACGGGAAAGAGAAAGAGAAGATCATTAAGAAATACATGTAAGGCCTAGGTCTTGATAGTGCATCAACCATAGAATGCTACATATTAATTGTAGGAAAGACAAAGTAACATTTATCTGTTACTGGAATGAACAATGGTTTGGGCTCCTCTAGGGCAGGGATGGCTTCAGATAAAATATTCCAAAGAGTACCCTGTGAATTATATTAAGTACTTTTATAATTCTTATATCCCTTCCAGCTCTATGATCTGTCTGTGATGATGATACAGATAGATACACACACACAAATACAAACTTATTTTAAGTACTTATATTAAGGCATCATGTCATCATAAATAGAGAAGCTGGCCTCTGAGTCAGGAGGACATGTGTTCAAGTGTTACCTCTGACACCTACCAGAGATCCCTGTTGTCTCTGAGAAGCTTATGTTATGAGTTATAGACTAAGTCCTGACCTACATTTGGTAGTTTCTGTAATGGGAATGCTCTACATCAATGATATCAGAGGTCTAGACAAAAAAAACATAAATAGCTTGCCAAAAGAAGTCTAAAAGATATCATCGAGGAGATATATGACTAGAAGAGGAGGTATATTGGTCATGTAGTAAAAGTGAGGTATAACAAATGGATACCCTGAGCACTGGACTGGATATTCTCAACATATTAAAAGAAACAGAGGAAAGATTCCAAAACACTGCATTCACATATAATGGGTATACAGAGAAAAAAAGAGTCAGAAAAAAGGTGTGGATGGATTGAGAAGTACCCATATTAATGACAGCAAAGATTTTAGAAATGTTTAAGTATTACTGAGAATTCATTAGCATTTAACGTTCAATAACTCATTTTGGGAGGCAGTTTTAATGTTCTGCCTACAATTAAATACAACTCCATCTGTTTTACCACTGTTTTGTGTTTTGAATCTGAAGGAAGAATGTATTTTTCAGTTTTTGTAAATTCTCTTTCCACTCATTCATGAAATTTAAATCTAGAAGCCACATTTTCTACCTATACTTAATGGAATTGAAGAACTGAATAGGGCCTGTGATATCATCACTTCATACAGGAAAGTAGAGCTGTTAAATCATGTAGTCACCCAATTTCTGAGTAAGTGAATATCTTTTTGAGGTGAAAAATCCTACAAACATAAAAGTAGAGGGGATTTGACAATGAGGATTTCTACATAGAAATCAGGTTTGACTCTTGAATGGCAAAGGCATTCAATAATGTGATGGTAGTTTGTTTATAATTTACCATGCCTCCTTTAGAAGGTAGAGTAGAAAAATGACTGGCTTTGCTGTCAGAAAACATGATGATGATGATAGCATATAGAACCTACTCTGTGCCAGGCATTGTGCTAAGTGCTTTACAAATATTATTTCATTGGATCCTTGCAATGACTTTGAGAAGTAGGTGCTATCATTATTCACATTTTGGAGTTGAAGAATTGGAGGCAAACAGGTTAAATGATTTGCCCAAGGTCACACGGTGTCTGAAGCAGAATTTCAATCTTGGTTCAAAATCCTGATCTCACTTATAACCTATACAGCATGAGATATGTCACTGAGGTTTTTAGTGTAGAGACACTGTCCCTCTACATTCTAAAAGTCTATTATTGTCTAGTGGCTAGCTAACAGGGATTGTGTACCTTGGGAAAAAATATTAACATACAGAGAGACACAGCCTACGGACTTTACAGGCAGGAAATCAAGGTAAATTTTGTCACAGCATTAAGGTAATCATGGTCTTTGGAACATAAAACCTAGTTTTGAATTTCTGCAACTTACTGGGAGTGACACCACGTGATTTATTTAAACTCTCTGTGCTTCAGTTTTTTCATCTGTAAACTGGGACTAGAAGGGATATTGGACAGATCAAATGAGATAACGTGCTCTGTAAATAGAGAATGACAGCTATTGTTTTTGTTATGCTTCCACAATGAAACTTCATCATGCTAGTGAAATCAGAATAGCCAAACCCATCCAAAGAAAATCTCCAAGTCTTCACAATTTTTAATATAAATTTTAATTAGTTAAAGTTTAAATAAAATTTTTAATCCCAAACTTTGACACCTAAAAGGGGGCATTTCTATGCATACAGAATGTGAAAAAATTATTCTCTAAGAAACTCTGAACCTTTAGAACACTTACTTTAAAAAATTCTACACATTACTTTTTAAACTGTTCTGCTTATTTGTGCTCCCTTTCGAACTTTTTTTCTGTTCTCTTTGTGACATTTAAAAAAAAATGCTGTAATGGCTCTCATAGCCTCACTATTGCCATCCCCTTTTCCTAAGTCCTCCCCCATCATTTAACTGAGAGAAAAAAACCAAAAAACACTTGCAAAAACATAGCCAAGCAAAAAGAATTCACACAATGGGTGCGTCCAAAAATTGTCTTTTTCTGTACTTTGTGTCCATCACCTCTCCCTCAGGAGATGGGTGACACGCTTTATCATAGGTCTTCTGGAGACATGGCTAGTCATTGCACTGATCAGAGGTGTTAAGTCTTTCAAGGTTGCTTTTCTTTACATTGCTGCTCTTCTATAATAATTGTTCTCTTGCATCAGCTCATAAAGGATTCTCAGAAATCATCTCTTTTGTAAATTCTGACAGCCAAATAATATTCTATTATATTCACAGGCCACAATTTTCTCAGCCAATCCTCAATTGTCGAGGAGACAATCTAACACATCCTCTTAAATTCTAGGTATTTTGCTCCCCTTTAAGTTCCTATTCAGGATCAGAAGTTTGCTGTGCTTGTGGTCATTTCCTCCAACCCTAGAATTTATCTTCCCTCTTAACTTCCTCCTTTCACTCTTACTATCCCCCAATACTTACTTTCCCCACTACAGATTATGTGTTTTCTATGTGTGAGCATACACCCATTTGCTATTAAGGGTGAAGTTCATCTACTGGCACTTTCCTGATTCCTTCTACCTTTGTACATTCTTCTCATGTACCCCAATTACGAGAAATAGCAAATCCCACCACCTTCTTCCTTTTATTCTCCCTTCTCTTTACCCTCTTCACTCAGAACAGAGACAACCCATCCCCAGACGCTCTGTTTTATTTTATTTTTTAAATTTAACTCCCTTAATGCTTTTTTGAAGATAATCAGTAAACATTTATTAATCACCTGCTATGTGGCATGCATTGTGACATTTAAGTTTTAAGGGGACACTTGTTTTTTCTCCCCCATTATACTGTTAAGACTGTATCACCCTAAATCTCCTTCCAATTACTCAAATTTACCTTTTTAGGTTTCTCTGGACTATTATGTTTGAATTTCAAAGTTCCTATGTAGCGCTGGTGTTTTCATCAGAAATGTCTAAAAGTCCTCTGTCCGATTAAAGATTCATTTAAAATAGGATTATATTTAACTTTGTAGGGTAGGTCTTTATTTGTATCTTTTGCATTTTGAAAAATTATATCTTGCTACGTCCTCAGGTTTTTAGAAATTTCCAACACTCAGGTGACCTTTCCTGGGTCCCCTGGTACTTAAACTACTACTTTCTGGATGTATGCTGTAAATTTTTTTTTTATATGAGAGTTCTAGATTTTGGCTATTACATTTGTGGGATCTTTTCTTTGGGGGTTTCTTTCAGAAGGTGATTGGTAAGTTCTTTCTATTTTTACTTTGCCCTTTGGTTCTAATACATTTGGGTAGTTTTAATTTACGGTCTCCTGAAATACGGTGTATGGACTTTTTTGTTTTCTTAAGTCATGGTTTCCAGGGAGTCTAATTACTTTTAAATTCTTTCTCCTCAACCTGTTTTACAGGTCAGTTGTTTTGGGTATCATATATCTTACATTTTCTTTTTCTTTTTTTTCCAATCCGTTGATTTTGTTCTACTATTTCTTGCTGTCTCATGGAATTACCTGCAATAGGTCCAATCTATTCTATTATGCAAGGAAGCCATGATCTGGGTAAGGGTAACCACTTTATCTTCTTTTTTTCCAATTCTTTCCTCCAGAGCTTTTATTTAAAACCTGTTAAAATGCTCTGCTTCAGTTCTTCTGTTTTTTTCTCAAAAGTCCTCTGGGAAAGTCCTTTTTCACCCTTTTTCCTCTGCTTGCACTTGTTACAAAGTTATTCTCTACTTTTTGGACATCTTCAGATTTGCAATAATTTTTCATAATGGTTTTTCTCAGACTTCCTGAATCGAGACCAGGCTCTGCCTACTGACTGCTGCGTTTATGATTTGGATGGCTGCCTCTGCTTGGTTTCTTCCTGGGTTACCTGGGTTTCTGTGCTGACCTTTACCTCCCAGGGTTAGACACCTTGTCTGGCATCTAATGGCAGCATGCTAGGACCCTTGGAGCCCTTGGGTTGGGTCTGCAGGGTCCCATTCTGAGCACTGCACCTTTACTCCAGAACTTCCAAGGTTGCTACCGTGGGGCCTTCTTTCTACTCTTGCTGCCTCTGGACAAAGAGACTTAGAGGTTACACATGTGCCTGGTGGCATAAGTTTCTTTGTATCCCCATATTTAGCACAGCTCATAGCACATAATAGGCGCTTCATGGACCGTGACTATGACTATCTAATCTAGCTGGGAAGCTACCCTACTCTATAGCCTCCTTTCCTATTGTCTTCAGTCTCCCAGCTGACCTGTTCTATAGTTCTGGGGTGGAAGAAGTAATTTATTGTAATTTCTCACTGCTTTGTTCTGGTGCCAATTTAGGGTTTTGCTGGAGTAGGTATGGGAGCTGGAAGGTCTGACTGCTCTTCAAGCAGACCATTTTACAATATAATAATAATAAACATTCACATAGCACTTTGAGGTTTACAAAGTGCTTTATACATGTTATCTCATCTGATCTTTACAACAACCCTGTGAAGTAGGTAATGTTATTATCTCCATTATACAGATGAAGAAACTGAGGTTGAGGATGGCAAAGTAGGTTGCCTGCAGTCACACAAATAAGTGTGAGTGGCAGGATTCAAACCCAGGTATTTATGGTTCTAGGGAGTAAGTCTCCCAGATAGTTTTATCGTAATGCTTCATATTTTGACATGACATATTATAACTCTGGGTACCAAAGGCTGTATACCCCTGGGGCACAGAGTCTGGAAAAATCTCCCTCCAGCAGGGGTGCAATGCCAGACTGACTACATATCTGCTGCTCAGGCATAGGCCTAGCAAATTTCAGAGGAGCTCATTACAGTCTGGCTGTAGGATAATGAATTTTTCAGTCATAGTAATTTTCAAAGACCATAAGTTAAAGATGGGTTGTAATCTGTATTGATGAAAGGATTACTCACACCAACAAGATGACTGATCCTTCATGTATTAAAGTAATAAGATACAGAAATCTAACCAGCCTCATTTTGCAGCAACCTTGGGAAACAAAACTAGCCCAATTTAAACTATGCAAAAACCAATAAACAAGAGAGCTCATTCCATACAAAGTTCCTGAATCCAGTGATTTTTTAAAGCTAGTAACGTATTAGAAAGGGAGCTTATTCATCCCTCAAGGATATGTCCCACACTGTATGTCTATATGCATAGGTATATGCTGAGTATTGTTCTTAATGCTAACAATAGCTTACTTTGTGCCAGGCACAGTGCTAAACACTTTTTTCTTAGGCTGTCACTATATTTTAAAATGTGAAAAATACCATACAATAATGGCGTAGACAGGCAAACTGAGCCCCCGGGGAAGGGAGGGTGTTGTTTAAGGTCCCTTAGCTATAATTCAGGTCTCTTGGCTCCCAAAGCAGTACTCTAGTTGTTTTTGTTGCTCATATTGCATCAAACCGGGGAATTTATAAGCACTAAAAGAAAAGCTAGCAAAGGTCTGTGAATTCTCATTCCATGGAGTTTACTCCAGTTTACTCAAGCCAGCCTAATTGCTAATAAATCCTTGTTAGTCAATTATTAACTAAACAAAGGTTTAATTTACATCTTTACAAAGTCAAACATTTGCTCTAGCAATTCTACCACAGAAGATTCTCGGTTAATCAGGGTGGTAAAGTATCATCAGAAGAAGAGGCAAAGAATACAGCAGGCAAGAACCGTATTAAAGCAGACTGAATAAACAGCAAAAATCTTTTATTGGATACCAATCACTTGGCTTAGTCAAAGACTAATTAATTTGGTCAAATAACTAGCTGTGGACACATCTCAGGGGTGCATTCTTTAATATAAGGTTGTGGTTTTCTAAGTAGTTGTTGTTCTGTGCACCTCCCTCCTACTTTCCAAGGGGTACACCAGGTCAAAACTAAGACATTTTAATTTTTAACATTTCAATATGGTAAATATCAATAGATATAACCCACATCCGGAGACCAAAAAGTTTGAGGACTGCCTAACTAAGTCCACAACAGAAGGCAGCAGGGGAGCACCTAATTTCATTTCAATGTGTTTCCACTTCTGAGAAAACAACCTATTAACAACAACAAAAAGACCAAACATATGCACAATGATCTTAGCCAGGTTTTCCAAAAGAGAGAGAGAGAGAGAGAGAGAAGAGAGAGAAAGGGAGGGGGGATCTGATCAGACAGGAATGTAAAATTATTTTCAATATACATTCTACAATGTAGTGAATGCTTTTTGTCTGACCCCACCTTCTACTATAAACTTGATCTTGCTGATTAGTATTGAAATCCCAGACAATTGTAATTTGCTAAGGACAAAAATGTTTTGCTGCGAGCCAGGCTCCTCTTTTTCAAATTTCATGTTTGTGGAGGAGGGGTAGCAAGTTAAAAGTCAGAAAGAAACAAAAGAGAAGTTTTGTTCAGCTTAATCTATGAGCCCTGAATTTAGACCTGAAACAACATCTATCTGAACACTGTCTGTTAACACATTTATGGGGGTTGAGGAAATTAGGAGAGGCTAAAATGAGAAATAATTAGTGGCCATAGTAATTTGTGAAAACAAAACAGATCATCCAATACGATCCTTGTAGTTGAAAAAGTGATCCTCTGGCTTTTCTGCAAAGACAACACTACAGCATTGCTGACATTTTAAAGATAGGAAATAAAACAGCTTTTAATAATCAATAAGTATGACTACCTTGGGAGGAGCTTCGTCTGAGCCTCCTGAATCCCAGGACACTGTGACCTGCCTTCTTGATTCCATTCTCATTCGTTCTTCTTGCTGAAGCTTCTCCTCCTCCAGTATTGTACTAAGGAGACAATAAACTGGGTTAAGGAGAACTGACATTTGTGTGTTAGTGTACTCTAAACCCCACCCTGAAAACCTCCTTAAGACAGTTCTCTCAATGCCAGTATGCTCAAAGTAGTTGAGGGAAAAAATTAGCAAGGGATTCTTTAATAGTGGGCCAGTAGGAGAGGGTTTTAAACCAATCATGTTTAGATTGTGGACTATTTCAGTTTTAAAGGGGAGATTTCACTTAAAGCACAGGCATGGGGGTAAGCACAAGCAAACAAACCAGATGGCAATGAGAAGGATTGGGGGAGGGGATATAAAGAACAACAAAATCTCTGCATTTAAAAATTCATTCTGTGCTTGTGGCAAAGTATAATTACCCTGAAAAATCCCAAGAAGCAATTTATCAAGCAGATACATGTCTGGAACCACTGATTCTTCATATGGAAAAAGTCTCTTTTACCAAACTCAAAAAGGTAAAAACAAAAGCATTAGTACACTATGGGGACCCACAGTTAAGTTTCAGTTTAATTGGCCAACTTGAAATTTGCCAAATACCTAACTACAGGTTTTCAGCTACATTTCAGTATAGTAATACCCTTAACAAAAGAGTAAAGAAATATGCAATAGCATTTTCAATGATGGCTTTCAGTTACATAGATTTTAAAAAATCTATATGTTGTTTTAATTGGAAGAAAAAATAGTAAATAACATAGCAAATTACTTACCAGATTCTTACTATTACAGTGGTTATTTGAGGTTCAATATTATACTACCGCCTCCTTCCTGTTCTGCTATGCAGATTACTAATCTTGGCTATCTGTCATAATTTAAAATACTTAGAATGCAGCACAAGTTACAAATCTATTAGATTCCCATAGTGTAGGAATTCTTTAGGGTTCCCAGCAAAGGCAGAGCTAGGCAAAACCTTTACTACAATGGTAAACAGTTCACTTCCTACATGTCTTAACACCAGTATGGAGGGGTTCTAATAATGAAGCTCATTGAAAGCTTATAACCTCCCAGTTTATTGCACGAAACAACCACCCAGAATTACTCATGCAGAGTGAGCTCAGTTGTCCCAGAGCCTCTTCTAATCTGGGAATTTGCCTGACTGTTTCCAAAATACATTCCTGTTTGACTGGAGGCTCTGCTGTGCCATTTCCCTCATAGACCAATGCACACAGTCATCTTTTTAAGTTGGAAAAAACCCAAAAAGCAGGAAACCAAACCAGCCCTATTAAAAATTACCATGGAAAAGGCAAACCATGATTATAGATATAAAACATATATTTTCCCAAAAGAAAAGGGAGGGGCAGTATTTTATTAAAAGTGATCATAAATTCAACAAAACCAAAACTTGACTTAGCTATCAACTGCTAAATTAACATTTAGAGGAAACCTCTTCATCAAAAGTATCCAGGATACTATTTTGTCTCCCTGTTCCTGCCTGAGGAATCCACCACTAGGAAAAATAAATAACTGGCATGCTTTTCAGAAATTTAAGAGTTTAACAGCAACTTTAGACTTTTAATAGAGGGATGTAGTCTATCACAATACTGTTTGAAAAATTGCTACTAATGACCAAAATGCACAAGGAAATGAATTTTTGTTAATAAACATGCCATGAGTTCTACATAAAAATGGAATCCATTGTATACTTTAAGATGTTTTTAACAAGTGAGCTTTTGCTGTAGGGGACTGGTTGTCAGAATACTCAGAAAACAGTCTTGATTGTATTGTCATTATGCAGGGCACCATGGAAAATAGAGAGAAAGCAAAGCTTGATGGAGTTTACATCTGAAGGGGAGCTCTAAACACACACACACACACACACACGCACACACACACACACATGCACACATACATATATACGTGGTGGAATAAATGTTATTATACAGTTGAAGACCATAATCTTTTTGGTCTACTGTTCAAAGAAATGTTTTTTATTTCAAATTTTTATCAACAAAAGTGGAAGTTCTTTTTGCCCTACCCTGCACATATTGTAAGTATGAAAGCATATTCTCTACTAAAGTTTTTTTGTTTTTTTAAATACCTGACAATGGTGAGGAAGTGATCCTGGGTTACTGAAAGTTGTACCAGCAAATTACAAAGTCTAGCAATGTCTACGAAATTGGAAAGGCTTCTAGTACAGGCCTGGAGCCAGACTGTATGTCTGTAATCCAAGTATAAGCCCGGCTAGTTTTGGAAATGCTCATCACCAGAAGGTGGGATGATGAATTATTTTTGCTGCAGTAATTCAAGTCATGACATGCACACCAACAACAAAATCAAAACCATGATAATTTATCTAAATATGTTACATATAAAATAATTAGAATCACAGATTCTCAGAGTCAGAAAGGTTACCAGAAAGCATCTACTCTAACCCCTTCTTGATGCATAAATTGTCTCTTTGACATCCCAGTCTCTTATTGATCACCTGTAGTAATAGGGAATTCACAAACAAACCAGATAGTTCATTTAACTAAAAGGATAGTTATGATTGTCAGGAATATTTTTCCTTAAGTTGAGCCAAAACCTGTTTCCTCCACCTCCTACTCAATTGTCCCAGGTTTTAGTCTTGTGCCAAACATCATAGGTAAAATCTCTCTTGCACCCAACAGCCCTTCAAAAACATGAAATGATAACTGATCATGTCCTCCTAAAAATCTGCATTTTTTCCAAACAAGCAATTCTAAGCTCTCTAATCAGTCTGTGTATGACATGGTTGCTAGTTTCCGCTCCACTCCAGTTTTCATCTTTATGAGCTTCGGTTTGTTTAATCAATGTTCAATGGAGATATCCAGAACCGGACATAATAACCCGTATGTGGTCTGTTCAGTGCAGAGGACAATGGGACTACCACTTCATGGTGGAAAGAGTGCTGGCTTCCTGGATTCAGGAAGACTTGAATTCAATTGCCAGGTCAAACACTCATTAACTACAGATTTTGATCAAGGCACTCCCTCTCTCTTACAATCAGTTTCTTAACCATGAAACAGGAATAATCTTTATCACTTAATTCAGTGAGTTGTTGTGAGGATTGGCTGCTTTGCAGGCTTGAAAGCCTTATATGTGTCTGTTTTCATCATCACACTCAATACTATTATCTCATTTTCATCTATTTGACACAGTTCATTTAGAAGAGTCAAGGATGAGTATCCTGTTGTTATTCTTCTATATTTAATATTTGGTGAACCACTAGGCAAGCGGATAAAATTATTATTATTAGCAGAACTACTTACATTAATGCAGCCTCAGATAATATTAGCTCTTTTAGTTAGCTATATTACACTTCTGGCTCAATGAATTTGTGATCATTTAACCCGTAAAGTATTTTTTAATCAACCTTGTTAATCCATCTCTCTCAGATGTCATTCTTTATATATGAAGATGAAGTTACTAATCCATAGTTGATATATAGTTTGTATTTTGAGCCTCCCTTCCATCTCCAAACCTAACTTCTCTCCCATCCTCCAGCCAGGTAATGCTACACAAAGGCCTACTCCAAAGTTTCACTGTCACATGGAAATACCACTAGGTTTTCAAAGATTATGACAGTAGGGTATGAGTTCTTACAGATTCTATCAGTCTCAAAAAGACTTCAGGTATAATCCTAACATCAGACTGCTTTCTAGAGAACAAACTACCTAAATATAGAGAGGCTCATCACCTAAGAAACTGACTACTAAGTGATGTATTTTTTTTTGTCTATGAAACAAAGAAAAATAAGAAGTGGCCCTTATTGCCATGTGGCTTCTGCAGCAGCAGCAACAAGAGGGTCAGGAAAGGGAGCAAAGAGTGCTACTGATCCATATACTTATTTTAAATCTTTCTGAGAATACATGCATATAGAGGATATCCTTGAGGAAGGGATGAGCAAGAGATAGGCAGGCTTTTATAAAATGTACTGTACAGGAGATTAAATCTTTAAAGTCACACAGTTGACTGAAAAGTATAGTGGAAACACGATTCCATTGTGCTCATTGTGCTGACTAAAAAACTATATGAGATTTCTTGGAACATGCTTTAACAGAATTAGCTTTGTTCCATGATCTTCTGATTGTAAACAGTGAGAGAGAAGCTTAGATATCTGTCACTGACATGAAGCATCCAGTACAGAGTCCAAACGGAAGAGGGATTCCCCATAGGGGGGAGGGCCCCCAGACACTCCCATCTGAAGATAACATCACTGCAGAGCCAACTGAACAAGATTCCTAACTGCTCCAAACAGATGAACGTCTATACAAGTGAATGAAGTATACTTCTTGCTCAGACTATGATATGCATTTGGAAGGATAGTCCATAAAGTTGGTCCCTGAGTATACGCTGGCTTGGAAAACCTCTTCTAATGGATAATGAACTGGGCCACAGATTGAAGAGAAGGAAGAGAGAACTACACAAAGAGTCATTAGAAATGTATAGGAATGGAAAAGGTCATAGGTCAGTATTATAATGAGAGCAAGGGATAACTGATTAAAGTTTTAGGTAGCTTGCTGCAACAGTACCCACACAATATCAAGAGATCTAAAGGAATGCCCCATTGTGTTGGGTGGACAATATATGATAATTTACAGGAGGATATAGTGGTACAGTGGATTGAATGCCAGGCCTGGGGTCAGGAAGACTCATCTTCCTGAGTTCAAATCTGACTTTGGACACTTACAAGCTGTGTGACTCTGGGCAAGTCACTTCATCTGGTTTGCCTTAGTTGCTCATCTGCAAAATGAGCTGGAGAAGGAAATGGCAAACCACTCCAGTATCTTTGCAAAGAAAACCCCAAGTGGGGTCACAAAGAGTTGGATGTGACTGAAATGACTGGAATACAATATGGACAAAGGTCACATAGGAGGTAAGGTGTAGATGGGATGTGATCAGTATCACTAGAGGAAGTATCCCAGTTGAGGCTACCACAGATACATCAATGTAATGAAGTAGGACTGAACTTTTCACTCATCCATTTGTATTCTCCTCTACCTCAGTGACCAGCTGTAGGTGTTGTGTATTAGCTAATTGGCATTAGGTATAATGTCTCTGGACATTGGGAATAGCTAAACTATTTAGCTGATACAGACATCAAACTTGTGACTTTGATCTTTTCAAATACATATCCTTGGATTGATGGCACAGAGGAGATGGGAAAACTAGACAAAGAATCTTAATTCCCCAAAGTTATGCCTCTCTTGTACTCAAATGACAAATTCTAGGAATACAACACATAAAATTGGATTTGATGTTTCTACTTCTGGTAAATGCATGATATAGTAGAAACATAACTGGACTAATAGTTAAGGGAGCTAAGTGCTTGTCCTGGCTCTGCTATTAACTACTTTTGTATGACCTTGGAAAAGTCACTTAACCTGCATGAGCCTCAGTTTCTTTACCAGTACTACTACTTCAGAGGGTTGTTAGAGGGAAAATACTCTGTAAATCTTCAAGTGCTATGAAAATTTACTCTCTCTGCTCCCTCTGAAAAAAGAGGACTTCACTGAAGGTCCTTTGCTTACAGATATGTTTTAGTGGGAGTCCTATTCAAGTATGGATTGGACCAGATGAACTGAGTTCCTGTGATTCTACTCTAGAATCCTACTGAGTCTACAATGTCCATGCCAGCATACAACAGACAACATAATAAATACATGTCAACTGTTGACGGAGTTGTAAATTGATACAATCATTTTGGAAAGGATTCTGGCAATAGCCAATAAAGGGAATAAAACTGATCGTGCTTTTACCTCATTATTAGGATATTTTTTTCTTAAGGATTTTATTAAAAGGGAGAGGAAAAAAGAAATATTTCTACTAAAATGCATATTAACGGTGTTATTTGTAACAGTAAAGAATTGGAAAAAGCCTTTATGTTCAGTGACTGATATATTAATATAAAGGCGTACTTCTGTAGCAGAGGAAATGACAAGAGTATAAAGAAATACAGAATGAAAAAAGTAGCAACATGCACACCGGCTATACAGAAATAAGGTCAATAAATTCTGATAAATAAGACATAGAAGACAAAGATCAGAAGAAAATGGTCAAGCATGCCTATTTTTCCTTAGACTGTGAACAGTTCGAAGTTCACAGTATTAGGTATGATTTTGTTCTTTATATTGTTTGCCTGATCTTTTACTTCAGTGATTATTAAGTACTGAATCATTTACTTTATTGTAAAACTACTTTAAACAAGTAAATACATGTTGAACTGAACAATTCTAATCCTCTAAGAATGCAATGAAAACTAGTAAATAGAATAACCCCATGTGTTTAGGTTCTTCATTTTTTGTGCTTCTTCCTTATTACTCCCTCACCAAAAATAAATGTAAAAATGTCTCAGAGAAATTTTAGTCTTTGCTGGACAGCAAAGAATATAAATAACCCACAAAAATGTCTTTGTTTTTGCAATGGGAAGACCATTCCATAGATGGAGTAAAGAATACATGGAGAGATATTCCCGACCTTTTCCTCTCTCCAGCTGCTGAAGAACCTAAAGCAGTTACTTAGAATGTGCAGATGGTCAAAGGGGTCAGATTTAAGCATACTTTCCCAAACTACAAATATTTTTAGCAACAATAAGCTTAGGAAACATTTCTATTCCAAATTTTGCTGCAAAATAATGAAACTTCACAATTTCTAGGATGGAGGAGGGGTTCACATGAATTTTTCTCTTCTTAAATTTCCTTAGCTCAGTTAACAAAAGACACAATATATGAAGAGATTTTTTTTTGGTCCAAAAATTGCTAGAACACTTGGAAGTTTTCTGTGGAACTGTACAATATTGTCTATGAGCCACAGATAAAGAATAAGGAGATGAGGAAAAGAATTCTATACTAAATTTTTAAAAAAACTCTCGCTCTATGCAAAAAAGTAACCAACCCAATGACTTTACAATGCAAAGAAGGCAATCCAAATGAACTAGAAATCTCAGGTAAAATACAAATAAACACACCCTGCATCTCATTGCAATGAGACAAATGTATGATTTTATTCTCCTATACCACAAGAGACTTTTCATTTCTCAGGGGTTGTAGCCACCAGTAGTCAATGCAGAAGAGGCTTTAGCAAATTTCTGTTGCTTTGGCAACAATAGGAGTTTTTATTATAAACTATTTTGAAGGCAAATGAGTAGTTATAAAAGGGGTGGCACAATAATTCATTTGTTCCAAAAGCACTGGTCTGAGATATAAATTTAGAAAGATAAAATATTCTTTTACAAAGAATATGAGTTGTACTGTTTTAAGTAGTAAGTCTTGAATGGAAACAAAGACTGATAACCACCAAATGTATACTCAAGAGATCTGAATCATACATAGAAAGAAGAGTTCTAAGGGCCCTCAATTCCCTCAGATGACAGAAGGGGAAACTAAATCTGAAAGGGATTAAACGTTACACACACACACACACACACACACATGCATGTGCGCATGTGTATATATTAGTCAGTAATAATACTAAGTCTAGAACCCAAGTCTCCTGACTCTCAAGTCTAGGGCTCTTTCTACTATGCTATGCTGCCTCACATTACCATTCCAGAAAAATGAGGACATGGTAGCAAAAATACAAGCAGTAAAGAAATCAATCAGGAGATACGATTTTAAGTTCTGATTTTGCCATTATCTTGCTGTGATACCATGTCAAAACCTTTCTCATCTCTAGGTCTCATTTTCCTTACTAATAAAATGAGGAAGTTGAATTAAATTAGGGGTTGTTAACCCTGGAGTCCACAAAAGGGGTTCATGGAAAAAGTTCAGGACGTCTATGAACTTGAATGGGAAAAATACATCTTCATTTTCACTAACATTTGGTTTTCTCTGTAATCCCATCTGTTTCATTTTGTGCATTTAAATATATTATTCTGAGAAAAGGGTCTATAGGTTTATTAGCCTTGCAAAAGGGTCCATAACACATGAAAAGGTAAAGAACCCCTGTATTAGATGGTCTCTAAGGTCTCTTCGAGCCCTAACAGTCTAGGAGTCCAGACCAATGTAACAGTTTTTAAACAAGCAATAGATATTTATTAAGTGCCTATTTTGGGCCAAGTACTGTGTTAAGCACGGGGGGATATAAGAAGAAGCAAAAGACAGCCTCTACAAGATGTCAAGGAACTTACAATGTAATGGAGGAGAAAACAAGCAAACAAATATGTACAAAGAAACTACATATGCATAAATAGGAAATAATTAACAGAAGGAAGGCACAAGAATTAAGACGGGTTGGGAAAAGTTTCCTATAAAAATGGGATTTTAGTTGGGGATTAAAGGAAGCCAGGAAAGTCAGCAGGTTCAACTGGGGAGGGAAAGCATTTTGGGCATGGAGACAGACAGAAAAAAATGCTTAGCACCAAGAGATACCGTGTCTTGTTCAAGGAAAAGCCAGGAGGCCAAGTGTCACCAGACTGAAGAGTACATGTGGAGGAGTAAGGTGTTAGAAGACTGGAAAGGGAGGAGGGAACTAGATTATGAAAAGTTTTGAATACCAAACAGAGGATTTTATATTTGATGGTGGAGATGACAAGGAGCCACTGGAGTTTACTGAGGAGTGACACAGTCACTTTGGTGGCTGAATGAAGAGTAATGGGGGAAGAGACTCAAGGCAAGCAGAGCCACCAGGAAGCTATCACAAAAGTCCAGGTGTGAGGGGATGAAGACCTGCACCAGAGGAGTGACAGTGTCAGAGAGAAGGGGGTATATTTAGGAGATGTTGATGAGGTGAAACTGATAGGCCTTGGCAACAGATTGGATTTGGGGGTAGTGGTGAGAGATAGTGAAGAATTCAGGTTGACTCCTACGTTGTGAACCCAAGGGACTAGAAGGATAATGTAACAGGGAAGGTAGGAGGCAGGGTGGGTTTAGGGGCAAAGATAATGATTTCTGTTTTAGACATGATTAGCTTAAGATGTCTACTGGATATCCAGTTTGAAATGTGAAGAAAAGACTATTGGTTGTTTTAGTGTAGTGTAGAAATGTAGTCTGTTGCTTCATCTGGAATGTGAAATATGAATTTTAACTCTGCAAATGAAAGTGAGGTAATAGTAAAATCTGCTCTGGAGCACACAGTTACTAAAGGCTAAAAGCTTCTAACACTGGTTGGCAAGTATCCAGAAAAAATAGTATCAGTGAAATTTGGGGTGGGCGGGGGGGGGGGAGGAGAAGAAGAAAGAAAAAAAAAACCCAATAGGGATGTAGGGAAACTTGTTTGAACAAGTTTGTGGGAATACCAGTTTTGAAACATGGTCTTTTATAACTATCCACCATTGCCTCATCGTCATGGAATTGAGCTTTCTAAAGAAAGAATGGTTATTTTTGCAGAGTGGAAATCAAGTATCCAGACCTCAGAGATAGTACAGGAAGAAGCTGCTATCAAAGAACTCACACTCACAAACTGGGGAGTTCACTTTCCTTTGATGCAGACGCTTAAGACTATAGTGAACTGCATATTTATGTTTCTAAAAATGATGCAAAAGTTATACTTTACTCTCCTCTTCACTATGGAAGGTATTTTAAACTATAAAGAAGGTAGTTAATATTTTAATATTGAACTCAGAACCTCAGGAAAAGTGAGATTCTTGAATGGGTGCTGCACTGTTGGTAAAGGCATCCTGATAGTGGTGAAAATAGTATTGGACTCAAAGTCAGAAGAACTCAGTTTAAAAGCCACTTAAGTCATTTCACACCGATAATAATGCATAGTTGTAGTAAGGTTTGTAAAACATATTCCCTACAACTCTGTGCAGTTCATAACACAAGTATCAAACATTTTGATTTTTACAGATGAATAAAAAGACTAAGCTTGAAAGAGGTAATGTAACTGTGGATCACAGTTTTAACATTTGTTGGTTTTGTCTATTTTTAAAAGTTACATTCCCAATTCACTGGTTTGCACTTTCTTTTGCTGACGAAAGTGTTTGGAGACAAAATTTTTCTGAATATCGCTTCGGCTAGAGTCTCAAAATTTTGGTGTATTGTCCCACTGATGGCATTATCATTAATGTAATTATCAATTGTTTCTACAATTTATTCTTGATTCACAAATTCTTTAGGATTAAGTTATTTAGTCTCTAATTTTAATCCTTTGTTCAATAATCATGTCTAGCACTCAACATTTTGCAAAGTGTATTTACAAATATTAAATCATTTTAGCCTCAGAACAACCCTGTAATGCAGATGATGTTATTATCTCCATTTTATAGATGAGGAAACGTGAGGTTAACTGACTTGTCCCGAGTATGCATGAGGCAGGATTCAAACTCAGGCCTTCTTAACTCCATGTCTACTACTCATCCACTCTGCTACCAGTGATCTTTTACTGAATACAATATTTACTGTGCTTTGGCTCGTAAAGAATTTTTTTAAAGTTTTTATGGCCTAATGCCTGGTTAATTTTTGTAAATGTGACATGTTAAAGCTGAGATGTACGTATTCTTTGTATTCTCATACAAAAATCAGCAGAGATAGCATATTTATTTATCTATTGTCTCTATATTTTCAAAAAATTCTATTAAAGTTCTTAATTTCTTTCTTATTTCCTTAGATTTGCCTAGTTTTGAAAGTGGTGCACTCTGATCACCAACTCTTATGGTTTTACAATCTATTTTTCCCTGAACCTTGTTTAGTTTTTCCTTTAAGAACTTAGATACAATGTCACTTGGTGCATACATTTTAAATAATATTAACACATTGCCTACAGTATCTTTCAGCATAATAGTTTTGCTGTTTACCTCTTTTAATCAAATCTATTTATGAAGCTGCTTGATCTGAAATAATGATTATTAACTGGTTTTATTTTTTTGTTTTTAGTTCAGCTAAAGCATAAATGATTTTTGCTCCAGCTCTTTATGCTAACTCTGTAAGAATTTTTATGTTTTAAATGTTTCTTGGAAATAGAGTGTTGTTGGATTCTACTTTTTAATTCCTTTTCCTATCCCCTTCTTTTTTATGGGTGAATTCATTGCAATCACATTTATAATCATTAACTATGTATTTTTCTCCATCCCGTATTCTTTTAAGTTTTTCTCTCTTTGCTACTCAGTTCCTCTTGACAAAGGAGGTGAAAGAGAGTGAGGTCCATCAGTAAAAATTACTTTTTCTAATCTTCTGTACTCCAGTCTTTGTACCATCTTGCCTATGACAAGCAATTTTTTCCCCACAGCAATGGTTAGAAGCTGTTTCACACCCAATTTTTATCTCACTCTTCTTTCAATAATTAAGGTCATTTTGCAGCAACAGTTTACCAGTTCTTGGAGTTATCTTCCATTTCTTACTATATTTTTTTCTTTGCAGTCTGGCATTTCTGATCCTTTTTGACTATATATTTGAAATGCTTTCCTTCTGCACACCAAGAGCTGCTGCAGTATCTCTGGCAGTCACTAAAGTGTGCAGTTTAAGAGATCAACTTTTGTACATTTCCTTAGCATAGCACCCATTCTTAAAAACTACAATATAAAAGTGCAGCAAAACACATGTGTGGATGGCAGGAAATCCAGCTCAGTGTGGCTTTATCCTAATCAAGGTCTGACATTCTGAGTGAGCCCACTGTCAGGAGAAGCATGAACATATGACCACTACTGTTACAAAACAAAACCCTCTCAAAATGGCTGCTTGTTCCAAGTAACTTGCATGCTACTGCAGCGCTTCACACGGATCAGACAGTTAATAAATTCCTTTTGATCAAGTGACAACAGAGAGCTATGGGTGAGGCGACAGGAGAGGTGAGTTTTGCACTAGTTGAAAATCTGAACCCAAAGAATGGTGGTTAATAGAGCAAGAGCAACTAAGAGCAGTGGTGTCAAACTCATATAGAAACAGATTCCTGAGGCAGGTTGACTTTGAAAACCACAAATTAACATTACCTATGTTGCACTGTATTTTTATTTATTTTGTTGAATATTTCCCAATTATGTTTTAGTGTAGTTCAGACCTCATGGCAACACCTTTAACTTAAGACAGGCCTCTACTGGGGCACTACAGGGCTCTGTTCCTTGCTGTGCTCTGTTTAATAATTTTCTTGATGGCTCAGGTGAAGTTCTACTTAAGCGGCTAACATGGATTATGGAATCCAGATTCAGAAAAATCTTAATAGGTTAATGAGAGGCTGAACTTAGACGAAATTTAACAGGGATTATGTGAGGAGACATAGACAATAAATGATATGAAAGTGATATGAGCATTGAAATGGATTTTAACCTTGATAGGAGTCAGTAATGTGATTATTAGGGGGAAATCACCACAGCCTGAGTAATTGAAGGACTGTCATATGGAAGAAGAATGAGATTTATTTAAAAGACTCACCCCAGAGAAAGGAATTAAGAGAGATGAGTGAGAGTTACAGAGAAGCAGCTTTTGGTTTCACTAAAGGACAGCAACGGTTTTAAAGGGAATGGTCTCAATGAGGTGAGATTGCTGTCACTGCAGGTCTGGAAGCAGATGTAGGACCACAGATGGAATAACTGGGGAGGGGATTCCTGCTTTAAATTTGAGATTTTTCTGATAGTGACTATAAAAACAACTTTATGCCCTTAAGTTGCAGTTTCTTCACTTGTAAAATGGCAATAATAAGTTTTTCTCTCCCTACTCCAAAAAACTGCTGTGAGGAAATCACCCAGTAAACAGCAAAGCATTTTATAAATGGGAGTTATTATTATTTACTTAAACTATCTCACTATACAGCTGAAAAAACTGAGGCCTAGAGAAGATGATTTGAAATTCTGAAAGGGGTTGGTGTGAAGGCTGAAAGAGGGGTAAATGATTCAATCTAACTAGGCCTCTAGTTGGTTTTGTTAGTGGGACACAGAGAAGTACAGATAACTGCTAAACAGAGGTATGCATGTGGACAATGTAGAAAGGTGGGAGAAACTAGTGAAGAGCATCAATTTAAAGAAATTTTCTTGGACCTTCATGGCTAAACTTGACAAAGCACAGGGCCAGTGGTCTATTCTTTGCACTACCTAGATGCCCCACCTTTTTTCTAGCTTTTGACATTATTAGCCTCTTCTCTTGGATATTTTTTTTGCTTCTAGGTTAGAATAGTAGAAATCTCTCCTGATTCTTCCATCTGTCTAAACACTCCCTAAGTCTCCTTGACTGATTCTCCATCCATGTTGTACCCACTAATTGTAGGTGTTTCCCAAGGCTCTGTTTCTTCTTTTTTCTCTGTATCTTCAGCAATCCTAGTAGTTTCTTTGGGTTCAATGACCATATCCATGCAGATGATTCCAAGATCCATATATCCAGCCCTAGCAACTTTCCTGAGCTATGGTCATTTACTAATTGCCTTTTGGATATCTGGAATTGGATGTCCCCAAAAGCATCTCAGACTCAATGTCTAAAACAGAATTTATTAACTCTTCCACTTCCCTATTATAACAGAAGGTACCACCATGTTCCCAGTCACCCTGGCTCATAATCTCAGTGTCATTTTGGGCTCCTCATTCTGATGCATAGTATATAGCCAATCTGTTGCCCCAAATTATTGTTTCTACCTTCACATTTTCCATATATGTCTTCTATACTATTTACACAGTCATAATCCTATTGTAAGCCCTCATTAGCTCACACAGACGATTTAAATAGCTTTCTAACTAGTCTCCCTGACTCAATTCTTTCCCCACATCAATTCATCTTCCACTCAGCTGCCAAGATGATTTTTCTAAAACTTAGGTTTGACCATCTCATTTCCTGCCCAATGAACTCTAGACTCTCCATTACCTCCTCTATTAACTCTTGTTTGGCATTTAAAACTCATCATAACCTGACCCCTTCCTACTTTTCCAGTTTTTTTACATGCAGTTTATGAATTAGTAACAGTAGGCTACTTGTAGATCCTCAAACACAATACTCCATCTCTGGTCTCTACACTTTTGCACTGGCTGGACCCAAGCTTGGGATTCTCTGCTCCCTTACTTCCACCTCTTAATTCCCTTGATTTACTTTCTCATTATAATGTAAGGTCCTTAAAAACAGGTACTGCTTTTGACTTTCTTTGTATCCTCAGGGCTTAGCACATAGTAAGCTTGCTGATTATGTGAATAAGTTTAAATGTAAATTTGGTCTCAGGATAACTATTAAACTGAGGGCAGCCATTTACATCTTATTGTTCGAATGGTAAAAGGGAATTTGTAGTTTAGGGGTGCCAGTGCCAAGAAAATTGAGATGGATATAAGACATTTTGGGGGGAAAGATTAAGTTTCATTCTACATAAAACAAGTAGGGAAATCATACTTTAAGAGAGTTGATTTAAGGAACTGGGTTTAGCTTGAAAAAGCTATGGAGTTTAACTCTTTGATTACCTGAAGGGCTATAAAGTGGAAAACAGATGACTTATTCTGCTTGGCTTCAGAGGGGAGAAGTAAGAGCAAGGGGTAGAAGTTTTAGAAAGGCAAATTTAGGAGCACAGAAAATTTTCCTAACAATCTGAGCTTTTCAAAAAGGGAATAGGCTGTCTCCCCTGATTTTCCCTTACTAGATGGCTTCGAGCAAAAGCTACATAACCACATGTTAAGTATATGTAGATGATTCCTGTTCAGGTTTAGGATGGACTGAAAAATCAGTAGGTCTCTTCCAACTCTCAGATTTTTGTAGTATGGTAGAGCATAAGGATCACAAGAAAAGGGAACATACAGGTATGATGACTAAGGAATTCTGACACCACCTCAGAAAGGAATTTGGATGCAGATACAAAACCACTTTAAAAAAAAACAGAATAAAACAAGCAACTTCATGCCACTGATCAAACTTTGAGCTACCAGTTTAAGAAGTCCACATTCTCACCTTGAATAAACAAGAGATCAAAGACTGTTTCTGAAAAATGGGATGAGAACTAGTTCCCAGATTTTAAAAAAAAGTTTGGGTTCCAGCACCAGGAATTCATAACAATAAAAAGGGCCTATCTGTATTAAGATTTTTATAGTTGTAAGGCAGCAAGTTATTATAGAAAGAGAACTGTTCTTAAAATTAAAAAAAAAAACCAACCAAACCTGACCTTGAAATCTAGTCCTGTCAATTACCACCATATGACTTTGGGTATACCATTTAACCTGCTTCTTAGTTTCCCACTTTGTAAAGTGAGGATAATAAATTCTTCACTGACTACCACAATGGACTGAGGAAAACATATTTTAATAAACATTAAAACACTAAAGAAGTAGGACATATTTTTGTGAAGAAGTGAAAAGTTAGTAACCACCTAAATGTCTAATCATTATAATATGGTCAAACTGATTTTGGCACATGAATATAATGGAGATGATGTCATCATGAAGAAATATAGATGAAAAAGGCTGTAAGATCAGTCTGCAAAATGAGTAAGCAAAGTTAAGATGACCCTATTACACATTTACAACAATTAAGTGAAATAATCTTAAGTATCATGAAAGGCTATAATATTTGTCATAATGTTTTCATTTTTGTTATAGATTAATGTTTCATAAAAGCTGATGTATTTTAAAGGTGATCAAACACCATAATACTTCAATATGTGAGACTTCTGATTTTGTTAGTATGAGTACTCCCTCCACTAGCATACAATGAAGGTCCTCCATGTCTTAGGAGAAATTAATTAATGGAGAGGAATTTATTAAGTGCTTAGTAAGTGTCAGGGACTATGCTAAGCACCGGGAATACAAAAACAAAAGAAAAATAGTCTAGGCCCTCAAGGAGCTTATATTTTAATGGTAAAGACTGCATGTACAAACCTATGAGACAGGTACTAGTTAACCTTGAATTGGGACAGCACTTCTAGCAGTTGGGGGAGGGGAGATCAGAAAAAAAAAAACAACTTCCTTCAGAATGTTTAGTTTGAGTTGAATCCAGAAGAAAGCAAAGGATTCCAACATGTGGTAGTGAAGAGGGAGAGGATTCCATCTTAAACTCAACATGTCCAAGCCTACTACTCTTCACGAGTTGTTGAGACTGCACTAGTTCATTACCCTGGTGATAAGGGTCTAAACTTAGATATTCTGCTCCATAGATAGGACATATGCAGTACACTGGTGAGGCCATATTTAAAGTCTTTCCAGCTTGGTAGGACTTGTCAGAGCTTGTACTCTACTGGCATAGGCTTCAAGAATCAAATGATATCTCTATACGTTGAGGAGGCATTGGTATGGGACTTTAAGGATATGATTAAACTTATTTTGTTACTTTGACTAATGTGTGATCTCATCATTGTGGGTACTCCCTCCAAAGGGGCAAATCACAACTTATCCATACCTATGCATATGTTATTTATATGAAAATATGTCACTACTCAATAGAATCTCTTGACATTAAATGGGTACCAGTACAGCCTATAGGTTGCCTATTGGGTTAGTCGCTCACTCTAGCTACAGGACTGTCCCACATCTAATCCGTTTTTTCCAAATGAAAGTCCTACAAAAACATTAAGCCAGTTATCATGTCCTACCTACAACTTCTCTTCTCTGGACTAAAAACATTCCTAGTTCACTAAAACAATCCTTGTATTCATGTTCTTGAGGTCCTTCAGTATCTTAGATGCTCTGCAACTTATCAACAGCCTGCTTAAAAAATGGTACTTACAACTGAACATCATACTGCTAATCTTAAACTAGGACAGTGTGCAACAGGATTATTACCTTTCTAAACCTGAGTGTTCTGCTTTGCTGAATGCAGCCTAAATGCATTAGATTTTTTGGCTACTACGCTGTACTGCTCACACATAAGGAGTAAGTAGTTCTATAAAACTCTCAGATCTCTGCTAATTTGATAGGTATAAAATAATATGTTAGTTTCTTAATTGTATATTAATAGTTTTGTTAGTATGTTTATATGTTAGTAATATGTTCAGTTTGCATTTCTCTGATTATTAGTAATTTTGAACAATTTTCCAGGTAACTATTGTATTTACATGTCTCCCTTTGAAGATTGTTTGTTTCCTTTGGCCAGAAAAAAATTGGTTGGGAAAAATGATCACAGGTCTTAAATATTTGAAGAGTTAACATGTAGCAACAGTTTCAGACTTTGTTTGAATTGCCTCAGAAGATGGAATTAAGAGAAATCCTAATCTGACTGAGCATATTCTGGTGTATTCCTGGTTACTGGGCTAATTTTGGCAGTTTTTTTTCATAGTAGTCAACTCTTTTACAATTCTAGAGCATTTTAAATACACTTTTGTATTTGATATCTATAATAATGCTGTGAGATATGTATAAAATATAAGAATTATTAATCCCATTTTACAATTAAGGAAATTGAGGCCCAGTGAGGCTAACTGACATCCTAGGCCACAAAGGTAGCATAAAACAGAGCTGGACCTTGAGATTTAGGTCATATCTTTCTGAATCCAGTTTTCCCCCCTACTACACCCCAACTGGATACGAAATTATTTAGACTTTGAAGTATCCTTAGAAATAATGTTGTTTACTTGTTTCATGGATAAGACCTAGAAAAGATAAGTTACTTCTCTTAAGCAACTCTGGTCTCTTATTGACCAGGCCAATGTTCTTCCTGCTACATAAATTGTGTTGCATGTAATTAATATTTTTATTATCTTTATCTCTGCATTTATTCACTAAATTACTGTTTTTCATCATCTTCTACCATATGTGGACAGAGATAACTGAAAATCGACTAATTAAAAGTTGCTTTGGAAAAAAGATTTATCTCTGCCCATTTATAATGTAGCTTGCAAATGAAAAAGTAAAAGTTTAGCTTTATATATAATGCCACTTATATAGTTTTTAGAAAAGAAAAATGAACTTTCTCTAAACTGTGAGTTGTCTAAAGTCTTAAAATAAATAAATGAGTCTCATGTTTCCTTTACTCCAAGTCAGCTAACTATACATTTCTCAAGTCCTTCATCCTTAAACTATTCATATATTTTTAATCCTTTGAGATCTCATTCATTTTTAACTCTGCCTTTATAATTTGTCTTTTAGGAATGTTTGAAGAAAGTGGGTTTCATGATGAAGCTTGTTAAACAATTCCATAAGAATAGTAACGTGGTCATACTTTCGGTAGGTGATTTCCTCATGACTCAGTTAGATGTCTTCTTTACATCCTGTTTTATGTTTGGAAGGTATGAATTATTTTTAACAGCTTAACTTTGATTTATCTGTTATGAAGTAAAGAAGAAAGTTTCAGTGATGTATCTCTTGGTATCTATTACTAAGTCTCACAGTATATTTGTACCTACATTGTGTCATTAACAAATAATTGTAGTTGAATGGCTATGTTATCATAATGTTGTGGTAGGTGCTACACAAAGCTTGTTAACCAATATAATCCTTTCCCTAGAGTAATAGAATGATAGAACTGAAAGTGATCTTAGTGATTATATAGTCCAAAACCCTCAGAGAGAAGACCTGGGTTTGAATACTGCCATTAATTACTTCCTGTGTGGTTCTGAGCAAGCCCCTTAAAACTTGTTTGCACTCAGTTTCTTCATGTCTAAAATGAGGGTCTCGGAATAGATGATCTTCTTTTCACCTCTAAATCTTGATTCTAGATATAATTCCAAGTTTATTATGGAATTTAATAGGTATAAATGTAAAGTTACATAAGTAGTTTTAATTATAAGATGGAAGACGTAGGCATAGCTAGATAACAGTACATCTGAAAAATGCTTGAGAGAGTTTAGTGTATATGTACAATATGGATTAATAGTACAATATGGCAGCCAAAAGAAAAAAGCTAATGCAGATTTAGGCTGCATTAAGAAAGGCAAAATATCCAGGATTAGTGTGAGAATAGCTCTACCCTCTGTCCTGATTAGATTCTATCAGGAGTATAGATTTAGTTCTGGATACCCCATTTCAATGACACTGATAATCTCAAAGTTTCCAAGATGATGAACGGCCTCAAGAATATAAAATATAAAAATGGTTTCTAGGAAGTGAGGATATTTAAATCTGGAGAAGAGAAGACTTGAAATTGATAGCTGTCTTCAAGTATCTGACAGGCTGTCTTGAGGAAGAGGGATTAGAGTTGTTCAACTAAAGAGGGCAGAAACAGTATTAGTAGGTGAAAATTTTAAAGAGATCAGTTCAGGCTTGATGTAAGGGAAAAAATGCCTAATGATTAGAGCTATCCAAAGGTAGAAGGAATTACCTTAGAGGCAGTGGTCTCCTCCATACTGTAAGTTTACAAACAAGGACTGGATGACCACTTGTTAAGAGGCAACAGAAAAGATTCTTTCTTAGGTAAGGGCTTGATTTTGATGGCTCTTGTGATACATCCAACTCTGAGATTCTGTGAATCTGTAAATCTGTGAGATGACCATGAGTCCTCCAAAGTAATGTGATAAAATGATTTCTGGAAGGGTTTTCCACAAGTTCAAAATGCTGAGAACATGAGCCCATCAGTAGAAAATGGGGGCCATGGAAACTCATGAAACAAAGAAAAAAAATTTTAATGGCCCTCAGTGCTGGCCCTTCCATTTCTCTAGTGATGGTGGGAAAGCATGCTGAAAACCACAATATTGAGATAACCTGTAAATACTATTCTACTGAAACTTGAAGGGTGAAACCCCTGCTAATATACTGTTGGAGGAGTTTCATCATAGCAAAATTGACAAAATAGCTATATATGAAACCAGAAAATTGTGGCTAAATGAAAGGGCTGAGTGCTCACAAGTACTTCTGTGAGAGACCACAAACTCTGGGTGGTACTGGTTTTACTGGAAATGTATAGGAACATGAAATGATATATCATGGGATACTTTGCCATATTACATTGTAGGGCTCATGCACAAAAGCAAAAGGAACATTATGAGAGCTACAATTTATCAACATCTGTTAGTGGGGGAAGAGAAATTCTAAAAAGAATTCACTAAGATGTTCAAATAAATTACAAAAAACTTTTATACTTGGAAACTTTAATGCATATGTGGGCATAAGAAGAGGGCAGCAAAAAAGTTGGAAAATATGATTCAGGACTAAGGAAGGAAAGATGCCAATGTCCTACAGAACCCCAGTGGAGTACTTATTTCCTATTCAAGGGTAAAGCCCTCCAGATGTTTGCAGATAGCACTGTGCTAATTTCATCAAGTTCAAAAACATCATTTTTGCTCCTAAACAAATTTTATTATCTCCATAAGTGTTCTGAAGTACTCAGTTTAAAGATTCTACTCAATTCAATAGGCATTTATTAAGTACTCTCTAAGTACCAGGTGCTATGGTAGGAAGTGGAGATACCAAGACAAAAAATGAAACCACCCCTGACTTCAAGGAACTTGTACTCTCCTGGGAGATACAACATGCATACAAACAAGTAAGTACAAAATAAGTGTAATGTAAATTTTTTGAGGCACTAACAACTGGTGGAATTAGAGAAGACTTCATGTAGTAAGTGGTTCTTAAGATGAGACCTGATACAGGTTCTAAGAGGCAGAAGTAAGGAAGGAGATCATAGGAAGGCAACATAGAGGGCAAACAGAATGTCATATATAGAGATCAGCAAATAGGCCAATATGGCTATGAGGGGGGAAATGAGGGGGAGAAATACTTAATCATCCCACAAAGAAGTGTGGAGCCTGATCATAAATTACTTTCATCACAGCAGATCTTTTTTTTAAATCTTAAATGGACATAACATGTTTCAGATACAGAATCAACAACTTTGCAACTAGTATATGTGGATGAAGTATATGTGGATGGTGAGGGAAAGTGAGAAGTTGAAGATAACTCTTGCTTTCAAGTCTGTGTGACCAGCAGAAGCATGGTGACTTTAATAGAAATAAGATAGTCAAGAGGAGGGGAAGATGTAAGGGAAATGATAATGAGCCCATTTTTGGACATGTTGAGCATGAGATACGTATGAGACATTCAGGAAGAGATTTATTAAATGGAGATCAGGAGGAAGGAGGTCTTAAGGTATGTAGACTGGGAATCAAGTACAAAGAGATAACAGAAACCTGGGAGCTGATGTGACCACTGGTGGGATTCATGACAGAATCTGAGGTATAACTATGCATAGTGGATAAGATACGGTTTATCATCCACCAAAGGAGAGAAAGAAGTATTTACCTCCAAAAAACAGGAATAGAAACAATGTCATGAAAATACAGGGAGGCATGGATTTTTTCAAGGAAGGTATGGTTAATAGTATTCAATATTGCGAAGAGGTAGGGGATGGTTACAGAGAAGGCCACTGGATTTAGTAATAAAGAGATCATTACAGACCCTGGAGAAAATAGGAATATATAAATATGCATGTATATATTTACGTATGCATGATAATGAACTGCCCCCAAATTGAATAGGATTGATGGCCCTTGAGGTACAATCCACATGGAAGTGTGCTGGATTGTAAATAGAAAGGTAGGAGTTCAATTATTCCAAGCTTCCCCAGTAATGAAAAGTCTGTTTTTTTAAACAGTAATATTTTTCTGGTGATTCTAAATAGTAGTAAATCATATGATATTACAATCTCTGAAGAATCAAAGGAAAATAGAGAGACATATGGTGGGTGTAAAATAGGTTGCATCATATTAAAAATGATGAAATGAATGCATGGAGCAATACAAAAGATATCATCAAAGAGATACATATATATATGTATGTACATATATATGTACATACGTATACATATATATATATGTACATATATATATATATGGACATATAGCGGAAGAAAGGAGGTAATGTGTTCACAAAGCAAGAAGAAAGATTAATTGATGAATAGCCAATATGCAGCATTCACACTAACATAATCAGAAAAGATTAAGAAGGCCTCATCACTGTGGGGGGACCCTGCATGGAAATTTTAATAGAGATAAGTCATTAAGAATGAGAAAGTATAGATGGAATGAGCTCTGTACCACTGGAGAGAGTATTTATATCAAAGAAACTTCAGATCCATTTAAGTTTATGTGTGGTACATCAGTACCATAAAACGTTAAAAGAAAAAAAAGAGAAAGGTCTCCGGCATATTGGCTAGAGCATATATGGAGGATTTATGGGAAAACATGAATAAATATTACAGAGGATAAGAAACCATGCTGGGGTTGGGGTTTGTTTTGGTGAGGAGAATATGCAAATCCAGCTTTAATTCTACATAACAGGTACTAGGGAATCATGATTCTATGATCCAAAATGATGGATCTCCAATTTAAAAATTAAATATTTGTAACCCTTTGTGCAAAAAAGTCAAAGACCTAAAATGTCAAAGTAGCTGCTGCAAGGTCACAAAACTCCTGAGTGTAGCCTGAAACAGATTAAAATATAATAGGGAAATGTATAACAAAACAAATAAAAAACAAAATACAACATACTTCCCTCTAAAACTCTTCCAAATAGATCTAGAAAACATACCAGATCAAATCCTGTCGGGAAATTCAAGATAAAGTCACAATTAGACTGGCATAAGGAAACAGATAGAGAGGTCTGTGGACGTTGGGGATGGGGTCTGGCCAGCAGTTGTGGCAGTGCAGGGAGAGGTTATATCTAAGAGCCAGAGAAGGTCTCAGACCCAAACCAGGGTACCTACCCAGGCCCATGATGGAACACCTTGGTAGGTAAAGGTGCCAACTGGCAGCTTTATCACCTAAAATGTAGTTCTGGGTCATAGATCCAGGGTGGACTGATGAGGGAAACTGTGCCTGGGAATACTGCTCTGCCATGGGTGGTATTCAAGAAAATAGCAGGTTCAGAAGTAAGTAGAAGCATCAGGGGGGCTTTGAAGCCTGCAGAAGAATAACCAGGTCAGCAATCCTAGGCTCAAAATGAACCTGAAGTTCTGTAACCCTGAATCAGCAGAGCTTCTTAGTAGAGCCAAACAACAATTTGCTGTTGTGCAGACCCAAACCTAGGTCAAGAACTTTGAAAGCTCAAACCTAGGGAACAGTAATCAGACTTTACCTTGGATCAGACAACTGTGAGAGCACTGAAAGGTTACAGGTCCCCAGCCTGAGCTGTCCTTTAGATTCTAAAACAACGCAACACTCAATACTTCTAAGAAAGGAGCAATAGGACCAGCCCAGACCTTCCATGCAAAGAGCCTACCCCTAATGTCAAGCCTGAAGTCAGAAATCCTTAATCCCTTCTGTTAGGTTTTCCCTATCTTAAGAGAAGAATGGAAAGAGAGGGGAAGAATAGACTGAGGGGTGGTAAGAAGGGACAGGAAAGTCAGGAAAAATTATTCTACATAATCAGGATGTGCAAGTAGATATTTAAATAAAGAGGAGAGAGGGAGGGGGAGCAGCTGACACTTGAACTGGTTAAAGGAGGGAAGAATATACATACATAGAGTTGGGGACAAAAATACATCAGTTTTGGGAATGGGAGAAGGGAAAATTAGGAGGTAGATTAAGACAGAGATCAGTCTTGAGCAAAGCAAACTAAGGATGTGTAAAAATATTTGGCAAGGAAGAGCAAAGAATTGCCTATAAATTGGGGAACACCTGAAGATGTCATGACATGTAAGTGTGATGGAATACAATTGTGTTGTAAGAAATGATGAAGAAGGGGCAGTTAGGTGGTGCAGTGAGTAGAGCACCAGCCCTGTAGTCAGGAGGACCTGAGTTCAAATCCAGCCTCAGACACTTGACACATGTACTAGCTGTGTGACCTTGGGCAAGTCACTTAACCCCAATTGCCCTGCCCCGCCCCCAAACCAAAAAAAGAAATGATGAAGGAGATGGTTTCAGAGAAACCTGGAAAGACTTATATGAACTGATGCAGAGTGAAGTGAATGGAATCAATAGACCAACTTTTACAGTGGTAGAGATATGGCAAAGACAAACAACTTTTAAAAGAATGAGGAGCTCTTATCAGTGTAAATCAATCACGATTCCAGAGGATGAATGATGAAATGTGCTACCCACACCTCCTGATAGAGAGGTGAAAGAGTACAGAATGAGACACATAATTTTTAGATATGGTCAATGTGAAAATATGTTTTGTTTGACTACAAATGTTTGTATACAGTGATTTTGTTTTTCTTTCATTCTTGATTTGGGTGGATGAGTGGGAGGGAAAGAGATGTATTTTTGCTAATTTTAAAAAATGAAATGTAATTTAAAAAATGACATACAGCCTACCTGAGCTGTGCTTTGAGTTCAGTAAACCTGGGTCTTCTGCTGGGATCATATGCCCAGCATTTTGTCATAAGGCTATAGAGGGTAGGAGGACAATTTGGAGGCATTGGTAACCGTTCACCATTCTCAATTCGACCAATTACATCATTGTTCTTCACTCCTTGGAAAGGCTTTACACCATGCATCAAAATTTCCCACATGCAGACACCTGTGAAGCAGGAGCATAAAAAGTCAATGAAGCAAATCAATTTTAATCCCCAATAAACTGAAAACTATTAAAAATGTTTAAAATACATAGTGCATAGTATAGCAACGCTTTCCCTAGAATTAAAAAATAGTTTTTGGTGAATAAAGGAAGAAAACAAATTGTTAATATGATGCATTGTCTTTTCCCCAATCTCAAATTATAACGCTATATTCAAAATGATCTCTTAAGGCCACAGGTTAATGGGCAAATGGATGGCATTTAACAATCAGCAGCAGTAATCTTTAGTCAAGTACCTATAGGTAAGATGCTGTGGTAGGCAGAGTGGGACACAAAGATGAGTTAGACTCAACCCCAGCTCTCACAAGAGTTTATAATGTAGTAGAGAAATGAGGTCATATGCTTATGTTTAAAGAAATTTGCTATAATGAGGGAGCAAAGACCCTCCCCACATCATGCATCCCATGTTCCTGTACTATTAAATTTGGATATCGAAAGAAAACATCATAGCCTTTTCTTACATATATCATTTATTTCTCAAAGATCCAAATAACCATTCTTGGGAGTGTATAGCGCTACATATTCTTATTTCTGTGGACTCTTCTAAGGTTTTTGAGGGATCAGAAAACTCGGGTTTGAATTAAATCCTAATTATGCTACTACCTTTTGTGACAAGTTGTACAAGTTATTGTTCCTCTCTAGGCCTAAAGTTCCTTTTTTTTTTGTAAACTGGGGGGGGCTGGTCTTGATGAATATCACAGGTAGTAAATAACAGAGCCAGGATTTGGACCTAGGTTCTCTGACTCTGCATCCAGCACACTTTCCAATAACTGTACTCTGATAAGAAACACTGGCTTGACTTAAAGTGGACTGGAATGAACTTACGAATACAATTAATTTATACATCATCAAATTTTCCAATAAGCTACGTTTCAAAGTTTGACCTAATGCAATCTTCGGCAAGACACTTCTCAAAGTTTCATCTGTAACAAGAGATGGATGGAATAGGTGTCCTCAAAGTTTCCTTTCAGTTAAAAAACTATGATGCTTGAATGTATTTAGCATCATATCATGAGCTGTGAATTCTTTTCTTTTTGCAGGGGGGAAGGCAGGGCAATTGGGGTTAAGTGACTTGCCTAAGGTCACATGGCTAGCAAGTGTGTCAAGTGTCTGAGGCCGGATTTGAACTCAGGTCCTCCTGACTCCTGGGTTGGTGCTCTACTCACTATGCCACCTAGCTGCCCAAAACAAAAAATGCACTAGGGCAGAGACAAGACATGTTTTGCGCAATGATGAACAAAATTAACTATAATACAGAAATGGAGTATAAGTTCATAAAAGAGCTTCAAATAATGTGCTATAGTAATTCCAAGAAGGGACAGATGATGAAAATTATATGAACTTGATCTCCAATACCAGTTCTGCCACTATCTACATGACCCTGGGCTAGTAACTTAAGCCTTCTGGTTCTCATTTTCCTCATCTGTATAACGAGAGGGTTGATGAATGATATCTCAGGGTGTTTCCAATGCATCTACTTGTCACCCGGAGGACAAGAAAAATCTATAAAGCAGATGATAAGAAAATTCAACACCCCCTCATCCCATGGGAATGTTGTGAAGATCAACTAATCTACAGTTTATATAAATGATTATAAAGCTCTTAGGAAGAACAAAGATAGAAATGCTAAACAATAATAAGTTCTGACACCTATTCCAATGTTATAGAAAATGAGCTGTGAATTCTTGAAGAAAAGTCAAGAAATGGATAATATTGCTTTATAGAACATAGAAAATGCAATATACCCTGATGCTAGATTAGAATAACTATATTAGTTCAAGAAATCTCTGAAGAATAATGAATATATTTCAGGAAGGAATGTTAATGATTTTCCTATAACAAAGTTTAATGTCACTGTCTCTGAATATGACTTACAATGAGGCTTTAATTATCATCTTTGATACATATGGAAGATGAGCCACAGATCCACTGATTGGATGGCCTTGGAATCTACTCCTCTGACATTTTAATTCAATTAAACAAACATTTGTGATTTGATTGTTTTGATAAGCACTGCATTTTGAGTCTTTTTCAGTCTCTTGACCAAATAAGAAGCCACTTATAGGATAACACAGGATTTAGAGCTGGAAGAAACTCTGAAGATCATCTACTTCAACTCCTTTCAGTTGATAATGAGGAAATTCAGTTTTAAAGAAGTAAAAATCACACCAACAGTAAGTAGCAGAATGATAATTCTCTTTGCACTATATCATCTGACCTGACATCTCTTTGAGACATGTAAATAACATAATTCCTGGACCTTATATGAGAAGAGAAAGTAATGACAGTATTTTTAATAAAATCAAAAGAAAGTCTTTTTTTTTTTCTTTAAAAGCAGTGAGGTGGCACAGTGAACAGAGTTCAAGGCCTGGAGTCAAGAAGACTCATCTTCCAAGTTCAAATACGGTCTCAGACTCTTACTAGCTGTGTGACCCTGGGCAAGTTACTTAACCCTGTTTGCCTCAGTTTCCTCATCTGTCAAATGAGAAGAAGAAATAGCAAACTACTCTAGTATCTTTGCCAAGAAAACCCCAAATGGGGTCATGAAGAGTCAGACATGACTGAAAAATGATGAAACAATAACAAATGTCTATTTATAAAGTTTATTATGGAATGTGTTGAATAGGTTGAAACCTTAGTTTTAATTGACAGATAAGATTGACTTATAGTAGTTAAATAATCTATTAAGTAGGAAGTAATCTTTAGGAAAAGTATTGTACTGTTTATTTCCTAAGGCTCAAAATTAGAGGTAAGGGAATTTCTGTTTAAGACTGGCTTTTCCAATAATTTGTCACATTGCCTTCAGTAAATAGTATAAATTCTCTTACCTCTAATGAATGTGACACAGGAACTAAAGTGCTTTCACTGACTAAAAATTTATGGTTCATAATTTTAGATAACCTTTCTTACAATTTTTCCATGTAACCCCACTTCTTCTTCACAATAACTACATAAAGCTTTTCCTCTTACTTCTTCACTCCTTTGCTGCTCCTGATTCTAGTCTTTTCACTCTAGAAGATGCTGCTGCCCCTATGGCCTCAGGAGTCTTAGGTGAGTTTTTCCTGCAGACTTCATTCTGAAGATTAGCCCAGGGAAACATGACCATTCTTTCATTCCTCTCATGGGTCTCCTCCTAAGTCTCTACTTCCCCATTGACTCACCCCTCTGCCATTCGTTTTGCTTAAATATGCTTATATGTTATAAGGTTTTTAAGATGTACAGAAGAGAAAAGACGGAAGGGCGGAAGAAAACAGGTAGGACAGCTTTGAAAATGACATATTGAATTTGTTATAATACTTAAAAAGAAAAGCTTGCTGTACATAAGATACTCTCAATTTCATTGACAATCTTTATGCTCCTTCACATATGGCTATGCTTATTTTATTTAGAAACTGAACTGGGACAAATATGACAAATCATCTTTGCACATATGAAATAAAAGAACTTTGCATCAACACAAGTTTGCCTGAAAAAGACTAGTGGACAAGTTCAATATAAGTTAACACTGTGATATAATGATGGTAGCAAATATTTATGTAGCACTTTGAGGTTTGCAAAGTGATTTACATATATGATCTCATTCGATCCTCACAAAGACTCTGTGAGGTAGACATTCTTCTTCTTCTCGTTGTACAGATGAGGAAATGAAGCTGAGAGAAGTTAATGACTTACCATTAAGTGCCTGAGGCAGGATTTCAGTTCTGGTCTTTCTAACTCCCAAGTCCAGCACTATCCATTATGCATTCAGCTGTCTGTTATGGCAGCTGAAAAAGCTAATGTAATCTCAAGGTATATTGAGAGGCATAGTGCTTAGGACAAGAGTGGTAATAATCTTGTATTTTACCCTAGAGAATTGCATATATCTGGAGAACTGTGTTCAGTTTTGGGTGTCATAATGTAGGAAGGAAATTGGTTAGTTAAGGAAGCTGGAAAGCAATGAGGATGGGTTAAATGGGGATTTTTAGACTGAAGAGGGCAAGAATCAAGAGGACGCATCAATCAATCAACAAGCATTTATTAAGCACATGACATGTGCTGGGCATATAATCTTTCATAAAGTCTTACTCCAATGCCTCACTAAGTTCTCAAAGGCTACATCAGCAGAGTATAAGCTGGGACAGATTTTCTGCTAGATAAGCTTCCAGTATGGCCCCAGTAACAGATTGCTTGTTTTTTGAGAACCAACCTAGCTAATAATAAAGAGGAGCCTCACTAGTAGGCTGGTCCCCTGGAGATGAAAATTTTTTGTCCATAGCAAACCAAAGACACAAGAAAAAATTTTTTAAATGGCCATCAGTGCTACCTCCTCCTTCTGTTTTGCCAGTGACAGGGTAGGGGGAGGGGGTGTGTGAAGCAGAAGGTGAGTGGGCAGATGTTGTTAAGAATCACAGGGTTTTTAAGCCTTTCAGCTGAATGCAGTCTGAATGTTAATACTCTACATATGTAACCCTTGTTCAATCACCAGCACATGGAACACTGCTGGAGGAGCTGAATCACATTGATCTTGACACTCTCGCTAGAAAAGAAACAAGAAGAAGGAAGTTGCAGCAAAATGAAATGAAAGCTCCCAGGTATTTTTTGAACAGAAAAAAGAATGGAGTTGCAGGAGTGGGTTTTATCATATGCCAGATAGTATGGTTCTTCTCAGCATAATACTGTTTCTTTGTTTATCTATTTTTATTTTTGAATATTTATTTTTGCTTTGTCTCACAGCATGATTGCAACTTCTGCTTTTTTGGATGCATAGTAATTTTTTTCCCAGTCCTTCCTTCATTTTTATTCTGTGCATATCTTTGTTTTTATAAAGTGTTTCTTGTAAGCAGAAGATGATGGAGGGTTTTGGTTTCTTGTCCAGTCTATCACTAATTCATTTTATTAGGTTATTTGACCTATTTACATTTAAAGTTATGAGAATTAAGTTTATATTTTACTCCATTTTTCCCGAATACTGTTTTTCCCCCCAAGGTATAATATAATTCCCTTACATTTCTACTTAAATCAAGTAAACAAAACCTCTGAATGATGAATTTGATCCTAATAAATATGGATTATACACTAATGATTGAAGTAGACATATAGGATGGTATAGCAAAACAAGTTAAATGTAGATACTCTACACATAGTTTCCCCCAAGAATGCAGTTTAACATATTATAATCAAACCCTGTTATTTAGATGATGACTTGAGATGAAAATGATCACTATATACCTTATGTTCATAACTGCCCCTATAATGTTATCCTTTCTGAGATATTTTAAGAGCAGCTGTGGGGCATGGTGGATAGATCCTGGAACTTGAAGAAAGGAAGGCTTGAATTTGAATCTTGCTTCAGATACTAGCTATGTGACCCTGGGAAAGTCATTTAACCTCTGTCTGCCTCAGTTGCCTCATCTGTAAAATGAAGATAATTAAAACACCTACCTTGTCAGGGTTGTTGTGAAGATCAAATGAGATCAGATTTGTAAAGTCCTTTGCAAACCTCAAAGTGCTATGCGAATGCTAGCCATTATTAGTTATTATCATAGGTCAGACATGCCTGAATATTTTTTAGTGAAGCAGAGCAAAATGTTATAATTACAGATTACCAAATCTAATTATGACCTGCTAGTCAAATTCTCAAATAAAGGGTTTCATTATATATAAAATATATTCTACATAATTAATGCCTTATTCATCAGATATCTTATTTAAAAACACTTCTTTACCTCTAATCTTATTATTACTAAAAGCAATCAGTGATTACTCAAATACCAGCTATTGGGAAAAAGAAGAAAAATAAAATAAAATCCATGCAATTTAGAAGTCAACATGTACTTCTAGGAATATGTAAAACTATCTAAAACAACAGATTTGAGAATATATGCAATGAAAATAGCTAATAAACGAGTTCTGTTTCTGGCATGTAGGAATAACTCAATGGGCACAGACCAAAACTACTAACAGGTGGCTCCTAGGACACAAATGTGCTTAAAAAGATCAGTGGTAAACAAACACTTACCAAACATCCATACATCACTAGCTGAGGTAAAACGTCTAAAGTTGATTGACTCTGGAGCCATCCATTTAATAGGTAATTTTCCTTTGGAAGCTATAAGAAAGAAACATTTTGTTTGTTTGTTTTAAAGAAAAACTTCCTGTTTTGCATTCTTGAGAATATTAAAATTCTCTCTAGACCAGGCAGTCTTAACCTTTTTTGTGTCATTTACTCACTCTGGCAGTCTGGTAGATCCCTTCTCAGAATGTTTTTAAAAGCATAAATATATAGGATTATGAATTAAAACAATGATAGTGAAATATTTATTCAGTTTAAGCAGCTCTTCTCTAGATGTAATTACTGCCAATAAAAATTTGAAAACCCACTATATCATTTGGCTCTTGGCTCCTCTCAAGCTACAGAGTTATATATTTAATTGCCTTGAAGCCTCACGTTTACTGAGGTCCCTCACATCTCTCAGTATATAGGAAAAGCATTCTGAAAGAGAAGTCCAAGTACAGCAGTGATAGCATATGCTTCAGTCCCCTGTGGGAAAAAAGGTAAAAGATGGAGAGATGGCACACAGTGGCAGCAACTAACTGGGTGATTTAACACATAAGGCTTTAATACTGATTAGTATTTCCTGAATTATTGGCTGGGGATACCTGGACTGAGTCACCTTTGCTGATTACATAGTTTTATCTGAACACGAGGGAAGGGAAGAGGAAGAGGAAGTAGTGTTGTGGAAAGAATATCATCTCTATTCTCAACAACCAATCAACCCATCAACAAACATCTATGAAGTGCTTAGTGAATATCAAAAACTGTCCCATCCTAAAGAAGCTTACATTCTAATGAGGGAGACAATATGTATATGTATATAGATATATACAAGGGAGTAACAGTTGGTGGGACCAAAAAAGGTGTCCTTTAGAAGACAGCACATAAGCTAAATCTTCAAGGAATCCAGGAATGCTAAGACATTCAGAGATTAGGAGGGAGAGAACTGCAGGCAAGGGAAACAGTGCAAAGTCACTGAGATGAATGTGTTATGCAATTCATGAGAAACAAAAAGGAGGGATTATAGCTTGACTGTAAAAAGCATGGAAAACAGTAATTTGTAAGAAGGCTGGACTGGTAATAAGGGTTCATAGTGTAAAGGGCTTTAAAGGTCACACAGAGAAGTTTCAGAAGTAACGGAGAAAGACAATAGATTTTATTAGCAAGTATACTTGCTACCGAGAGCATCTAAAGTCAATGTTTAATTATCCCTCAACTTTAACAGTTACACTCACAGATTTATACTTGCCTGAAAGAGGAAGGCTATGTTTGTTCCACTACGTGGAATGAAACCCAACTACCCCCAAAAACATGCCTCCCCAAATGATATGGTCAGCTGTGCATCTTAGGAAACCCCTTTGAAAGTTTTGTGGAGGAAAAGTGACTGGAGCGGGGAGAGAGACACAAGGCAGGGAGATCAATTTGAAGGTTACTGTAATAGGCCAGGGGTAAGGCTATGAGCAGAGTGAGTTGAAAGGACAGATATGAGGTATGAAGGCAAGATTTGGTACCAGGTTAGATGTGTGAGGAGTGTAAGTCATTAAGGATGACACTGTCTATACCAGGGAACCTGAAGCCTCGAGGCCACAGAGCAAACCTCGAGGTTACAGAACAAATCCTTTTTGGACTCAGTCAAAAGGCTGCATTTGAGGACCTAGAAGGCCACAGTTTCCCCACCCCTGGTCTATACACAGTTGTCTACATGTCATCTCCCCATTAGATAGCACCTTGGGGGCTGGAACTATTTTTGGCCTTTCTTTGCATTCCTAGAGCTTAGTATAGTGCCATAATAGGTGCCAAAGAAATGCTTGTTGACTAAGAGACTGCTATTCTTATAGGACTAGTGAAATACTCTTTTGCATTTGTTCTTAGTTTTATTTCTATCTTCTGTACACATCGTTTTGAAGTTGGATTAGGGTGATATGCAGTCCCATGATCCTCTGAAGAAAAGTCTATTCTTCCACATAGAAATTATTTGTGTATTGTCAGATATTCATTTTTTACAGTATCTCATACATCACAGGTTGATCAGCCATTCTTCCCTTCTGATTATGATGCCTTTTAGGTATGCATTTTACAAAGGAGATATACATTTATATATAAAATACAGATATGATAATTGTAAAGTAGAATATGATAAAGGATAATTATAAAGTAAGGAAAATAATTCCATGAGCCAAACCTAGAAACGGAGGTCATTATTTTACTATTACTGTAAAAAAAATTATAATTAACATTTATACAGCAATTATTATGGGCCAGGCACTGTGCTAAATGCTTTACAATTATTATCTCATTTGTCAATATCAATACCTACCTCATAATAACCCTGGAAGGTAGATGCTAACATTACTCCTATATTAGGCTGAATGTAAGTCACACCAGTATAACAGAACTTTATTAATGGAAAAATGTATAACTTAACGGTGGAAAAATTATTTACCAGTAATTATACAAAATTATCATATGTAAAACACTGACTTAGTTGGGAGAAACATTTTCCCTGATTTATTTTTTCTCAACATCTTTCATATTTGTATCTGAATAATATATCTTATTAGCCATTACTCTGAAATTTGTCTTTTCTGGTCATGTCCACCCATATCCCCTGATTCCTCCATCCTAGGAACATCTTATCCAACTTAAACATAAAATTGCTATAAGAGGACCAGGTAACAGATGATTTGGGAAAAATGTATTTTATCAGCACTCCCCTATTTCCTAGATATATAACACTGGTGATACTTTCCCACCCTCCCACTCTTTCCTATTCCAGACACATTTTGTTCTATCTTTACCATTTACATAGTTCCAACAACATCTTCCTAGCCCACTCTGCCACTTTTTTTTTAACTTGGCATGTGATTTCACTGGTACTGGGAACTCCTGGTAACCAACAAACTCCTGTCATCTCTATCTCAGGGCTGGCAGACACCTTAGTCAGTGCAAGGAATAAATACAAAGTTTTCCATTCTTCCTTTTTGCCTAAGCTGTTTCCAACTCATGCCACCCCAGGTTCTGAAATTCATTACCCCTGCCTTTCTCCATGGCCTTTTTTTGTGTTCTGTAGGTTCTATGGAGCCCCTTTCTGCAACTGTGAAGAGCGCCATCAAGAATGGTCTATTTGTCTAAGTGACAAGTGGAGCCTGAGCCATGGGACAAAGTGTGAACTTTATGCAATGGAATAAAGATGGGGAGAAGGAGTGGGGGAAGTACTGTAGGACAAAAACTGACAGATTTGGGAACTATGGTTTTTGTTCAGACCAATACACTACCAGTACACAATTAGCACTAGCATTATGGCTACTTTATAAGTTATTAGGCATGAAGGGATACTGTTTATTCCACAGTTTAACTAGACATATGGTGAAATGTATAAGAAGAAAGATTTTGGCTCAATATTAGCAGTGACTTCCTAACAGTTAAACTTGATTCAAAATGGAGCTGGCCTGATGTGGCAGACAGTTCTTAAACACTGGAAGAGCTGAAGTGGTGATGATCACTTGTCAGCAGAGATGTTGTAAAGGGAATGCATAGTTCAGGGAAAGAATAAACTCAATGACCTCTGAGCTCATTTCCAAGATCCCAAGTGAATTAAGCTGGCCTCTGAACAAAACTGAGAATTGTGGGGACTTTTCTTATGTACAGTCTGGAAAATTATAATTAGTCAACTCAATGTTCAAATAATATTTCAAGAATAACCTGAAAAACATAGCAACTTCAATAATGAGGAAATTCTGTGTGCTAATACTTGAAAAAACACTAGTGGGCCAAGCTGTGGTTAAAGAACAGATTAATCAATAGCAGTAATGTCGCACATCTCATTGTGAGACCTTCAGAAAGGCCTCAGGACATACTTTTAACTCCTCTGGTTTCTTCCTGTTTTCTATGGTGATTTTAAGGCTCTCAATTTAAAACAACATGTCAAACTGTTTCTAAAGATGTCATTACATTTAGGTATGTCAATATATATGTGTATATATGTGTGTGTGTGTATGTTTCTTTTATAAAGTGATTTTTTTTGCCCTTTGTTTACTGGTAGGTCAAATCAAATATACAAAATGATAAAAAAAATCATGAGTCCATATATGCTCTCATTTCTTACCTTTGTAGTAAGTACTATCTTCCATATATCGAGACAAACCAAAGTCTCCTAATTTTACACAGTCAGTTGAAGACACCAACACATTTCTAGCAGCAATGTCTCTGAGGAAGAAAGATTTGGGATGATAAGTTGTACCATAAGAAAAATCAAGATTTGGTCTATAATTATCTAAAAATAGATACAAAAAAGGATTAGAGATTAGTGTGTGTGTGTACGTGCAGATGAACCTTTGAGGTAATTTACTTCAATTGCTTAATCTTACAGATGAGGAAATTGAGGCTCAGAGGGATTAGTTGAATTGACCAAGGTCACACAGGCTGTAAATAACAACACTAAGGTTTTAAAGCCAGGTCTTATGACTCCAAGACTTATACCTTTTCTATTTTGTACCTCTAAAAATGTGATATTTATGCCTCTTACTATATATAATAGAATAGATTAGACAATGCAAGCACTTAAGAAAAAAGAACATATGTAATGCAGTATTCAATTTTACATAACACATAAGCTTTTAGTAACTATTATTTATACAAATTGACTTCTAAAATTCCCCTTGCAGAATGACAAAAATTCATACAGTTAATAGATAATAGAACACCTGTCTTCTTCGTAGAAAGCAGGTTTTCTGGTGTAGTGGGAAAAGCACTGACTAGGAGTCATGAGACCTGGGACCACATCCTGGATCTGCCATTCATTAGTTGTATAATTTTTGGTAAGTTATTTCACCTTTATCTAAACTTCAGTTTCTTCTTCTGTAAAATGGAAATAATAATCCCCATCACATCTTACAAGGTTCTCATGAAGAGAAAATGAGATAATAAAGCACAACATAAATCTGAGTTATTAGGAACTCCAACTCTACATTACCATTTATGGTAACTATTGGACAAAAATATATAATTAGGTCCTGATTTGACTTTTTTTTTAAATCTAAATATTTTTCTTTAAATTAAGAGGCTTTCTCACACTAGCTAGCTTTTGAATAGCCTTCAAATGACTGAACTGCTACCCAGTCTCTCCCTCCCTCTTCAGGTTCCCCATTCCTAGCAAATCCTCAACTCTATTGGGAAATGAAAAATAACTATGACTTTGTAAACTAAATATTAAAGAAATTAACTTTAATTTATATTATAAAGAGTTCCAGAATACAAATTCAGCATAATCCCAGCAGATGTCACCCTTAACACAGTGAATTTTATTTTACACTCTTCCAAGACAATATAAATTTAAGTCTCTACTATGTTTATCTTTGTACAGAGTAATAAAAAATTCACATAGAATACTTTTTACTCCATGTGAAAAAATAAGCCCCAAATAAATTAATAAATATCTAAGCATTTCACAGTCACAGGAAGCATATTAAAGTGAGGATACAAATTTTGAGAAAAAAAAATGAACCTCCTTTCCAGTATTTCTTTTTTTCTTTCAACATTCATCGTATTTAAAAAGTGAACATATCATTCAGTATTACTTAAAAACAGAACAAAATCACCAAAAGTGGCACAAATTTAAGAGTTTTTTATGTTTTTCTTACCTATGCACAAATCTTTTACTTTCTAGGTAGGCAAGGGCTGTACTAAGTTGGTAAGCATATAGAATCAAAGATGCCAAATCCAAGCTGTATTTTCTCACTTGCAAAAATGATCTCAGCTTTCAGAGCAATGATAAAAACAAACAAACAAACAACAGAAAATTATCAGAAACAACCAAGAAGAAAAGTCTACAATCCACATGGCCACATTCATCAACATATTGCAAATTCAATTGCATCTTATACAATTTCAGAACATGTGACTTTTCCTTTTAAAAAAGATATTACTGCTATATTCAAGTGAAAATGTATTGATATATAAAAAACATAGAGGCAACAAAAGGAGGAATAAAGTTTGAGTGAAGCACCACAGTTCTAGATATAGGCATTGACAAATAATGTCAGACTAAGAGGTGGAGAAAAATGTGAATGTACAATTCATACAAATTTGACATCTCAACCAGGACTTTTGGATGTAGAAATAAAACTTGGGTGTTTTCTTGGTGTTTCCAGGGTTAAGTCTCTCTGGAGTTACTACTGTAACTTTAATACTTGAAGACTTCATAATTTCTTTGGTGGGGTTCTCCCTCCATTAATACATAGCAGTGCCTTTAACAAGTCTGTAGGCTGTCTTTATGAGTTGCTATGGCTAAAAAATATTCATTCCTCAGTAGCCAAATTTATGATGATAAGCCTCTCTGAGCTGAGCAAGGTGGGTCCTTGGACCAAAGACATATACCTTCAGTTCCTGAGTCTATCCTTAAAGTTCTTTCAAGTTGGCAGGATCTGCCAGAGTTTATGCTCAGGGAATAAAAACCCACAAGAAATTCTACATCACAATGAAATCACAGACTAAGACTCAGGTGGAAGAGTAAGTCTGTCATTGAGATTGTCAAATTCATTTATTTTCCTGTAATACAGAATGTGGATTAGATCTATAATACAATTCTAGAGAATTCTGAGCAAACTAATGTGAGATGACATGTGTTTACAAGACAGAAGAACTATTTTTTTGTAAAGCAGTGATGCACAAATAAAATATTTTCTTTCCTGATATGTATTAGGAACATACTTATGAGGAGCTCTGGCTTCTAGCAAGGCTGCACTGGGGTGCAACCTAAGGGAAAAGAAGAAAAGCTTCAATGATGCAAAAATAATTGTAAGGAAGCCAAACTAATATCATCATTCCTCAAGAAAATCCTTTGGAGTTTACTCAATCTTAATTTAAATAAAATTCCAATGACCCATAGTGTTGTTTCAGAAGACACTATATTAGAAGCAAATTAGGAGGGGAGAAGAGCTTCAGTGGGTAGGTACTCTGACAACAGCAATAACAGCTGATGGTTAGATAGTTAAACAGGAGACTACTAAAAACCAATGTACTATGGCAAGTGATGGTCATAATGATAACCCTGTTATTAAGGGAAGATTACATTCTTTATTTTGGAACTTGTTTCTAAAAAAAATAGGGCAATGCAATATATTTTAGTAAGATTTCCATCAAAAATGGATAAATCAACGAAATCCCGAAATTTCAAACAGGTTGGTTAGCTGGAAAATTATCACTAAAAATAATCTTATTATCAAAGAAGCAGGATAAAACATTTTATCCTAATTAAAAATGCTAATACTTGGCATTTATATGGACTTAAAAAGGTTTTCAAAACACTTTATTTCTATTTGTTTTGCTCAAATTTTCAAAGGGAACAGTAGTATTACAATTGGTACCTTGTTCTTATATAGTAAAAGTCTCCCCAAAGTGATGAGAATCTATTTAATTGACACAAATTCTATACAATTTCACCATTCTTAGTTATGTAGGTTTAATTTATTTTCTCAAGTTTTTCCTTCCAGACTTTAGATCATGGTCTACTGAGCAGCAATGTAGTGTGGGTCAGGAGGGAAAAAGGAACCTAAATCTCAAGTTTTATATTTAGTTATAGGCAAATAGTTCTGATGAAAAATCTAGTGGGGAAGACTTAAGTGTTGGCTAAATGGAATTCTATTTACTGTCTCATTAAAATAGTATATAGAGGCCAGACTGAGTATCCAATGAAAATAATATCATAAATAAAACATCAATTTGAACTGTTTCACTCAAATACAGTTAGTTTACTTACTGGAAATAAGTTACTACTGAGATTGTTTATAAAATACTCAAAATAAGTTGGAGGTAACATTAGAAAATTTATAGTACCTCCCCTAGTGTGCAGAGCTCCATGATTATCCAGACAGGGTTTTCTGTTATAACTCCAATCAACTTCACAATATGTGGGTGGTCAAACTGACGCATCGTTACTAGGGGGAAAAAGCAGTAACACGGAGTTATTGTTATTTTTATATTTCTTTTTAAAAATTTAAATAATATTTTATTTTTTCCTAATTACATGTAAAAACAATTTTTAACATTAAAAAAATTTTTTGAGTTCCAAATTCTCTCCCTCCTGCTCTTCTTTCCCTATTCCCTGAGACAGCAATTTGATACAGGTCATAATGCAACATAGACTTTTTCGTAATTGCTTCTTTTCAAACTAAACAAGATTTTGCAAAATAGTACTCAAAACTATGGACCAATGAGGGCCCAGGCACGAATTCACCTCCATAGATTTTCTTTGCCCCATTACGTCGCTATAGCTATAGTTCACATACAGTAAGAATCTATTAATATTTGAAAAGTAAGAAAATCCTTCTCTTCTTCTCTAAACTCACTACATTGCCCTTTTTGAAATTTTGTCTCCCCTTAGGCCTCCTGTGGCACCCCGTTCCCATGCCCTTTCAGTTGAGGACTTAGCCCCTTACTTCACTAAAAAAATGAAGACCATTTGCAGAAAGCTGCTTCTTTTCCCCTTTTCATCTCACAAATCTCTGACATCTTCCCTCACTATTGCCAGGAGATTCTTTCTAGTTTCTGATGAAGTGACTCTTCTTGCTAAAGCTAATCCTCTATGTGCAACCTTGATCCCATACCTCACACTGCCTTGTCCAGCAGATTTCCCCCACTGTCATCCCTACTTTCTCTCCAATGAGTAATCTCTTTATATTAGCTTCCTTCCTCTTACCTAAAAACATGCCCGTATCTTCCCCATCACTGAAAATCCTTCACTAAATCCAATCTTGATCACTACATAATATCCTATAGCTCTCCTCCCCTTTCAGGCAAACTCTGAAAATTCAAGCCACTTACACTTTCTCCCCTTTTCATCTTCTAAATCCTCTGCAGTCTGGCTTTTGATCTCTTCATTCACCTAAAATTGCTCCTTTAAGGTTACCGATGCTCTTAATTACTAAATCTAATGGCCTTTTCTCAGTCTTCATCCTTCCTGACCTCTCCACAGCAGGACAGTGTTGATCACCTTCTCCTCCCAGATGATCTTCTCTCTGGGTTTTTATGACACTGCTCTCTCTTGATTTTTTTCTACCTGTAAGTCTGCTCCATTGGATCTTTGTCCATGCCACCTGGACCAAAGCGCAAGTACTTCCACCCCCAAGGTTCTGTCCTAGGCCCACTTCTTTTTTCTCCCTGAACTATCTCATATGGTGATCTCACAGTTCCCATTAGATAATAAATTATTATCTCATACAGATCTGTATGTCTATCCTTAGTGGACTCTCTGGCCCTCCAATATCTCATCACCAGCTGCCTAACAGCTACTGCCAATATTTCCATATGCATCTCAAACTCAGCATTCCCAAAAGAGGACTCACTGTCTTCTCTTCTAATCCCTTCCCTGTTCTGAACTCCCCTCTTACCCTGAAGGCACAATCATGCTCCCAGTCACTAAGGTTTACAACCTCAGTGTCGTCTTTTGACTCTTCGCTCTCACTTACCCCATATATCCAATCTATTGCCAAATCTAGTTGTTTCTACTTTCACATCTTTAGTATAGACTTCCTTCTCTTGGTTTACAAGGTTACCATCATAGTTCAGGCAGCTAGTAAGTGTCTGAGACTGGATTTCTGACTCCAGGTCCAGCACTCTATCTGTGTGACCCTGGGCAAGTCACTCAACCTTGTTTGCCTCAGTTTCCTTATCTGTAAAATGAGTTGGAGAAGGAAATGGCAAACTACTCCAATATCTTTGCTAAGAGAACTCCAAATGGGGTCATGAAGAGTTGGACATGACTAACTAAAATGACTGAAGAGCAACAACAAATTATTAGGAAAAAGGGTAAGATTTAAAGCGAGGAAAGCTAATACAGCCATAGTAACATAGACATAGTTAATAAGGAGTCAGAAGATTTGAGGTGTTAATCTTAGCTGCACTAACACACAATGCAACTTTAATCATTATTTTGGCTCTCTGTGTTTTGCTTTTCTCCTCCATAAAATGAGGAGATTGGATTAGACAATCTCTAAGGTCCTGTGTCTAGCTCTGACCTTCTGTGGCACACCCTGTATTTTCAAGAATTAGAATGCCCAAATTATGGAAATTCTTGTTGGGCTTGGATGCTTGGAACCAGACCATGGCTCTTCCCGAGTTCTGAAGTTTAGGGTGGATCTAGTGATATCACCAGTATTCCACAGTTAGGACACGCTACATGTTTCTCAGAGTTTTCAACTTGCTAGGCTCCTACAATATCTGAGTGAACTGATAGTTTGTGTGCAGAATAGCCATTTATTTAACAAATATTTAGTGAATAACTCTATAATACACTATTCTGGATAAATTGAAGGATATAGAGATAAATAAGAATAGTTTCTTGCCCAGAAAAAAATCAAAGTCTGATAAAGAAGATAACTACATGGGTGGGGAGGGGAACTATACCACAAGGGAGTGTATGCTAAATGACCCATGAGTGACATTTTGTGCCATTTCAGTGTGATACGAGTTTGGAGGGAGGCAACTGTTCATTCTGAGTGGCTAGGAGAGAAATAATGGATGAGCTGAGCTAGTACTTACTTGACATCTAGCATTGCCAACTCCCCTGGAAGTCAACATATTTATTATTTCCATATTTTTCACTGTACATGCATCAAGATTGTTCTTGTGGAACTGTTGCTTCACCTGAAATGTGGTTTTTACTGAACCAATTTAACTTTAGGAAAGGTATACTCATACCCATAAGTAATTTTGTGTGTCCTACAAACCATGTCAAAACAGTGCTTTTTTTTAAAAAAAAATTATTGCTGCAAAATGTATTATCTTGATTTTGTTTCTTTTTCTTTGCTTTTGAATCTGAAAAGGAACTCTTGACAGCATAAAACTTTCTAATATGACTTGCTATGGTTTTGGAACTGTAGTATGTGATAAATTAAATCTTCATTAAGTAGTCATTTATCAGAGACCTATTTTTAGGATTATAGGGTTTAGACCTTGAAGACACTGATCATTCAGTTTATACCCCTGTTATTTTATAAAGGAGAAAAATGAGACCTAGATATGAAATGATATGCCTATGATCATATAGGTTAATGGGCATGGAAGCTGAGATTTGAACCCACAGCCACTGACTCCAAAATCCATTTCTCTTTCTACTACAATATACCTACATCTCTGCATTTGACCTTTTAGTGTCTTTGTTACTCCTCTAACAATAGCTAATAAAATAAAGCACTAAAACAGAAGACTATTCAATACCATTAATGACCCAAATACAGCAGCTGGTAAGAAAAAGCAATAATTTGATGATGCTAGTATAGTAGAATGAGCTTGGAATAAAGGAGAATACAGACTAAGACTCCCCAAAGGGACTAATATCATAGAGTCTCTCCTGCTTTAATCATGTCAGTCAATTATATATATGACAAACTTTGAATAGGAAAAGATTCCTTAGCTTGGCATTCAAGATTCTCTAAAATCTGGCTCTAAATCATTTTTTGCCACTAGGTGGTACAGTGGATAGAGGGCTGGACCTGGAATCGAGAAAGCCTCAAGTCGAATCTTGACTCAGACACTTAATAGCTGTGAAATCCTAGGCAAGTCATTGAACTTGTCTGTCTTAGTTTCCTTATTCATAAAATGAGGAATAATAATAGCCTCCATCTCCTAGAGTTGCTGTGAAGATCTAATGAGAAAATACTTGTAAAGCACTTAGAAAACTTTAAATGCTAGCTATGAAGACAGTGGTGGTGGTGGTTTCCTACGTTGTACTTTATGTTTTGGCTAAACAGTATTCTTCACTGTTCCCTAAATATGCTGTGTAATTTCCTTCCTCCGGGAATTTCTCTCACTCTATACCCTAGTCTTGGATGGGGTGACTGGAAGAACAGTGGATTTAGGTTGAGAAAACCTGGGTTTCTCCTCACACCTCTGCCACTTTCTTCCTCTCTGTTTCCTCACCTTTAAAATGAAGAACTTGGACTAGAACTTGGCCCTGAGTCCCTTCTAGCTCAAAATCCTGAGATAGCCTACATTTTGTTCAAGCTCAAATATACTGTCCAGCTCCACTATTACCTCTCCTGAGAACTTCCATTACCCCCCAGTGAGAAATGACTGATCACTAACTTAAATGAGACTGAAATTCAATGGGCACTTTTTAGCCTAATTGTTTTCAATGTCATAGACATGTATTGGGGCAGGTCCCTTCTAGGACATTTTGAAAGTTGTCCATTTTCATGAACACACAAGCAAATATTTGTCCTACAGAGTTTGAGGATATTCCTAATGAAAGGGATTATTTAAACGCAAAATGTGTTCTTTATTTCACTGTTTTGAAACATTACTCTGTTCTGGGTTTTTAAAACATCCGACATTCCTTAGACTGGCATTCAAGGTCTTCAAAAACCTAGCTCTAAATCATCCTTTCAGCTCAGTGGCACAGTCAATAGAGGGCTGGACCTGGAGTCAAGAAGCCCTGAGGCCAAAACTTGCCTCCAAACACTTCCTGGCTGTGAGACTCCAGACAAATATAGAAGGCAAATATGGAAATGACTATCAAGGAGAAAAGGAAGCAAACCTATCCAACTCCCAAATCCTTATAACAAGTAGGTTAGTAAAGACTATACAATTTTCCAATAAAACCTTTTAATTAAAAGGAGCCTCAAACTCACATATATCCTACAATTGTTTATTCTGCCAATAAAAGCACCACACAAAATAATTGATTATGTAAATGACCTTGAAAACATGAAATTTAATTTCAGTTTAGATTGCAAATGTCATGTGCTGATAAACCTTAAGTTGTCCATATTCTTGTATCATACTAAACCTCACAGTCACAACCAGTGTGTCTCAACTTTTTATAGCAAGTTTAAAAATACTTACAGAATTCTTCAATACTCACTCCAATACAGAAATCATTAGCTCTGTAGCATACCAACATGAACAGGGAAATTAAATTCCTTCTCCCCTGACCTCTTTGAAGGTGAACCTCTATTTATTTTAAATACCACATACATCTTAATTTAGCTGGAAAAATCAGCAATCACATGCTTGTACCAGTGCAGCTATTAATTGAGCAAGGTAATAAATAATGAAGTCTTCTTGTCCAAGGGAGGTAAAAATATGATTTAATCTCATCAATAAAATGAGCTGTTTTTATTTTATTAAAAAAATCAGATTGAAATTAAAGAAAAACTTACAGGCTTCTTGTAGGAATTTTTCTCTCACGCTGTCTGAGGTACAGTTTTTACATGTTTTAATTGCAACTGCCATTGCTGGATTCTCCTGAGGAAAATACATAACAACACAGGTTTTCTATTACTCATGTGTACATGTATAAATTATTTTGCTATGTGCACATTAGCAGAGTTAGAATTGCAATTATATTTTATCTTATTGATTGATCAAAGAATTGAAATGGACTTTGGAGGTTATCTAGCGTTTTCCATTTAATGCAGAAATATCAACGTTGACATACGTTGACATTTCTGCATTAAGCTAAACACTCAACTTATGCTTGAACACTTTCATGCAAGGTGCTCACTGCCACGAAACAACTAGTCCTTTTCTGAATGGCTGGTGATGTTACAAAGTTCTTCCTTGCAGTGGGCTAACATCTACTTTCCCATAATTTCCATCCACTGGTCCTTGACCTGTCCTCTGGGAGCTAAGCAGAAGAATTATAATCTCTTTACCCCAGAAAATTTTATCTTGCTTTAATTTATTATGATCGTCCACAAACATGTACATTTTGATACACAAATAAGAGGCTTGTGAAACTGTTACATAGAGTTCACATATTTTAATGATAACATATTTAAATTTAAGATTGCTCTTTTGTTTGTGTCTCCTTCTGCACTTTATTTTCTTTGGTGCATTTCTTAAGAAAATTATGGGTGGTTTTTTTTGCCTATTTATCACTAGCCACCAACATAACACTCCCAATGTCCTCCTCCTTAAGTGAGTAAAGGCCCTCCTTTTGAATAATAACCTCTTTTACACATGACAGCTCTTGAGATACATAAAGACAGTGACCATATTCTTTCTGTACTGTCTCTTTTTTAGGCTAACCGTACTTAGTTCTTTTAACCAATCCTTGTATGGTATGGTTTTGATGCTCCTCCTCTGGATGTAATCCAGTATACAGGTCTGCCTCTTAAAAGTGGCGGTTGGACCAGAACAGTGAATATGGTATTCATAAGGCCATGGGCCTGAATCTTTTCTAGAACAGTTAGATACACAAAGAAGGAAATTTTCCTTAAGGCTACCCACAACTCCGGCTAGTTTTCAGAGTACATACACCAAGTGAAAAAAAGCAAAGTATTATTAACCCACCACCAGTGTTGAGAAGATAGTTCAAGTCATACAGCTTACCGAGCACCACCTACACCATCGCTCTCATGCATACCTGGGACAATATTTTAAACACGGCACTTCAATTAGGACAAAAATTTGTGAAATACGTTCACTGCTCAGTTTGTTGGTTGCAAACCAAACTTAGGCGAACAGGAATGCCTTACGGTCACGCCTTAGCTGTCTGTATGAGCCACTGCTTATCATGGATTCTTTTGCCCATTTAATAACAATGCCAATAACTCAGTTACATAATACTCTACAATTGCAAAGCACTTTTAAATACACCATGCCATTTTTCCTCACAGGTATTAATCCTATAATCAAAAAACATTTACTAAATGCTTAATATGTCCCAGGGCAGCACTAGGGATAACAACAATAATATTAACAATCTCTATTTACGAGGATCTAAATTCTAAAGGCCAGTTTATATAAAAATATATACAAGGTATATATATACATATGCAAGGTAGTTAAATATAAAGTTGTTTAGTAGGGAGGGCAATAACAACTGGGTGATCAAAAAAGGCTTCATACAGAAGATGGTGCTTAGGTTATATCTTAAGAGAGGGACTCGTTAAACAAAACCTGTCATTTATTTTATGTTTTGTTAGCTTGAGTGTTTGCATGGAAACTAAGGGAGTTTACAGGGAATAGGGTCAGTTGAATTCTGATGTTCCCAGGGAAAAACTGAGATGGGGGCTCAAATGAAAGTCATTATTTTTATCTTTTTACCTTGTATTTTATTTACATCTTTTGTTTTTTCATCACCTTCACTTTCCCAATATATTCCTTTTGCCACCCACCCTGTGAATCATCTCTTAAAAATAACAACAGGTAGGTCCTGATGAGGGCAAATAATGAATTCCATGAAATAGTTGCATTTTTCAAATTAACAATACTTATTTACATTGAAATGGAGCCAATTACTATATTATTACTTTGAACAGCACCAATTTAAATAATGCAAGCTCTTTGGGATTCATTATTCACACTAACTGGAACCTAGCTATATCTAATATTTATATGACATTTAGCACTTCAAAGTTTGTCATGAGTTTTACATATTTACACATGTTATATCTCCATCCTCATTTGGCCTATAGAACAACACTGTGAAGTAAGTGCTGTTGTTGTTCTCATTTTATAGACAATGAAACTGAGGCAGGCAGAGGTTAAGCAACTCCCCCAGGGTCAGAGATAGTAAATATCCGAGGTAGGAGTCTAACACAAGTTTTCTTGACTCTGATTTCAGTGCTCTATACACTGTGCTACCTATGTACCCCTTCTTGGCTCTCTCTTTGTCACTTGTTCTCTGGCTATCATCCTCATCCCCTTCTACCAGAACCCTGGTCTCAGGTAACTCCTGGATCCCTTGGTCCTGAGAGATGAGATTTCCTTTATCTTGTTGGAGGCTCAGGCCCCTTGGAGGGTCATTCATCCCCTTCTCACCTCAGTACCCATCTATGAATTATATTCTACCATTAGAATATAAGATCCTTGAGAGTAAGGAATGTCTCACTTTCTTGTATTTTTGTCTTCAGTGTTTAGCCTAGTGCCTGGCACATAGTAAGAAATGCTCTAAGTATTTGTCTATGCTATTCCATCCTTTCTTTTACCTATCTTCTTTCTTTGCATTACAGTATATTTAGTCACATTCCACTCATCGGTTTCATCCCAACTTGCCTTCTTGATTTAGGTCTTTTACTTAATGTTGCTTGCTATCTAAATTTTGGGCACTTGTCTACGGACATCTGAGACTACTGAATTTACTACTGGCTTTCCTTTATTGGGTTTTCTTTCTCCTTGGACGGAAATTCTTCCTACATTGTAACATTTCTCTATGATATATGGTTTGGTGGAAACACTTCCACAATTTTCTCTCTCTTATCCTTTTCCTGATCTTCCACACTGGTGCCTGACTACAATCCCCTTCTGTATTGGCAATTAAGGAGGGCTTTTAGCACTTATTCAACCAAGTGCTCTTGAAGAGTTTGGCCTTTGTTTCCTTGATTGAATTAGGAGTCCTTGATGAATTCCTTGCCCCAAGGGAAAGCCTAGTTTACATGGTTTTGAGTAACACATTTGTGACATCAGAGACTTTTAGACCACATGAGTTTAAGTTGCATTTTTGTGACGCTTTTAGGTCACGTGGCTGACTTGCATGTGTGACTTACCTTTGACCCTGAACAAGATACATAAACCCAGAGGTTGGCGTTCTCCCTGAGAGGCTCTCACTCCTGGAGGTGAGGGACTCTGGGCAGCTGCTCTAAGAGCCTCTTGGCTCACCCAGATGTTGATGGTTTCTTGGTAACTATGAATTGTATTTGGTCTGTTTATGATGTATCTTTTGTAATTTGTTTGTATTTGCTCTGAAGTTCAGGGCGCTGGCTTTTTCCCCTGAACTAAGTGAATGATATTTGTATGTTGGATTGAAATAAGACTGTTAACCCCTTAACGTTGCTTTCCTTAGTAAAGCAGATCAAAAGAACCTATGCTGGCAGCATTCCTGTTGTTGGGCTTGTGTTGGTCTTTCACCCCCACAGCAGCTGCTAGCCAAATTGTTGCAACACCTCCTACCCCAATACCTATTATCTCTCCGTGTATGTCTCTCTCTATTCCTGTTATGTGTCTACATGTATCTACATGTAAAAATCTTGTTTAGCCAATGAACGTAAGCTACTTGAGGGAAAGGATTTAAAAATAATCTTTGTACCCTCTGTGAGTAGCACAGAGCTTAGGTAGGGTCTTAAATGTTTGTTGACTGATTGACAAAACATAGCTACATCCTCTCTTACTATATTCTCATTAATAGTGAGTTAATTCCACAATAACCTTTTTATTCTACCCTCCATACACTATCTCTGCTAAGAAAACAGAAAAGTAAAAGTTGAGTATTTCGCCTTTTCTCCCTCATCTCTCATAAGTGTCCCTTCTTTCCCAACTAGCATTCCTATGACTTCTTTGATTTTCTTCTTGCCTACAACATAAATAAAAAAGAATTTTTGCTGTCCTGCACATTCACTGCCAGGCTTAGCTCATTCTGAGTTCTAGCTCTCCTAATAAGTTTATTAGCAAGAACATGCTGCTTTTTTTTGGTATTTATTTTGTCTACCTGCCTTTGCTTCTATTTTCTGTATGTGACTTTGAAACATCTGAGTTGTCTGTTCACACCTGTTTATACACCTGCTACCTTCTTCAGAATTTGATTCTTGAGAGTTTCTCATCTCCCTTCAGAAAATTTTTCCTTAAGAATTTTACGTCAAGGAATCAGATCAATCTTCCCTTCCCTCTAAACCCTTTGAAATTCAGCTTCTCAAAATTTTGGGTGCATATTGGAAGATGCCCAAGTTTCTTCTCTTTTATCTCAAATGCTAAGATGAAATAGTTTCTTCCTCATAAGATTTCTATCATTTCTACTGCAGAAGGCATTTCCTCCTTGTTTTAAGAATGAAGCTTACAATAGCAGTATCCCTCATCATTTCTTCTACCTTTTGAAGGATAAATTTTACCATGAGGATAAACTAAATATTTATCAACTGCTTTGATTTTTGTTGAGATAATATGCTCTCATAGATGTTAGGATGGCTGGGTTTCCTCATCATTATGATAATAATAATGATAGCTAAATTTACATAGTGTGTTGAGGTTTGCATGCTTGCAGTCTATGAAATGCATGCTGATTGACTGATTTTAAAGTTAAAATCAATTAGTTTTTCAAATGTATTTTTAGCTGTCCACTAGACTACGAACTAATTTCTTGAGATAAACGACTGTTTCTTTGTATCCTCAGTGTGTAGGACAGTGCCTAGCACTTAGCAAGCACTCAATACTTGCTAGTTGACTGACTCCATTATGTGTACTTCATCCCTGGCCAGGAGCCTATCACTCCTAAATCTGAAGCCATGGTCCAGAAGCCAAAGTCTAAACTCACATTTAAAAAAAAAAGTTTTTATGGATGCCTTCCATTTTATTGATCACTATAGTTATCCCCAGCTGCTTTCTACCTCCCCCTCCTGGAGAGTCATTCCATATAACAAATAGTCTTTTTTAAAGAGAAAAAAAAATCATCACAACTGACTGATACAATGAAAAAGTTTTTTAAAAATGCAATGTGTAACACCTGTGGACCTAACGCCTTCATGAAGGGGTGACTAGGAAAGTGGTGCCATCATGAAAAGAAACAGAGAAATTCAGAAAAGAGTTAAGTTTGGGAAGGAGATAAATTCAGTTTAGGACATGTTGAACTTTAGGTGCAGCAGGAGTAGCTAGGTGGAGATGTCTAACAGGCAAATGGAGACTAGGACTCGGAGAAGAAATTAGGGGTTGATATACAGATTTGATTGTTATCTGCACAGACGGGATAAATGGGTGTCTTGGAAGATGAACTATCCAAAGAATGAACAGAGAAAGAAAAGAAAGTTTAATCAGACATTATCATTGCTTATGAGGAATTTATTATCTAGCAAAAAGATATAAAAAATTAACCATAATACTAAACAACATCTTTTGGTTGCCAGGGAGAAGTGTAAACAAAAGTATATGAAAAAGCCTAATGAGAAAAAATAATTATGAGAATTCACAGATTTAGAACTGTAAGGAAGCTTGCCATGTATTTAGTCTAACCCCTCCATTTTACAGATGAAGAAACTGGGCTCTATAGTGGCGAGGGATCAAATTCCTGGGCCACAAACAACAGAACTAGATTAAAATGCAATCGGGAATGGTTTAATAAAATACATAAAAATAAAAGACAACACAGGAAATGTTAATTTGTGGTTTGCGGCTCAGAGATCCATTTCTATTTGTGTTTGACGCTACTGCTAAAAATGAAAAGTGATTTGTCCAGGGTAACATACTTAAATGTCAGAGTCAGGATTTGAACTCGGGTCAGGAGTTAAATTTGGGTCTAAAGACTCTAAATTCTGTAATTTTTCCACTGCACTAAAAAGTATGAAGAAAGGATTCATGGAATAGGTAGCAGTTAAGACTTGCTTTTTAAAAAAAGAATAGTTGTTAAAAAAAGTAATATGAGATACTGCTGTTAAAAAGGGGGTGCTAGGCTGTGAAGGAATCTAAACATCAGGTCTCTGAACTTTCTTGTGGTGGGTAAGTGGGAACAACTGCCAGATTCTGTCATGAAATGACATGAGGAAGATTCATTTGTCAATGTTGTAGAAAACGGGGATGGAGGTGGCATGCTAGTTAAGATGATGTACTAGTTTAGGCAAGTGATCATGAGGGCTTGTCCTAGGAACACAGGCAGACTCAAGAACTATTTTAAAGGTACAATCATCAGGATGTGGTGACTGATTAGACAGGGGAAGAGAGGCAACATCAAGAATCAAATATAAACATGAGAGACTAGGTGGAGCCATGGAGAAATAATGAAACCAGAGGAAGGAACAGTTTTAGAGGAAAAGACATTAAGCTTGGTTTTGGATAGGTTGATTCTAAAGCAGTGATAGAATATGCAGGCATAGATATCCTGGGGGTCCCTGGAGATGCTGGCTTGGAGGTTGGTTAAGACATCAAGAGTTACAGATAAATGAGTGGATGGACATGTATTTTAAGCACTTACTATGTGCAAAAAAAGCACTGTGCCTACTATGCCTACTGGGGATACAAATAGTAAAGCAAGACAAGTCCATGTTCTTGACTAGTATGAAAATATGTTTTGAAATATATAACCTATGTCAAATTGCTTACCACCTTATAAGAGGGGAAGAAAAGGAAGGAAAAATATTGGAATTCAAAATTTTATATAAGAATGATTATTAAAAATTGTCTTTATATGTAATTGGAAAAAATACTATTTAAAAGAAAGAAAAAAAGTCTATGTTCTATAATAGAAGAGACAACATATATAGGGTATCCCAAAAGTCAAAGCTTTAATAGTTTAAACAGCTCAAAACTGAACTAAGACTTCTGGAACACCCTCTATAGGTTTTAGTTAAAAGTCAAATGAAAAGGTTCCATGACCCTTAGAGGACTGGTGAAAAAAATATTAATGCATATTCTGTAATGTTATTTTTACTGATAAGCATAATAGTTTGTGATATTGAACCATCTGACAATTACAAAGACTCTGTGAAAACTTTTATTTTCTAGGCCTTTAGAAGCTATTACCGATAAAGCAAGGGTTCTATCATCTACAAAACCAGTTATGTTGCCTTTCCACAGGGATTGCTTCCTGAGATGATGGCTGAGGAGGCTAGGCTAGGAGTAGGTCCAGTGGTCTGGCGGGTGCTGTCAGGGCTCTTGGGCTTACATGCACAATGGTGGCAACTGGTCAATATTGCTGGTGGCAAGAAAAGTGGGCCTCTTCTTTACAATGATTGCTCCCTTAAATGATGGCAATGGAGCCTAGGCTGGAAGCAGAAGTCATTGGTCTTGGGATTACAGGTATTCCTAAGGCTCTTAGGTTGGGTATCCTTGACTATCTCCAGTGGGGTTTGAGGGGAAGTGATGCTCAGGCTTGCTTAGCACCTCTTGACTCTCCCCTAGGATGCCTCGCTATTTCAGTTATATCTGGGAGAATAGAGGTGACAGTTGGAAGTGTGTGCCTGAATGAAAATGCCCAAGGAAAAATTATGGAGAAAGAAGAGAAGGCCAAAGACAGAACCTAGGCGGACCTTCACTTTAAGAAGTCAGGAAGAAAAGCCTGTCATAATGACTTTGAAGGAATGGTTAGAGAGGTAGGGGAAAAAACAGGAGAGTGTAGCAGTTCAGGAACTAGTGGAAGAGAGAATCCAAGATTCCCTCTCACTGCAACATAAGGTCCTGAAGGCAAAGGCTGACTGGTTTCTTTTTGTCTTTGAATCCCCAATGCTTGGCATACAGAAAGCACTTAGAAATATTTGAAGGAGTAGGGGGTGACTAACAGTTTCAAATGCTGCAGGGGTCAAGAAGGATGAAGACTGAGAAAAAGGCACATTGGGTTTTCTAGAGAACCACAGATAAAACTTAAGTCTTGCTGGCATTACTTGTACTTTTAAATGTAACAGTAGGGCAAGATGTAATACAAATTTTACTCCTCTAAAATATCACTAAGACAAAACAAAAATATTCCTAGAAAAGCCTAGATGCAGTAAGATATATTTAAGAGTGCTTAAACCTCTGACATTCTAACTTGGTATTATCTTATTTATTTTATTTTTTTAAATTTCTTTATTTATTTTTAGTTTACCACACACGGTTCTACATAGTTTTGAGTTCCAGATTTTCTCCCCTCCCTCCCCAAGATGGCATGGAATCTCATATAACTGTCATGTATAACTTCGCATTGAATTAATTTATGCACTAGTCCAGCTGTGGAGAAGAATTTTGACCAATGGAATGAATCATGAGAAAGAAGAATCAGAACCAAAAAAAAAAAAAAAACCAACCCAAAAACAAAAACAAAAGAGAAGCAAAAAAGGTGTGCATGTAGTGCGCCTCGATCCATATTCAAACTTCACAGTTCTTTCTCTGGATGAAGATAGCATTCTCCATCTTGAGTCCCCTGGAGTTGTCCTTGCCCCTTAGGTTGCTGAGAAGAGCGCAGTATGTCAGGGTTGGTCCTCACGGGATCCATATTTCTGTGGCTGTGCACAACGTTCTCCTGGCTCTGCTCCGCTCACTCAGCATTATGTCGTGTAGGTTTTTCCAGGTTGTTACGAAGTCTGCATCATCCCCATTTCTTATGGCACAATAGTATTCTATCACCTTCATATACCACAGCTTGTTCAGCCATTCCCCAATTGATGGGCATCCCTTTGATTTCCAATTCTTGGCTACCACAAAAAGAGCTGCTATAAATATCCTTGTACATATGGGTCCTTTTCCCGCTTGCGTGATTTCTTTGGGATACAACCCTAGAAGTGGTATTGCTGGGTCAAAGGGTATGAACATATCTACAGCCCTTTGGGCATAGTTCCAAACTGCTCTCCAAAATGGCTGGATCAGCTCATAACTCCACCAGCAATGCAACAATGTTCCAATTTCCCCACATCCTTTCCAGCATTTATCATTTTCCTGTTTTGTTATTTTAGCCAATCTGACAGGAGAGATGTGGTATCTAAGAGTTGTTTTGATTTGCATTTCTCTAATCAGTAGTGATCTAGAGCATTTTTTCATATGCCTGTAGATAGCTTTAATTTCTTCCTCTGAAAACTGCCTGTTCATATCCTTTGACCATTTCTCAATTGGGGAATGGCTTGTATTCCTATATATTTGGCTCAGTTCCCTGTATATTTTAGAAATGAGGCCTTTATCAGAGATACTAGTTGCAAAGATTTTCTCCCAATTTAAAGCTTCCCTCCTAATTCTTGTTGCATTGGCTTTTTTTGTACAAAAACATTTCAATTTGACATAATCAAAATTATCCATTTTGCATTTTGTAATGCTCTCTATCTCTTGTTGGGTCATGAATTCTTTAGTTTTCCACAAATCTGATAAGTAAACTATTCCTTGCTTTCCCAAATTACTTATAGTATCAGCTTTTACTCCTAAATCATGGACCCATTTTGACTTTATTTTGGTATATGGTGTAAGATATTGGTCTATGCCCAGTTTTTGCCCTACCATTTTCCAATTTTCCCAACAGTTTTTGTGAAATAGTGAATTATTAGCCCAGAAGCTGGTCTCTTTGGGTTTATCAAAGAGTAGATTGCTAAACTTGTTGATTTCTCCTACTTGTGTACCTATCCTGTTCCACTGATCCACACCCCTGTTTCTTAACCAGTACCAGGCACTTTTGATGACTGCTGCTGTGTAGTACAGTTTAATATCTGGTGTGGCTAAGCCACCTTCTCTAGCATGTCTTTTCATTAACATCCTAGATACTCTAGACCTCTTGTTTTTCCAAATGAATTTTGTTATTATTTTGTCCAGCTCAGTAAAAAATTTTTTTGGTAGTTCGATTGGTATGGCACTAAATAGATAGATTAATTTAGGTAAAATTGTCATTTTTATTATATTAGCTCAGCCTAACCATGAGCAACTGATATTTTTCCATTTATTTAGATCTGATTTTATTCGCGTGAAAAGTGTTTCATAGTTATGTTCATATAGGCCCTGGGTTTGTCTTGGCAAATAGACTCCCAAATATTTTGTAGTGCCTTCAGTAACTTTGAATGGAATTTCTCTTTCTATCTCTTGCTGTTGGGCTTTGTCAGTAATGTATAGGAATGCTGAAGATTTATGTGGGTTTATTTTATATCCTGCAACTTTGCTAAAGTTGTTTATTATTTCAAGTAGTTTTTTACTTGATTCTCTAGGATTCTCTAGATAAATCATCATATCATCTGCAAAAAGTGATAATTTAGTTTCTTCTTTTCCTATTCTAATTCCTTCAATTTCTTTTTCTTCTCTTATTGCTACAGCTAATGTTTCTAGTACCAAATTGAATAATAGGGGTGATAATGGACATCCTTGTTTCACCCCTGATCTTATTGGGAATGCATCTAGTTTATCCCCATTACGAATAATGCTTGTCGATGGTTTTAGGTAGATGCTATTTATAATTTTGAGGAAGGTTCCACTTATTCCTATTCTTTCTAGTGTTTTTAATAGGAATGGGTGTTGTACTTTGTCAAAGGCTTTTTCTGCGTCTATTGAGATGATCGTATGGTTTCTGCTAGTTTTGTTGTTGATATGGTCAATTACGCTAATAGTTTTCCTAATATTGAACCAGCCTTGCATTCCTGGAATAAATCCTACCTGGTCATAGTGTATTATTCTCGTAATGAGTTGCTGCAATCTTTTTGCTAATATTTTATTTAAAATTTTTGCATCAATATTCATTAGAGAAATTGGTCTATAATTTTCTTTCTCTGTTTTAACTCTACCTGGTTTGGGTATTAGTACCATATTTGTGTCATAAAAAGAATTTGGTAGGACTCCTTCTTCACCTATTTTCCCAAATAGTCTACAAAGTATTGGAATTAGTTGTTCTTTAAATGTTTGATAGAATTCACATGTAAAACCATCTGGACCTGGAGATTTTTTCCTAGGGAGTTCATTGATGGCATGCTCAATTTCTTTTTCTGATATGGGGTTATTAAGAAATTTCACTTCCTTCTCTGTTAGCCTGGGCAGTTTATGTTTTTGTAGATATTCTTCCATATCTCTAAGGTTGTCAAATTTATGGGCATACAGTTGGGCAAAATAATTCCTAATTATTGTTTTGATTTCCTCTTCATTAGAGGTGACCTCATCTTTTCCATTTTTGATACTGGTAATTTGATTTTCTTCTTTCTTTTTTTTAATCAAATTGGCCAAAGGTTTATCAATTTTATTGGTTTTTTCATAAAACCAGCTCTTTGTTTTATTTATTAATTCAATAGTTTTCTTGGTTTCAATTTTATTAATCTCTCCTTTGATTTTCAGTATTTCTAATTTGGTATTTAATTGGGGGTTTTCAATTTGCTCTTTTTCTAGCTTTTTCAGCTGTCTGCCCAGATCATTGATCTCCTCTTTCCCTATTTTATTCATGTAGGCATTTAGAGATATAAAACTTCCCCTAAGAACTGCTTTTGCTGCATCCCATAAGTTTTGGTATGTTGTTTCATTATTGTCATTCTCTTGAATGAAATTATTAATTGTTTCTCTGATTTGTTCTTTGGCCCACTCATTCTTTAGAATTAAATTATTTAGTTTCCAATTAGTTTTTAGCTTATTTTTCCATGGTACTTTATTGAAAATGATTCTTATTGCATCATGATCTGAAAAGGATGCATTGACTACTTCTGCTTTTCTGCACTGGATTGTGAGGTTTTTATGCCCTAGAACATGGTCAATTTTTGAGTATGTGCCATGTACTTTTGAGAAGAAAGTATATTCCTTTTTATCCCCATTCAGTTTTCTCCAGAAGTCTATCATATGTGCCTTTTCTAAAATTCTGTTTACTTCCTTAACTTTTTTCTTATTTATTTTGAGGTTAGATTTATCAAGTTCAGAAAGGGGGAGGTTGAGGTCTCCCAATATTACAGTTTTGCTGTCTATTTCTTCCTGTAACTCCCTTAACCTCTCCTCTAAGAATTTGTGTGCCTTACCACTTGGTGCATATATGTTAAGCAATGAAATTTCTTCATTGTTTAAGGAGCCTTTTAGCAGGATATAATGTCCTTCCTTATCTCTTTTAATTAAATCTATCTTTACTTTTGCTTTGTCTGAGATTAGGATTGCTACACCTGCTTTTTTTACTTTAGCTGAGGCACAATATATTTTGCTCCAGCCTTTTACCTTTACCCTATGTGTATCCCCCTGTTTCAAATGCGTTTCTTGTAAACAGCATACTGTAGGATTATGGTCTTTAATCCATTCTGCTATCTGCTTCTGTTTTGTGAGAATGTTCATCCCCTGCACGTTCAGGGTTATGATTTCTATCTGTGTCTTTTTCTCCATCCTAATTCCCCCTGTTTATGCTTTTATTTCTCCCTTTCCCCTTCTCTTCCTCAACAAAGTTTTGCTTTTGACTGCCGCTTTCCTCAGTTAGCCCTCCTTCTTTATTCCCCTCCCTTATCTTACCGTTACCCACTAGCTACTTCTCCTCTCCCTTCTGACCACCCCCCTCCCTTTTTCCCCCCTTGCCCTCCCACTTCCCATAGGACGAGTTAGATTTCTAAACTTATCAGAGTATGTTATTCCCTTCTTGAACTAGATCAGATGACAGTAAAGCTCAAATACTGCTCTTCTCCCTCCCTTCTTTCCCTCTACTATAATATGTTTTTGTGCCACTTCATTTGGTGTAATTTACCCTTTTCTACTACCTCCTTACCGCTTCTCTCATAGCCCTCCCTTTATATCTCTTACTTATATTTTTTTATCTTTACATCAGTTAATTTATACAGGCATTCACAACCTATGTATATCCCTTTCATTTGTCATAATAGCTGTACCATTCACAAGAATGACTTATATATGTATGTGTATATACATATATATATATAAAACATACATAAGATGATATAATCCCACATACAGATGTAAACATCCTGCCCTTATTGGTTAATAAGGTTTGTGGGGTTTTTCCCAATGGTTACCTTTTTATGTCTCTCTTGAGTTTTGTATTTGGAGATCAAATTTTCCATTGAGTTCTGGCCTTTTCATCAGGAAGGTCTGGAATTCCCTTATTTCATTGAATGTCCATCGCCTTGCCTGGAAAATTATGCTTAGTTTTGCTGGGTAGTTGATCCTTGGTTGTAGTCCCAGCTCCTTCGCCCTTTGGAATATCATATTCCAATTTCTCCTGTCTTTTAATGTGGAAGCTGAGAGATCCTGCGTGATCCTGACTGTAGTTCCACGATATTTGAATTGCTTCTTTTTGGCTGCTTGCAGTATTTTCTCCTTGAGTTTATAGCTCTGAAATTTGGCTATAATATTTCTTGGTGTTTTCAGTTTGGGATCTCTTTCAGGGGGTGATCGGTGAATTCTTTCAATGACTATTTTGCCCTCTGGTTCTAGGACCTCTGGGCAGTTGTCTTTGATAATTTCTTCGAAGATACTGTCAAGGCTCTTTTTTTCATCGTGGATTTCCGGTAGACCAATAACTCTCAAATTGTCTCTCCTGGATCTATTTTCCAGGTCAGTTGTTTTGCCAATCAGATATTTCACATTTTTTTCTATTTTTTCATTCTTTACGTTTTGTGTTATTACTTCTTGGTGCCTCATAGATTCATTAGCTTCCACTTGCTCAAGTCTAATTTTTAATGAGTTAGTGTTTACATTTTGCTTTTGAGTCTCCTTTTCCAATTGGTTGATTTTGCCTCTCAGGGTGTCCTTTTCTCTCTCTAGATTCTGAATCTCCGTAGCCATTTCGCCAATCTTATTCTTTAGGGACTTGATTTCATCAGTGGATTTTTCTCCCTTTTTTCCATTTTTTCCATATTCTCTTTTAGCTCCCTAATTTGGTTTTTAAAATCCTCCTTTAGCTCTTCCAGCAGTGCTTTTTGGGCTGGAGACCAGTTCATATTACCTTTTGAGGTATCTGATGTATCTACAGTATCATTACTTTCCTCTTGTATATTTGTATTTTGATCCTGCCTGTCTCCATAAAAAGAATCTATTGTCCTCGGTTTTTTTGTGTTCTTCTTCATGTTAGTTTGCCTTTTGCTGGCTTTACAACGAATTTCTATCTGTGGGCCTCAGGACTTTCTGTCCCAGCTTTCTTATTCTGGGGGTTGTGAGTCTAGAATTATAACCTTCAGTTTCCTGAGGTGTGGGGGAGGGGTCTGGCTCCCTGGCGTCTCACTCCCTGTGGGTGCTCTCCAGCACTTGCTTTTCAGCAATGGTCTCAGCTGTTTGTTGTTTGAGCTGATGTCTGGCACTTCCCCTGGGGGAGCAAGGTTACGTCTGGGCTCCTGGCGTTGACCCCTGCCGACTCTGCCCCTATGGGACTAATGAACTTCTGCTATTTAACCACTGAAGCCCCACTACTTTCTGCTCAGTTCCAGCGTTCTTTTTTTTTTTTTTCCGAGGGATTCTCTGGGTGGGGAGGGGAGGGATTAGAGCTGTTTACCTGGCCATTAAGGCTCCTGGAAGTTCAAGAAGCCGCGGTTCATACGTGTGGGCTGCAAACTTCTGGAGACGATATTTCACAGCCAGTGGTGTGCGTTGCCTCTCGTTGCTTCCACAGACTGCCATCCTGTGTTGGGAGTCCTGGGGTTCTCCGCCGGTTTCGGGCGCCCAGCTTTCTCCCAGCCCGTCTCCCACGTGGATTTCCTGGCCAGCCGCTTCCGCCTTGGTCTGGAGCGGCTCCGCACCGAGCACTCTCCGAGCCTACAGGTTCGTGCCTCCGGCCTTTCAGACTCTCTCGGCTCGGAAATTTGCCCCACGCAGACTGCTTGCGGTTTCTGACTCTCTCAAATCTGCTCAAATTCACTTTTTTATAGGAATCTGACAGACCTTGTGAGAGAGCTCCGGTAAGACACTGCCTTCATGCGGCCATCTTGGCTCCGCCCCCATCTTATTTATAAGACATTAACTTCTGTTTCCCTAGCATTACAGAAACTCAACATGTCCAAAACTGAGCTCATTATCTTTCTCCTCAAACCCTCTTCTTCTTAACTTTCTTATTACTTCTTACATCAAGTGAGTTTACAAGTCCTTTTTTTTCTATCTTGATAACATCTCTGGTATATGCACCTTTGCCCTTTCTGACACTGCCACCACCCTGGGGCAGGCCCTCATCACCTCTAATCTGAACTACTGCAATAGTCTACTGGGTTTGTCTGAGTAGCCTCAAGTATCTCCACCCTCCAGTCCATTATCCCATTGAGCTATCACACTGACCGTCCTATGTACAGGTATGACATATCAATCCTCTTTCCTCTACTAAATAAACTCCAGGGGGCACCAATTACCTTCAGGATCAAATATGAAATCTTCTGTTTGGCTTTCAAAGCTCTTCAAAACCTGGTCCCTTCCTAACTTTCCAATCTTCTTACACCTTACCTATACTTCATATACTATTCAATCTAGTAACATTGACTTCATTGTTCTTCATACAAGACACTCAATCTCCTGACTCTGGGCATTTTCTTAATTTATTTTAAACTTAAGTACCAAAACTTAAGTACACAATAAAAAAGAAACATAAACTTAAATATAAAAACTTAAATATAAAATCAGAAAAGAAAAAAAAAAGCATTGCCATATATACAGTAGAACTGGGCATTTTCACTGACTATGCCCTATGCCTGGAATTTTCTTTCTCTTCATCTTTGCCTCTTGGCAACACTGGCTTTCTTCAAGTTTCAGCCAAAGACCTACCTTCTGCAAGAAGCTTTTCTCTCTCCTCTTCAATTTTATTGCCTTTCCTTTGAGGTTAGTTTGAATTTATCCTGTATATATACTAGTTTGTACATAGCTGTTTGCATGTTGTCTCCTCCTTTAGACTATGAGCTCCTTGGAAGTAGGAACCTGCTTTTATGGTATCCCCAAAGTTTAGCACAATCTCTAGAACTAGCAGGCACTTAATAAATGCTTGTTGATTTGACTTACAGACTTGACTTAGAGCTGGCAGGGATATTTAAGACCATTCATATAGCCATGCCATTTCATAGATAATAAAACAAAAGGTAATGATAACATAAGACATCCAAGATTACAAAAACTAGGTAGTGGTTTAAGCCAGGAAACTTTTGTTGAAAGTACTAAGGGACTTACTGGACTCATGTAAACTCCTTGATGTACGTCTCCAAACTGGCCTTCTCCAATACAGCGTCCAAGTTCTATTCTTTCTCTTTGTATCTCATAATCCCTAGCTGTAAAAGACAACCCATAAGTGACAAAGTATTTAACAACATCATTTCAGGTGTGGAAAGAATAATAATTGAAACATCTTATTTTGATGTAATATATAAATAAAATTTTAATCTGTGGCACACCAATCTATGGAAATGTTTTTACGTACAGTGGAATACTCTTAAACATAGTTTGAAAGGAAAGGTTGCTGATGCAAATCAGTTATAAAGAAACATTCAGTGGTGACAGTGCCATAAAAATTAATTAGATTTAAGGATTCTCACCAGGAATTTTAAAAATTTATCTGATTTCAAATACTCAGAGAATCTCAAAAGTGGAAGAAACTTTAGAGATCACCTAAGCTCCCTCCTAAATGGGTGACAGTAAATACATCACAGAAAAATAGATGTTAAACTGCAATTTCTCAATGGCTGATACAAATATAAATTTAGATGCTCAATGAATATTAGTGTTGCTATTAACATATTTATCCTGTAGATACAAGGTTTACCTAAAGGATCTATATTATAAAAAGATGGGGGAAGTCTATTATTTTAATAGAAATATGTAATGTGACATATTTTAAAAGTTTAAGAGCTTTCCACTTTATGATGTCATATGTCTACATTATTTGCTGAGCTAAAAAGAATTTTAAAGAGGTTGTTTTTAAAAATCAGTTCTAAAACCAGATGAATGAACAATTAAGGTTTATAATGTATCGGCCTAAACATAGTAGATATTTACTTCGAATCAGCAAATTAAGATATTGAGATTTATGTATTAAAAATGATTTAGTAGACTGTTAGGTACAGAACAAAATACTCATTAGTTCAAGGAATTCAGCAACTGAATTACAATTTAATGATTTAAATACAATTTATTTCACCTAAGAAAAAACTCTGAAATGCATCTCAATATGTATATCTAAATGTAGATATCTCCTTCTCCCATCAGTCTAAATAGTATTACCAATGGAAAAAAACTGATTTTTAAACTATCTTAGGACCTCATTCCTAACATTATATACTATCATCTAGGGAAATAATTTGAACTAGAATTTACATTTTAAGGAACAAATGTTTTCCTCTTTAAAATAATTTTAGCTAGTAGTAATTCCATTGATTTAACTGTGTAATTAAACCAATGAACATAAAAATTGGAAAATAAAATAAAGAGTTGTAAACAGAAACATCCCATGTCACTCCACAGGTTGCAAATGCAGGCAAACACAATTATTTTAAGGGAATCCTGTTACCTTCATCTATTCCATAGCTTTCTGTAGTGCAATTAAGAGAGAAAAAAATTGAAGACCTTGCTTAGAAATATCTATTATTAATCAAATTAATAACAAGAAATGTGGAAAGCTTAACTTAACAATGTTTACTCACATGAAGTATCCTGAGATAATGTAATATTAAAATGAAAAACTTACCAAGTGAAACAAAAATGTACATGTAGGTACAGAATGTCTTCATAAAACAACATGAGCTTCTACAAAGATTTTTGAAACTATATAACCCCCCTATATCACTAAATCACACATATGCTTTGACCCAGTGATATTACTACTAGTAATACAACCCAAGAGAGATAAAAGAATGAGAGACAAGACCCATTTGTACAAAAATATTCCTAGCAACACTTTTTATTATAACTAACTGGAAATGAAGAGAGTGACCATCAATTGGGAAAGGGCTGAATAAATTATACTATGTGCATGAAATGAAATATTATTATAAGAAATGATGAAATGAATAGATTCAGAGAAACCTAGGAAGACTTGTGTGAAGTGAGCAGAACCAGGGAAACAATTTATATGATGACTACAAAACTGTAAAGAAAAAGTAATTTTTGAAGACTTAAGGACTCTAACCAACACAATGATTTAACAGGACATTAGGGGACAGATGATCAGACATGCTTCCCTCTTCTTGACAGAGAAGTGACGGAATACAGTACAGAATAAGACATACATTTTTAAGACAGCTTATGTGTGAATTTTAAGACATTCACTGTTAATTTGTTACAAAGAAGAATTTTTAAAAGTTGGAAGAATGGAATTGGGAGAGCCTAAAAGTGATAGAAATGCCAAAGAAAAAGAGGAAAAGAAAAAAAAGAAAATTAAGCAAAAAAGGAATGCAAAGAAAACAAGGAAGTTCAAAGAGAGATAGAGACAAGCAGGGCAGTTTTGAAATTAACATGGCAAATTTTAAAAAGGAAATAAACTGAATATACTAGAGATTTGAAGATTCATATACATTATCCTCTTCCTATACTTTCTTGTATAAGAAAATGTTCATTTTGTTTTTATTAAGCTTAAATATAAAAAAGAATTTGAAAAAATCAATGAGTTTAAAAAAAACTAGGTCACCAATTTTAATAAAACATCACTTTGAAATCAGATATTGCGCTAAATCCACCCATTAATTTTTAACTTTTTAAAAAATAAAATTAATTCTTGAATTTCAGGGAAAAAATGCCTTGATAAAGTCAAACATTTTTAACTGGTCAGTTCCCACTATGGAAACAATGTACTTTAACCTTTAGTATTGAACTCTTAGTACTTGATAGAAATTAGTCAACTGATGGACATACATAAATGAATTGTAAGTAATGTATGTTTATGTCATATCTTATATGATTGGTTCTAAGGAAAGAAAAGGAAAAACAAGATTCCATCAAGGATAGTCTAAAGTTTAGATTAGATATTACACTAGTATCCAGGATTTGGGGTGTGTGTGTGTGTGTGTGTGCGCGCGCGTGTGTGCGCTCGTGCGCACACGCGCATCAGATCCCGATGCTGTTAAGTGCAGAAGTTTCACTTGTTCTTTTTTCAGACCTGGGATGGTTCCCCACTATCACACTTAGATAGCCCTGTGTGCTGTATCCCTTAACCTTCGCCCTGTGCAGTACTGCTGGACATAGCGTGGACACCATATCAACTTTAGTCTTATGGCAGCTCAGAATCTCTTAACTCAAGGGATCTACCAACTACAGCTTCTCAGAGTAATAGGGCTTACAGGTATGTACCACTATGTATGACCTCTATGAAATGTCAGCAGACACAGTTGGGTGGATGTTCCACTAAGGATTTATGGGAAGACAGACCAGAATCACAAAAGTTGAGAATGTATAGATGGCCTTCAATCTTCATAACCTCTACTCAAACCTAGGTATTGATAACAACTGTGAATACCAAGCAAAATGGTCAAATTACAGTCTTGCCTCTAGGTTCTCTCCCTCCAGTCTCTACTAAAAATTTAAAATGATAAAAGGCAGACAGAGGAGTCAGTGGGTGTGTTCTACAGTGCTAGATAATGACCTTTTCTATCAGAATCAACTCTAGTATTCTTTTTCAGCAATAGTTGCTTATTAGATGTCCACAGTAAATTCAGATTATAGGGTCTTTCAAAATATACAGAAGCAGGAGTTTCTTATTTGAAACATTTATTTTTTAAAATGTCCATCTAAGCCATAACAAATAATTTACAATATCAATTTCTTAGAATTCATTTTCCTGAAAGCAGTGGAGGTAAGTATGAGAAACCTCTTTGGGAGGTGAAACTGTTTTTAAGGAAATAAAACTGAAGGGTACATTTAATATAAAATCAGGGGACTGTTGTATTCTCAATAAAGGACAGGAACTACTGATTATAGATTGTCCCCTTAAGAGAAACAAATAGTTCATTCACTATTTTCTAAAGTGCAAGAATCATACTTCACTATACTTAAATGGAGGATGTTTCTACTTAGCACAAGATTGTATTATGAGGGCTATTCTATGTGTGTGTGCTAAGTGACTCAGATTAAATTATTCAGTTAATTTAATTTTGAAGTTTAAATTTCTAAAATAATGGAATTTACAATGGTCCTCTGTTTTGTACATACAAGGGGAAATACAATAATTTAAATATAGGCTCTGTGACCCTGAGTGAAAATATATGATATTTTATGACTAAAATGGAATCACAGACTTTGGCCTTTATTACTTCAGAAGTGGTACCTGGCAAATGTTAGATGATACACAATTCTCGAAGTTGAAAAGTGTAACTTTCTTAAGTTCCTCAGAAGGACTAACATAATTTTCCATTTGAATATATTACATGAAACTTAAATCTGACTTAATATTTGTCAAATCTAAATAAGTAAAAAAAATAGAGGCAAAAGAAAAGTTTAAAAATTCAGTTACTTACTTGAGGGCATCGTATAAGTATCTTCTTCATCTATAATCTCAGCGTAGTCATCTGTTTCTACAAGCAAGAAATCAAACATTCAGAAAGAGAATAAATTTAAACTTATCTCACAAAATTAGAATTAAAAAATAGGAAATAATTTGTCCAAGTCTCCTGTTTTGTTCTACTCTGGTGAAATGCACTTAAAAATGTGACTCAATACTTGTTCATACTTGAGTCATTCATGGAAAAAAAAACTAACAGCACTGTCCAATATGGTATCACAGACTTGTTTATCAGAGAGCAAAACAAGAGGAATAATGGGGAAAGTCCTTTGAAAGAAATGACTGGAGGCCTCTATATGATTCAGAGTAACCAATATACACAAACTAGAGAATTCTTACTCCTCTGAAACATATAACTTCTTCATGACATCAATTGGGAATTTCTGAATAGCTGGTAATACAAATGGGACAACATCTGTCTCCCTATGTACATCTATTCTGCATCTAATTTTAAATAATCACAACTCTGGCAAAGAATTAGAAATATCAATTGGGAAATGGTTAAATAAGTTATGGTGTATGATTGTGATGGAATACTATTGTGCTGTAAGAAATGATGAGCAGGATGGTTTTAGAAAAACCTGGGAGGACTTATATGAACTGATACAGAGTGAAGTGAGCAGAACTAGAAAAATATACACAGTAACAGCAATATTGTAATTATAATCAACCATGAAAGACTTACAAACTATGATCAATACAATGATCCATGATAATTCCAAAGGACTCATTATGAAAAATGCTGTCTACCTCCAGAGAGAAAACTGATGGACTCTGAGTGAAGACTGAAGCATACTTTTTTCTCTTTTTCTTGCTTCTTTTTTCACAATATAGATAATGTGGAAATGTTTTACATGACTTCATACATATAATGTGTATCACACTTCTTGTCTTTTCAATGGGCAGGGAGGAGGTAGAGGGAGACAACTTGAAACTGAAAATTAAAATTAAAAACAGCAACAACCAAAAACCCCCACATCTCTATGACACTAGTCTAGTCTCTTATATGTAGAGAACTCAACTGCAGGCTAAATTTAGGGGAATGGTTGGGCTGATTTAGTTGATTTCTTTAGTTGGCTTGGGCAAGAAGAGACCCTATATTTCATACACACATATGCACATACATACATATACATAGCTATCTATACATACATACCTATACAATATATGTTCATGTACACACATGGACGTGATTCTCTGTATTTCCCTGTTATAACTGAACTATGTGTTAATAAGAGTCCCTGTTTTTTTAATTAAGATGATAGAAGAAAATATCAATATCAAAAGAGAAAATGATCTACAATGAAGTGTTAAGTTACACAAAATACACTTATTAAACGTTTAGGGGGTATAAGAAACTACTGCTAAAGAAAATAATTTCAGTGAAAGTTGAAATAATTTTCTATTATATTTCTCCACAATACTTCAAAGGACCTGCTGTGACTGTTTTCTCAATTCTGGGTGCCACATTTTGGGAAGGTAACTGATAAGGTATAGAATATCAGAGAAAGGTAAGTCGGATGGTGACAGGCCTTGAGAGTTTAACACATGAATATGGGGTAAAGGAATCCCATGGTATAAATGAAATGTTTAGCTTGATATCTGTTTTGCAGCATATTAAATGCTATCAAATATAAGGAAACTTATTTGGCTTGGCTTCAGAGGGCAGAACTAGCAGCAAGAAATAGACGGTGCCAAAGGAGCAGATTTAGGATATAAGGAAAAACTTAACTAACAGGAAGAGCTATCCAAAAGAGGAATGGGCTGCCTCAGGAGGTATTTGGTTTTCCACAAGGATGGATGCACTTGTAATGTTAATGGGAAGATCTTCCCAATCTATTAAAAGGCCTCACATGGAGCCCATTAAAGGAAGCTTGCTTGTGGGAAGGCTCACACCTTTTGCTAATTTCAAATTAGGTACTGAGTCATGAGGGTTGTGATGCCTTCTGGCTCTGAGAAGTGTATATATACTCTGCGGTGAGGTTTTGCTTTGGGGGTTGCCATGTGAGAAGGACCTTGTGATTCCCTGGTCAAGACTCTGAGTGGCCATATGTTCAGAGCTCCCTGACTGCTCAGAAGTAAAGGCTCTCTTGATCCAGGGATGTATGTAAAGTGTATAGCAATATTGCTTTGATTCAGGCAGTAAAGCCTTATCTGTTGGTCTTTATTTCTCTGAAGTTCAGGGTGCTGACTTTTCCTCTGAACTAGTGAATGTAATTAAAGATTGTTGACCCCTTAAACAGCTGTCTTTCCTAGTAAAGCTGATCTAAGAATCAGTGCTAGTAGCCATCCTGGGTATGCCAGTGTGGTTGCCACTACATATGGTATAGTTGGCAGGATCTGCAAACTAAAAGGAAAGCATGGGGGCTGGGATACTTGTCCATTGTTTCCCAGTTGTGATGGGTGTGGTTCTGTGGAGCCCCAGGAGCAGCAGTGGCCTGAGGAGAAACAGGCAAGTAGCAGTGTGGTTTTCCTGGTGCCCAGGGCAGGGCCCCAGGGAGATAATCTTGCCTTCCCCCTCCCTATCCCACTAGCACTACTGAGGAGACAGGCCAAAGCAACAGCTGTGGGAGTAAAACAAGACTGTGGGAGGTGGGGATGGCCAGAGCCAGAGCTCCAGTGGAGTAGCACTGCCCCATACTATGCCAGAGGTGTGAATGCCATGAAAGTGTGTTGTATTCTGAGCCCAGGCAGGGGTCTGTGTGAGCTTGGAATGGAGCCCTGCAGTAGGAGCAGAGAACTGCCTGTGTGGGGATGCAGGCAAGAGCCTGGAGCAGTCAGGTCCTGCAAGATGGAGAACTGCAGAGCTTGGAATTCAGCCTTGGGGCAAGAAAAAAACTTTGTAGCTAGGCAGGAGCCCTGAGTGTGCTTTCCTGTTGTGTCCTGTGGGATGGTTTGGGATGGGGTGGGGTGTGGAGTTGTCTATGGAGGGTGGGGGAAGTGCCATGGACCACCAGGGATACCACCCTGTTCGCTTTGTTGCCCAGCCACCCCTCAGGACTTGAAAGTGGGGGCGAGAGCAGTGTTAAGACTGGGACTTGGCTTATTAGAGCATGCACCTGCAAGTGTCAGGAGGGAGCCTGCATTGGTGTGGGGAGAAGGACACACCCCCAAGAGAACTTTTACTTGGACATTTTTGTTTGGGACTGAGGGAGGAGGAGCTGGTTGCTCACTCCCCAAAGATTTTGACTCCCAAAGAATGAAGTTATGTTACGTACTTTTGTGTTTGTTTAAGGCCGTGTGGCCACTATGGTAATGAGTTGTTATGTTGCTATGTATTTTGCTCACACTGTTTATTTTGTGAGAATCGTATTGTTTATTAAGAACCAGATACAAGTTGTCTATGTAATGGATGTGAAAGATATTGGGGCCGAAGGTTCATGGAATGTAACGTCTTCCCTGCCCATTAATAGGCCTCATGTGGAGCCCATTAAGGGAAGCTTGTTTAGGGAAGCCTTGCTTGTAGGAAGGCTTTCACACCTTTTGCCAATTTCTAATTGGGCACTGAGTCACAAGGGTTGTGATGCCTTCTGGCTCTGAGCCTATTAGCTGAAAGAGTATATATTTCTGAGAGGCAAGCTTTCGTTTTGGAGGCTCCCTAATGAGAAGGATCTTGTTAAGACTCTGAGCGGCCATATGTTCAGAGCTTCCTGACTGCTCAGAGGTAAAGGCTCTCTTGATCCTGGGATGTATGTAAGTATATAGCAATATTGCTCTGATTCAGGCAGTAGAGCCCTGTCTGTTGGTCTTTATTTCTCTCCTTTGTATTTTTCTCTGAAGTTCAGGGTACTGGCTTTTCTCTTGAACTAGTGAATTTAATTAAAAAAAAAGAATGACCCCTTAAACAGCTATCTTTCCTAGTAAAGCAGATCTAAGAACGTGTGCTAGTAACCATCCTGGGTATGCCAGTGTGGTTGCCATTACAGCACTTCAGAAGAAAATAACTTTGCTTTTATTAAGAAAATTCAAATGAAAAACAAAAACAGTCCCGCAAAGTCACAATCGACAGAGTGAAATTTCTAGCATGTGTGGAAATTGTGTGGATCGAGATATTAAAGACATAATGAATAAGCCTCATTCTGTGAAAACTCACTTTGCAAACATGGCATTTTCCTGCCCACTATGTATAAACAATTTTGAGGGATGATGTAGAAAGGATTCTTATTGTTACAGGTTGTAGAAGATGGCTTTGGAAGTCCTTTCTAACTCTTGGCCTTCTCTGATTATCATCATATTAAATGACTATCAAATATTTCCACTCAAATACCCAGAATCTCTGGGAAATTAACTTCTTATAATACTTCTTGTATGTCAGAGAATATATTCTAGCAGAGCACATGCTCAGGGAGATTCTACCATGCTGGAAGATCTTTGTGACCCAGTCGGTCTGCTGAACAGGCACCAGCTTACCTAACAAAGGAGAGGCTCATCACCGGTAAGCTGGCTACTTGGTAAGGAAGTCTTGGGCCATGACGATTTATGATACAAAGAAAAATAGAAAATAGCCCTTAGCTCTGTGGAGAGTGGAGCAAAGTGTTACTGACAAACTTTAAGCTTCTGGGACTCTGTGAGATACTTGCCTAGTGATCTAGTAGACCTACTACTGGACTGTCTAAATTTAATAAATCAAAAATCATTTACTAAGCACCTACTATCTGCCCGGCACTATTCTAAGTGCTGAGGATATGAAAAAAGGCAAAAATGTAGTCTCTGCTTTAAGGAGCTCACAGTCTAAGGGGACAACATGCAAACGATGACGTACATACAAACTATGCACAGTGTAAATGGGATATAATCTCAGGAAAGGCTCAATTAGAGGAGGATTTGGGCTGAATCTTGCAGAATTCCAGGAGGTGGAGGTGATGAGGAAGAGTATTTCGTGCATGGAGAACAGTCAATGTCTGAGATAGTGTCATATGTGAGGAACAGCAAGAATCCAAGTGTTCTTGAATTACATACAGAGGAGAAAGGTGTAAAAAGACTGGAAAGGAAGGAAGGAGCCAGGTTGTGAAGGGCTTTAACAACATTCAAGCTATAATTAAAAGAAAATAAAACAAAAAGGAAGTTGAGATAAAACCCTTTGATACTTAATGACTTTAATGCATAAGTTGAAATAGGTCAGAACAGCAAAAAATAAATTGGAAAATATTTACCAGGAATAAAAAATAAGGGGTAAAAGAATTGTCGCTACACAGAAGCCTCTATCATTAATATTTTCAAGGCAAGAACTGGAAGGCATTGAGTACTGGGAAGACTGAGTGACATTGTGAAAAATGAAACTGCTTATATGTTAATATACTCTGATGTGGGAGTCATTCCTGAATCAGACCTCCAATGTATAAGAGCAAAGTCAAAAGTAGTACAAAGTTATAAGAAAGATATTTATATAATTAAAACCTTACCTAATTAAATTATGGATAAGAATGGGATGCAGATGGAAGACACCAATAATATTAATAATATCATAAGAAAGTTTAACTGATCAACCACCATAATGAAAAGACTAAAAGAGCTTAAAAAATGGCTTAGCAAACACCTGACTTACCTGTCAAGCAGAAAGATATGACAACCAACGGCAAAACAAGTTTCAGATAAAAGCCCATATATAAAATCTTACAGGGTGGGATGGTGTAAGATTATTAATAATTATCACCTCATGGAATAGATAAATCATGGAGGGTCAAACACTTTTTTTCAAAAGTGTAATAAGGGACCTAACTAAACAAAGTCATGAAAAGGATGAAACTGAAAGACAAGGAAAAAAAGGAAAGATGGAAAGAATCTGCAAAGATTTTTATAAATCTCTCTGTCTCCGCGCCGCCCCCTCCCCCCCCCCCCCCCATCAAAGATAGTAAGGCAGCACATCAGACTCTGGGCATTTTCACTAGCTGTCCCTGATGCCTGAATGCTTTCTCTTCTCATTTCTGCCTTCTGGCTTCCCTGAATTCTTCAAATTTCAGATAAAATCACACCTGCTAGCGAAGGTAGGATTCCCCCCCACCCCTGCTTTTTTCAAACCCTCTTAATTCTAGTTCCTTCCTTCCCTTGATTATCTCCATTTGTCCTGAATTTAGCTTGTTAGTACATAGTTGTTGGCATGTCGCTGCCATTAGATGGTGACCTCCTTGAAAGCTGGGACTACTTTTTATTGTGTCCTTGGTACTTAGTATAGTGGCTGGCACACAGCAGGTGCTTAATATCAGTATCCTCTTGACTGACTTGGACTCTAACATTTAGTGTTTAATTCTTTCATATGGTTCCTCTGACTCCAAATGTAGTACTAAATTCTTCATGGCTAATTTAAAACCCTGATTCTGCCGTTCAAGTTTATTTTCTCTTGTTCTTTTCTTCAAAAATATGAAGAATAGTAGTTCCTTCCCTTTGTGTTTATTTTTAAAATTCGTGTTAAGGTATTTAAATGATCAAATTATAGGACTGAAATAACGGCAGCTAGGTGGTGCAATGGATAGAGTGCCTAGTCTGGAGTTAGGAAGACTCATCTTCCTGAGTTCAAATCTGGCCTCAGATACTTTCTAGCTATGTGACCCTGGGCATGTCACCTAACCTTGTTTGCCTCAGTTTTCTCATCTCTCAAATGAGAAGATGGCAAACCACTTCAATATCTCTGCCAAAGAAAAACCAAAAGGGGTCATGAAAAGTTAGTCACAACTAAAATGAGTGGACAACAATAAAGCAAAAAATAGTGAACAGGGACAGTTAAAGCCCTTCATAGTAAAACTTCTTATGATGAATGTTAATAGAATGGATGTTTAAATGAAGAAGATACCTTGTTTAGTAAGAAAAATAATGGTATTAACCAATAGTTAGTAAATTCTGCTTTATTGGGCATTCATCCCTTATCCTCTACATTGACAGGCTTAAAGCCCACCTATAAAACCATTTTACTCAGTCAACATTGGTGGAATGATATGTTTACATGATTATCATTTCATTGACTTTCCCTCCTCATGAGGGGGTATTCTGAGATGAAGCACAATACCACTCTAATAGAGATCTAAATGAAAATCACTTTAAAATTATGTAAAGCTAAAGGGACTGAGTATATTTGCTTAATCTTGATTCATCAGGAATTCCCTCATTCATTCAGCAGAAATTAAACATTGCTCTATCCTTTAGACTATTTTACAAATAAAATTTATGAATCTTTGATAATTTTATGTAATGTAGATCTTAGTTTGAGACTTGAATCTTGAGCTAAGTAGGCAAATTATAGAAGAATCTTCAGAATCAACAACAGTATAACTTACATCTAGCAAAGGGCTTTTTCTGTAAAGGGATTGTGGAATCCAGTAGATTTATACTTGGAAGGCACCTTGGAAATCTTGTAGTCCACTCCCTTATTTTACAGATGAGGTGGCTGAGGCTACCTAAAGCAGTGGTGTCAAACTCAAATAGAAACTAAGCACTACATTAAACCGTAAGGATCTCTGAAGGCCACATATTGACTCAAAAAACTACATGTTAACATTATGTGAGTTTTATTTTATTTTTATTTCTCAATTACATTTTAATCTGGTTTAGGCTGCAAATGACAGACTGTGGTGTGTCTGACACCTCTGGCCGAAAGGATTTAAAGAAGTTGTCCAAAATCACTCTGCAAATTAGTGGTGAATGTAGAAGTGGAACCCAAGTCTTTTATCTCCTAATATAGTGCTCTTTCTAAAATTCTACACTACAATATCACTACAAACAGTAGCTTTCTAATAACTGGTGAATCCTGGAGCTGGGGTGTGTGTGTGTCTACATGTGTATCTACATTTTGACTGACTGGTGTTTTCTACAATAACCAAATTGAGTCCCTAACAGTTGATACTCTCTGTTAAAGAGCCTAAAATAATTACGATGGCGTGAAAATAAGATGGTTAATATATATTAGGCTGGAAAGGAAAATTGTGTAATTCTAATCTGGAAAACATTTACATACCCAGTCTCATTTATTTCAATACAATTACCAAATTCAGCAAGGGCAGAAATGCAACAACTAAAAGTTCAATGTAGTACATGTACAAAATTCCTCTATCACTGTGACATTTGATATTAGTTACCTTTCAGTAGATTAGTCTGTTTAGATAATACACCCAGGGAACCAATGTCAATAGGTCAGTATGATCATGGGCAAGTAATTTTACCTCTCTGAGGTTGTTTCCTCATTTGAAAAGTGACAACAATACTTACACAACTTATCTCACAGGATTGTGAAACAAATGCTTTATAAATCTTAAAGTGCTATAGAAATATGAACTATTATTGTCAGTTGTTATTCAGTCATTTTTCAATTATGTCTGACTTGCCCAGAGTCACACAGCTAGTAAGTGTTTGAGGCCAGATTTGAATGCAAGAAGATGAGTATTCCTAAGTCCAGGCCCAGTATACTACCCAATTATTGTCAGTAACATCTACAATTTAATAACTTTGAATCCAATGTTGGTTTTCCACTATTAAAAACATATCTTTAATGATAGGGGGAGGCAGTATGGTATGGAAAGACCTCTGCACTAGCAATCAGGAAAACTGTTATCTGGAAATATCCTACTATTACTTGTGTGACCTTGGGCTAAGTTGCTCCAAGTCTCAGCCTCCTCATCATATAAAGTGAGGATAGTAATAACACTTAACCTACTGTACATACAGGAGAGAGGTGGTAGAATGGAAAGGGCACTGGCTTTGGAATCTGAGGACTTGAGTTCACGTTTCCCATCAGACTCTTACTACTTGTACGACCTTGGGTAAGGATCTTAACTTCCTGAGTCTTAGTTCCTCATCTGTAGAAGGAAAGGGTTAGACTGGGTGGCTTTTGGAGTCTCTTCTAGATCTAGCTCTATGACCCTATGACTAGATAGCATCTGAGGTCCCTTTTAGGTCTAGCTCCTATGACTAAACTAAAACTTGGGATAAGATTAGAAAACAGAAGTAGAAAAGCATAAAAATTTCTTTAAGTGCATGAAATATGAAAGAGGCACTGTCTTATCAGTCTTCAAACAGCATTAAATTTCATCATAGAAACATTTTGTAATAACAAAATTGTTTCAACTTAAAAGTTATAGTCTTTGGCATAAATTAGAAAAGTTTTCAAGCATGCACAGAAAGATGGTGGTTTTCTTAAATTAAAATTTGTGTAGATGGGTACTTGAATCAATTATACATTTACATAGGGGACAGATGACAATAATGGTGATGATTTTATTACTTATTTGGAACCTAAAACTACATCAGTGGGTTCATTAACTTGGATAGGAAAACAAAATTTCACCTTTAGTTTCAATGACCTCCAACTAAAATTTAACAGTGCATTTAATTATGAATTTAAAAAAAAAACAAACAGTATTCAGGGATTTCACCAAATTGCCAAAGGGGTTCATGACACAAAAAAATTTAAGAACTTTTGAACTGAAGAAAAAAGACTTTCATTTTTTCCCACAGCCACATCAGTTAAGGTTATTACGTGGCAATTCACTTAAATACAACACTCATATATTGCTCATGACCTCCATGCTTTATCACACCACATCAATGTCAGTAAAATTTTTCAATATGCTATAGTTCTTTAATGAAGAATGAAAAGGAATGTTATTCCTCTTTCCATTTAATTAAAATTTACAAATTTCAAACTCTTTCAAATTTACATTGCATCTAGACCACTAAATGGCATCTTACCAGATGAGAAAAGTGACAAAATGCTACTGTAAAAATGTCACATTTTGAAGAGTAACTGTTTTTTTATAGATATTGTTTAGTATTTTCATTTTTTGGTATTTGTTATTGTTAGTCTAGTGTTACAGAGTCAAATAATAAGTGCCATTAGTATGGATTGCATTTATATAACACTTCACTGCTTAGAAATAGCTAGTCCATCTTAACTGGGACTCATAAAATAATGAAAGAATTAGAGAAAAGGCTCCAGTGATTTGAGTGGTTCCTACAGGGCAAAATAAGGAAAGACAAGGACAGAAACTGCATAAGATAAGATTACGTGGAATAAGTGAGTTCAGTACTCACAGAAGACTACCCATAAGGAATCCATTTTAGTTTGAATTACAAAAGGCTTCTTTTATATTGCTGCAAAGTACAATCAGCCCAGTTTTACAGATGAGTCAACTGCATCTCAAAGAGGTTAAATGATTTGCCCAGTCACTCTCCTACTAAGTGACAGAGAAAAGACCTGAAGCCAAGTCTTTTGACTCTGAGGCCAGAGCTCTGAATACTGTATCCCACACTTAATTGTCTTTTCATTTGTCACTTCTCATGCTTTTCTCCAATATCCATAGGCCACCAGGAATCTTTGACCTATGGCATAAATTTCATTAATAAAAATATTTTTCTAATTTAAAACAGAAATAAAAATTTCTCAGCAATATGGTTTAAACATTTTCACAAGGGGTTTGTAAAATCTTCAAGTCCTAGAACCTTAGTGCAAATACAGGCAACTCAGATTTCTTACTGAGATACAACAGAAATCACTGCTATGAATAATTCAGTGTCAAGCCTTCCTTACTTGAAGCCCCACTCTTTATTTTTCTTTAAAAAGGCTCATTTTTGAACACAACAGTTTATTTGTGTTAGTTCTGTCTGAAGCATATTCTGCCTTTAAAACCTTTGCTCTGGCTCTAAGCTGACCTCTGCAATGCATTAGTAAAGTTTATAAGCCATATTAATAACACAAATGTGAAAATGCATATTACCGTCCCCACTAATTTCATCTGCAGATCCAGGTAGCATGCAAAGAGATAGAGAGAGGGAGAGGGGAAAAACAGGGAAGGAAGGGGAAGAAGGAAAGAGAAAAGGAAAGAGAGGGAAAAATATGCTATTAAAATCACAAGTAAATCAAGAGTAGAAAACCTCAGCTTTTTAAAAATGACTAGCTCAAGAGATATGAAATTGAGTATAGCATTTAACTATCTTAAAACAAATCCCTGTTCCCACTTCCATCTTAATCCCCTACTCCTATACAGAAAGAGTAATCTTTAGATCACAAGGTAAGTGATATTTATTCTAGTAACTTGAGAACATACACTGGACCACTTGAATTTAGAGTTAGATCATTGTGCAACATTATGCAGCAGCAGTGTTAAATTTTTTTTTGGGGGGGGGGTAGCAGTGTTAAATATAAATCAATCCTTCAACTACAAAATAAAATGACCTTGAAAACTTTCCATAGTTTGATGTTTCAGACCTACCCCCTCTTCAATGGGATTAATTCTTCTTTTGCTGATTTACTACTTTTAAGATGGGAAACGAGGACTATTCATTAAATAAAGTGTAGTTTAAGTAATAACCAACAAAAATAAGTCCACAGGATTCCTATTCAAATGAATCATTGATATTCACAAGAGGGTACCCTGGCAGCTGGCCAGACCCTCATAGGATCACCTCTTCAGAGACTCTAGCACCTCAAGCCCTGCTTACAAGTACAAACTGTAGGGGCAGCTAAGTGGCACAGTGAGTAGAGCACTGGCCCTGGAGTCAGGAGGACCTGAGTTCAAATCCAACCTCAGACACCTGACATGTTTACTAGCTGTGTGACCTTGGGCAAGTCACTTAACCCCAATTGCCCTGCCTTCCCCCCTCAAAAAAAAAAACCAAGTAGAAACTGTAGTTAAAATGAATACTGCTTGATGAAATTCATGCGCCAGCTATTATAAATAACTTTTACAAAAAAATGCAAGATATCAACATATTTGTCTATTTACCCAGCATCCCTCTATATTCCTTAGAAAGAATGAAAAGCAGTCCATTGGAATTCAGTGTAACCATTCTATTTCATTCATCTGCATGCTGTTTTGGGGAATCATGAATGAAAAAATGCAGTGTTCCTAAGAAAATCCTGGGATTATACAAATGAAACTTCAAAAGTACTTTTTGCATTAACATGCATTTAAACAAAAACAAAATCAAAACTCCTAGTCAACAGCAGCCAGGAAGATTATGAGGCATAGCTCCTATGGCTCAATTCTTAGACAGTGGGCAGCACATAAGCAACTACTGAATACTACTGTTCTTGTAGCGATGTTTGGAGCAAACTTGTAAACAAACAGCAACAAGGTTTGTTTATTTGAGGGTTTTCATTACTAAGATAGCCCTTGCAAATATCAGTGCAATACCCGTAGGTGGAGGCTCATGGGAACAGAAGACCAAAGGAAGAAAGCGCTTGGCTTTCTTAACTTTATGCTGACAGTGACTGACTCCTTCTTGGCAAGAAGAGGAAAAGAGAAAAATAGAAACAAATTATTTCAAAGCAAAAGAAAATTTATAATAGTCTTCAAACAAAATCTATAAATACTTACGTATAAAAATCAAATACTTGGTTCAGGCTGGCAGCACATGTTTCCCATTCTACTTTACTTTTGTTTCACTAATACTCCAATGCTTTGATGATCTATTTTTTCAAGTTTTATTTACTAATCGAGAGAGATACAGATAAAATACTAACAGATCTAGAGCTGGAAGAGATCTTTGATGCCATCTAGTTCAGCTCCTTCATTTTACAGATTAGGAAACTAATAGACTGCCAGAGTTAAGTAATTTGCCCATAGTCACTCTGGTAAAATAATAAGCCTTCAAGGTAGAATTTCAACCCAGAGCCTCTGAATTCAGTCAGTGCCCCATCTACTCCACAAACCTACCTCCTTTTATTAATATGGGAGCTACCTCCACTTGTAAAGCAAAATTCTGCCACACCTTACTCTGATCTCTCTCCTGGGAATAAAATTGTTGTGACCTGAGTTTGAAAAATTCATCATTGAGGTTCATGAGTTCTTCTGAATTTGGTGAGGCTGTCATGCCTCTACTCAATAAATGCAAGGGGATCCTTCTTAACTCTAGGATCAGATTTAAACCTTGCTTGGCATTTAAAGCTCATCACCACTTGGCTCCAACATACCTTTCCAGCATTATTAAAAACAGGACTCTCCTTTACATAGTTTACAATCCAGCCAAATTGGCATTCTTACAGAAAGCCCCACTTCTCATTTCCATAACTTTGCAAAGACCATCCCACATGCCTGCAATACACTCCATCTTCGCCTCTTAGAATCCCTAGCTCCTTCAAGACTCAGAGGAAGCTCTACTATCTAATTGAAACCATTCTTAGACACCTCCCACCCCTGCCCTATGCTTCCCTATCCAAATTACCCTGTATCAATTTTTAAAAAATATACTTCTCGGGGCAGCTAGGTGGCACAGTGTGTAGAGCACCACCCCTGGAGTCAGGAGGACCTGAGTTCAAATCTGACCTCAGACAGCTGACACATTTACTAGCTGTGTGATCTTGGGCAAGTCACTTAACCCCAATTGCCCTGCCTTTCCCTCTCAAAAAAAAAAATGTACCTCTCTCTGTCTCTACCAGGAACTGTTCCCACTTCACCTCATTTACTAGTACTGTGTCTGGCAAATACAGGGTGCTTAAAAATTCTTATTGATTTACGGACACAGTTTAACACCAGACCTATATTCAATGCCTTTCCTGCTTGGTTGAACGTACCAGAGCTTTAATTTCATTGGCAATGCCTCTGAGAAACCCAGGTTACCTCCACACCAGTTTGAGGATTGTGTCTCTCTTAGCTCATTTTCAGTATTTTCAAACTTAACTTTCCATTTTGGAAACAAGACACTTCCAAATAAGCATGATAATATTGTCCAAGTATTATCAGGTATGTAATAAACACTTTATTCAGCTAGTGGAAGACAAAGTGGTTGCTGGATACAGCTCTCAAATTATGTCCTGAAAAGATGAAAATTCTTTCCACCTTAACACTTTGGGAGATTACAAACAATAGGATAATGTATGTAGATAAGAAAGTGCTATATTAAATATTTCCCCAATGTAACATCACCATAAACACAAAATCAATCTTGAATTGTATAACTCTAAAAAGCTGAATCAAAGGGCAAGTAAAAGTTATAGAGATCTAGCTTATAGCATAACATAAGCAAGAGTTTTCTGACAATTAAATCTGTCCAACTATAGACTGTTACGAAAAGCAGCAAATTCCCCAACACTGGAGATTTATTCAAAAAGGACAAAGAATAACTGTGATAACTCACACTTAGTAAGCACTTGAAAAATCACGGATTTTCTTCAAACAACCATGTGAGTTAGGCAGTGTAAGTATTAGACCTTTATTGCAGATGAGGAAACTAAGGCAGCAATAGTTAAAGTGACATGCTTGGGACCATATAGCAGGCAAATGTCTCAGATGGAGTTTAAAACGAAATCTTTGTTTCCAAGTGGAATGCTATATCCATGAAGTTATAATCATAGTGTCTCTCATTATGCCAAAAAATGACAGCCTTTCTTGACAGGGAGTTTTCCAGACTTCTAGAAAAGAATCATGAACAAGGAAGGGTGCTGGACTGGATTAGATCCCTTCCACTTGTAAGATTCTGTGAAACTATGTTTGGTAGATGTTTTAACAAAATTGACAAAGTGACATCACAAAAGATATTTTAATCATATTGCAAAAGCAGCAGAAAGTTTTTGTATTATTTTTCCTTTGTTATTCACTGATAAATTAGGAAAAGCAAAGTTCACAGATCCTTAAAATAAGCAATGCCTTGAAATTTGGCCAAACATGTTTTTTTCAATCATAAATGGGGATAACTCTAGTTATATTACTTTCTTCAAAGGGCTGTGGTGATGAAATGATTGTATAATATTGTGAAGTCCTATATAATCCTGAATTATGATTTTTTAAATTCTAAATGGAACCTATTTAACCCTAAATTAGCTTTCTAATTTAGTATTTTATTATTTAATTTTGCATTTACAGCTTAATAGGCTAATTTAGTTGAGTTGCTTTTATTCAAAAGTTCCATTTTCTGACCTAGATTATGGGTCTCTAAACTGCTGATTGAGCCACTCCTATCAGTGAAAAAAATTGAGCATAAATCCCCAAACATGTATACTTACTTATTTGTAAATTACATACATGTACTTACATAAATCATAAAACTGACACAAAAATGTAAATTAAAAAGGAAGAGCAGATGAAATAACATTTGATATTATGGTCAACAGGGAGCCACTAGAAGTAGGGGAGAAACATGGTATGACCTGAGTTTTGGGGAAAATTACTTTGGCAGCTGTGTCAAGAATAGATTGGAGAGAGGAGAAACTAAAGAGAGGAAAAAGAAACAAAATGGGAACCCAACTTCCAAGGGTCATCTGCTGCAAGGTAATCTTGGAGGCAAGGGTGGATAAGCTAGGAAAGGGGCAGTGATGGAATTTTCCTAATAACGCCTCCTGAGCTGTTGCTATAAGGCTGTGGTAACAATTAGTCTGGTTCATAAGGAGGAATCTGGTTCAGTGGGGGATGGTAGGGATAAAGGCAGGAGTGGTTGTACTGGAGACAAACTCCAGCATTGGCTATTGATCCCATTTATCCTCCCTTCCTTTGACTAATTGTATAGAGCATTAGGGACAGACAAGGAGCCCTGGCTCCCATTATGGAAGCCTCTGATCTATACTACCTCTTCAAATTAGATTGTATAGCTTCAGCTTTAATAATAAGTAAGGTTGGCAAAGATATTAGTGTAAAAATAACATTTCAAGTTTATTTTGTTAATTAAATGGATTTTTAAAAATGACATCTAACTTTCTAGAAGATTATAAGAATAATTTGGAAGTGGTTTTAATGCTGAGGGCCTACTTCTAGTCTTCTCAGTTACACTGCAACCTTTATTTTTATCTGAATATAAAACTTTCATTCTAAGTCTATATGAAATCTTAGATAAATGCTTCCCATGAAAGGAAGAGTAGCTCAAATGACAAACTGGGGAAAAGATACTATAAAATATTTTACTTTACAAACTATGTCCTTATAGGGTGTTGGCATCAATCATGAGGCTTAATCAGAGTTTTGATATTAGTGTTGATATCAAAAGAACCATTTTAAAGAAATAAATTTAGCATACTTATGGAGAGCCACCCTGGCACAGTGGTCATGGTTTGGGATTTGAAGTTAGACTAACTGGGATGGAATCTAGTTCAGCACTTGCTATGACTTACTGCTCCCTTTGGGACCTTTGGAAAATCACTTCTTTTTCTTGGCCTTATTTTCTTATTTTTAAAACAAAGATAACTTCTGAGGTCCTTTGCAACTCTAAATCTATGTCTTATCTATCTGACAACCAATTACTTTCTCTGAGTATCAGCTTCCTCATCTGTAAAATGAGGAATTCGGAAAAAAAAAGTAAATAGGAAAAACACAAAAGACAAATCTTAAACACAACAATGTGCAGTTATAACATTCAAATTCAGCCCTGAAGGAGACAAGGAAATGCACCACTCTTCCTTCTTTTGATGAACAATAGCTTTGTAAAATTGTATATTCTGTCAGGCTCAGACGTACTGGTTTTGTTGAACTGCTTTTTCCCCCTCTCTCTTTTTTCCCCTTTATTATAAAGGGTGGCTCCTTGAATATGGGAAAGAGGAAGAAGAGAATATATCTGGAAATAAGGGTGACAGGCAAACAAAAGATAGAAAACATTTAAAAATAAAATCACGAGACTGAGCTGGATGATGTTTAAGATTTTTCAAGGTCTAAAAGCTAATCACACAAGGCTCAGAACTGTTCAATGAAAAAACTGTAATGTCCACTGAGCTGCTGAAATTGGGGATTGCAAAAAGCTAGTTGCCTACATATTTGATAATTCAAAAATCATACTTGATTTCACTGAGTTGCTCAAGTAGAACACTGTCTTCAGAATATTTCAAGGGATTTAACGTGGTAGCCACAGAAGACTCAGCTATCCTCAGATCTAGACAGCTTTAAATATCCTTTGTGCTTAAGAACTCTAGAAAAAGCATTTATAATAATATCTTTTCTGTAATTAGTGGTCTTGTGTTATGTGAGATTTGTTCCAAGACTGGCAAATCATTTCTTCAAAAATGACAATGTTAAGGTGATCCTTCTTCCCTAATGTTATCATTAGAATTGCCAAATAACAAAATTTGAGATAGCATGGTATAGTTGGAGCAGCACTGTATTTGGAGCTAAACGGTCTGGATTTGAATACTACCTCTGCCGACCTTATTGTGTAACACTGTATAAGGGACATAAGTCCTTTGGGACTCAGTTTACTCCTCTGGAAAATTACAGAATGGTCAATATGATCTTTTTTTAAAACAATTTTAAAAAATTTTACCTTTTGTTTTTATATCACCTACATTGCTAGTTAATTACTCTCCTCTTCCCCAGGCAGAAAATTATTCTTTGCAAGTTTAAAAGGGGGGGTGGAACCCAACAAAACTAAACAACCTATCAAAAAAGTCTCACATGACATGGAAGTGTTCCACCCCCATTTTCACTCTCTTCAGAGAACCTGTGGAGGTTCTTTCTCATATCTCTTCTTTGGAGCCAAGACTGGACATTATAATTTAAGAGCATTCAGTTTTAATTGCTTTGTTTTTATAGTTCTTCCAATTCACATTTTTGTAGTCATTGTATATGTTGCTTTCCTAGTTCTGTTTGCTTAATTTTTTTTACCAATTCAGAGAAGTTTTTCCATTTTTCTCCATACTTGTAACATTCATATTTTCTTACAGCACATTGCAGGGACTTAGGAATACAGGAGAGAGCACTAGATTTGGAATCAAGAAAACTCGAATTTGAATCCTGATTCAGCCATTTATTAGTCATATGACCTAACATAAGTCATTTAACCTCTCAGCCTCAGTTTCCTCACCTGTAAAACAGGGATATAGATAGTATTTACTTCATATACTTGCTGTGAGGAACAGAGATACTACACACACACACACACACACACACACACACACACACACACACACTACATCTATCTGTCTATCTTCTATAGCTATATAACTTTACTAACCTAAAAGTGATACACACACATTTGTATGTTAGCTATTATATAAACAATTTGCCAGCCATTCCCTAAGTGATGGACACCTACTCTGTTCCTAGTTCTCGGAAATTATAAAAAGTGCTACTATGAATATTTTGGCATATATGAGGGATTTTCGGGGTAGATTGTTATTGATCTTTTTTGGGGGTACATGCCCAGCTGCTGAATCTCTGAATAAAAGGATGTACAATTTTTAAAATTTTCTTCCAGAGGGGCAGCTAGGTGGAGCAGTCAGTAGCGCACCGGCCCTGGAGTCAGGAGGACCTGAGTTCAAATCCGGCCTCAGACACTTGTCACATGTACTAGCTGTGTGACCTTGGGCAAGTCACTTAATCCCAATTGCCCTGCCCGCCCCCCCAAAAACCAAAACAAAACAAAAAAAAAATTTTCTTCCAGAACACTTGGATGAATTCAGAGCTTCATTAACAGTGTATTAATGTGACTGTCTTTCTGTGGAATCTCTAAAATTACTATTTCCATCTTCTGTGCTCATTGTTGGGTTTGAGGTGAAAGAAATCCCTGTGTCATTTTTATTTGTATTTCTCCTTTTAGTGATCTGGAGAAATCTTATATGTTTGTTAATTCTTCTGAAAACTGTTTGTCTATATCCTCTAATTGTATATCCACTGGAGAATGGCTTCTAGTTATACATATGTGTGTGTGAACGTATACACACATGTGAATTTTTTATGCACCTTAGTGTTTTAGATCCTTCTCAGAGAAATTTGATATAATGAATCCTTTTCCCAATCAAGTTTCTCTTCTTATCCTAGCTGCACTATTTTGTTCATGCAAAAGCCTTTCAATTTCATGTAAACAAGATTATCTGTTATTGTTTGTGATTTCCTCTATATCTCCTCCTAGCCAAATCTGTAAAAGGTATTTGATTACCTTTAGAATAGTAGAAGGTTCCCTTCTACTATTTTCATGTTGTGATCTTTTATATGTAAGTCATGTATCAATTTCTAGTTTACTGTAGCATATGGTTTATGATGCTGATCTAAAACTAATTTCTGCCAAAGAACTTTCTACTTTTCCGAAAGATATTGACAAATGAGTTTTTCCTCAAGGAATTTATACTCTTGGGTTTAACGAGCACTGTGTTACTGTGTTTGATTGTCTTTCTTTTGATATTTTTTAATCTAGTCTGATCTCCTTACCTGCTTTTCTATTTCTTTAAAATGAGTACCCAATAGTTTTTGATGATTATTGCATTATAATATAGTTTGAGGTCTGGAAATGCCATTTCTCATCCACGTCTATTTTCCCCCATTATTTCCTTGAACTTCTAAACCTTTTGCACCTGCAAATGAATTTTGCTGCTATTTTGTCTACCTTCATAAAGTATCCCCTGGTAGTTTATTTATTTAGCATGGCACTAAATCATATTTAATTTAGGTACCACGTTTTTTATTATTATTGGACAGAGGACCCTGTGTTAAATTGTATCTCTACCACTTAGTACATGTGTGTCCTTGGGCAAGTCATTTAACTACTGTGGGCCTCAGTTTCCTCAACTGTAAAAGAAAGGTGTCAGGTCCCTTCCAGTGCTACATCTCTGATTCATTCCCCATTATCACTGAAGTGAAATAAGTCGTCATTCATCTGGGAAATCAAAGTGAACCTTCTTTTTTATCTTCTTTTTGTTGTTCTTCTGAACTTTCTCCAAAATGGACATAATGTGTTAATTTTAATTTAATTTTAAAAAAATCATTGAATAATAATGTAGTCTCAAAAATAGTTAACTAAAAACCCAACTACTTATAAAAATATCAGCTATCTAAGCCACAGCAATATTGTTTTCAGACTTGACAACCTTTCCTGCCTGACTCCTCTTCCTGTTTTCTACTCTCCAGATTATCAATATTCTTCCTAAAATGTGGCACTCAAATGGTTATCAAGTTTCCCAAATTTTTTTAACTTACTTTTTTGGTGCATTAGATTAATTCACAATTTACTAATCATTCATTTGGATGTAGTATTGCTTCACAACAATGAAACAAAAAGCTTTCTCAACAAAGAATAATTTAACTTTTCATTACAATGCTGTGAGAAAAATGTATTCATTGACCTTTCAGAAAGTATCCTTCCATACTTGCCACTGCTTAGATTTACTTCAAAGCAAAGTTCTTGGACTTTCACACTTTGCTACTTCACTTTAACTAAATCCTGTGAGAGCCCTCAGGATGAACTCTGAGTAATAATAATAAATGCATCACCTCTCCCTGAAATGTATCAGAAGCTCATTTATTATCTTTTTAAAAAATTACACCGATTGCCAATATAATGAAAAGGCCTAGTAACTGGTCACAATGAGGATTGGGGCTGGCAGGAGAGTTTAAAAAGTTGTCACATGAAATGTTATAATTAATAGTAACAATATAATAATAGTTGGCATTTATGTAATAGTTACTATGTGCCAAGCACTATGCAAAGCACTTTACAAATATCATTTCATTTGATTCTCTCAACAACCCTGGGAGGTAGGTCTTGTTGTTATCCCCATTTCACAGCTGTGGAAACTGAGAAAACAGAAGTTAAGTGACTTGCCCAAGGTCCATAGCTAGTAAGTGTCTCAGGTCTTAGTGCCTTCAGGCCCAGCACTCTATCCACTTGCCACCCAGATGCCTATTAATTAAAATGAATATACACATATATGAATGAAGAAAGAATACTTTGTAATACCGCCACTCCCTCCCCCAGCATCCTTTCTTGTCTTATTATAGGTATACTTTGATCCAATTAATACTGGCCTCCTTGTTGTTTCCCAAAGAAAACACTTCATCTCTAGACTCCAGGTTTTTTTTCCCCCACTGGTTGTCGCCCTTGCCTGGAATGCTCTCCCTCTTTATCTCTTTCTCCTAGCTTCCCTGGTTTCCCATCTAAAGCTCCATTTTTATAGAAGTATTTTGTGATCTTCTTAACTCTGGTGCTTCCTCTCTGCTGATTATTTCCAATTTATCCTGCACACAACTTTTCTATGATCTGCTTGAAAGCAGGGCTGTCTTTTACTTTCTTTGTATCCCCAGCATTCAGCGCAGTTCCTTTCCACATTGCAGGCACTTTAATAAATTATTATTGATTAAAAGCAGTAATACCTAGCACTCTCCAGGGACTTAGTAAACATTCAAGATAAAAATAGGGAGTAAAAATAAACTGTTATCTCCTTGAGGGCAGGACAATGTCTTATTTTATCTCTGTATGTCCCCAAGCAGCTAGCAACATGGATTTTCTGTAGCATGTACTTAGTAAATAAATTAAATGATACAATAAGGAACATTTTTTAAAAATAATGTTGGTGGGGCAGCTACGTGGTGCAGTGAGTATAGCACTGGTGCTGGAGTCAGGAGGACCTGAGTTCAAATTTGGCCTCAGACACTTGACACACTTACTAGCTGTGTGACTTTGGGCAAGTCACTTAACCCCAATTGCCTGTCTTTCCCCCCTACAAAAAATAAAAAATAACATTGGTAACTTTTTTTGGTCTGCTCTTGTGACTTCATTGATGTGAGGAACACCTAGTAATAGAACACCCTGCATCAATACCTGTCATGTATGTAATTTATGGTCTTAGAGAATTCGAATGATGGAACTAAGAAGACAAACGAACGACCAAAGTCACAAAGTAAAAATGTGTAGGAAGTGGGAATTGAACTGCAAAACCAGCTCTCTCTGCACCACACCCAGGTGCCTCTCCACTGGGAAGTCTCCTGTTTTCTCTCCTTATCCCTTCCTGCCTAGAAATTGGGCTATTTGATTCCTCAGATGGCTTGGATGACAGGACAGTCTATTGCTTCCAGTGAGGTGGAGGCCTTCTAGGTCTTCCCATTTGCCCAGCCCTGAGGCTCTGTAGAACCTCTCCTCAGTGTCATTTGACCTACTGATATAACCTAAAGATTTCTAAGCCTTGACTTCTGCCCTGCTCCAGCACCATTAGGCTTTTCATCTGGTATGCAGCTGAACTTTGATTTACATGTTGTCTCACCCAATTACTGCGTAAGCACCTTGGGAACAGAGGCTGTCATGGTTTTTCTATCTGTATCTACAGCATTGAGAACAGTGCTTGGCACATAGTAAGTCTTTAATAAATGCTTTTCATTTATTCACTCTGAAATAAGAGGGGATATATAAATATAGATGTAAAAAGATAAACACACAAAAAATTGCAAACAGCTGTTAACATACAAAGCCCACAGTGAGTTTAAAAGTATTTCACTGAAATCTTCCTAAATTGAACACTATTTTTGCATATAACAATTCACAGATCAGAAAGTTTTTAGCTTGGACAGAAACTACTTTTCCCATACAATCATCAAAATGATAACTGGAGTGTAATTCAGACCCAAGAAACTCTTTCAGTCTTGAACACACAGCAAATACTGAGTTTTAACGCTGGAGTCACAACAGAAGACTTGGCACTATGCCAGGAAGGGGGGAGTGTAGAAAATTTTTTTATATCATCTTATTTGTCCTTAGTCTGTTTATGCTCCTTGTGATAAGCTTTTGGGAAATCTCACACACATAGGATTTCTTAGAAGCAATAATATCTTACAACTTCTGCTTTTAACGTATTAATCAATTTTGACGAAATTATAGTAATTCAAAGATATAGTTTGTACTTTCAAAGTATACTAAATTACATATGTTAGACCTAGAAGGGGCTTTAGAGAGGATTTGGCCAATCCACTCCAATATGCAGAAAAAAGAAGTCATGGGGTCATAGGATTGAAGGGAGCCCAAGGCCATGTGGTCCAAACCCTTCATCTGATAGACGAGGAAATCGTTAAGTGTTAACTGGTAAGTGACTTGCCAAAGATCACATACATACTAACAGGTCCTCTGACTCCAAATTCAGGTTTCTTTTCATTATGTCTGTTATGGTAATTAGGGTGGGACTTTTTTTTTTTTTACAGTTCTCTCTTTTGGAATGCTGAGGTAATTAAGTACGTTTGAGTTTTGCCTTTCAAATGTAATTGTAAGCAGTGGACTTTTGTTGTCTTTGTTTTGGAGTGCTTCTCAGCACTAAGAAATCTTTGATTGAATTAAGAGTCTTTGATGACCTGCTTCAAGGGAAGGCCTAGTTCATATAGATTTGAGTTGCATGGTTATGATGAGACTCTGGGTAGCCATTGAAGAAGCACCCCCCAGCTTTAAAAACCCAGATATCGGTGATTCTCTCTGATAACTATGTATGTATTGTGATTTGGTCAGACAGATAAAAGCCTGTCTGTTGATCTGTCTGTAATTTCTGTTTGTATTTGCTCTGAAGTTCAGGGTGCTGGCTTTTCCTCCTGAGATAAGTGAATGGTATATGTATGTTCAATTAAAGTAAGATTATTAACCACTTAAAGTTGCTTTCCTTAGAAAAGCAGATCAAAGGACCTGTCCCAGCAGCCCTCCAGTGTGCTCTTGTTGTTTTTGTTGTTGGTCTTTCACCCCCACAACAGCTGCTAGCAACATTGTTCTTACAACATCAAACTTTGCAACAAAGTAATTTACAGAAGAATTTGGTTTTGTACTAGGAAAGTGTGAGACAAAAAAAGAATTCTTAATAAAACGGGTTTTTCTTTCCATCACAACCAATTCCCTAACCCTTTCTGTTCTAGTCTAGTGAGATAAAACAAAAAGTGTTCCCCTATTATTTTAAGCCATTACTGTTACACCTGCTACTTGACCTAGCACAAAATAAAGATCTACAATCTCTGAAGAACATGGGATTTGGGGACATTTAAAACATATTCCATTGCAAAACCACACATAGGATATTATGTTCAGTTCTGGGTATGACATTGTAGAAGAGATACACTAAAATGGGAGAATGTTCAAAGAAGAAAACCAGGATGGCAAAAAGGTCCAACTATCACCAAATCCAACAAACATTTATACACGATATATACAGTTTATACTATGCTGCAAGGGTATAAAAACAAAAACAATTCTGCCCTCAAGAAGCTTGTATTCTAATGAAGAAATACAAAATGTAAATAGTTAAGTATATATAGGATAATTAAACTGCTGTGAAGGAAGCTTGGCAAGAGACTCAACTATGCTAACTCAAACTAAATGTATTTAGGGATGAAAGTGTAAGAAAGATAACAGAAGAAAATGTAAGATATCTGTCAAGATTTTGATAATAACTACTTACACCATTATAGAGCCACCACATTTGTACACTGTCCTACATGTGCTTAGAGAGGAGGTAAAAAGGGAACTATATAGACAACAAAGGTTAGGAAAGTAGTTGGGAAAATTGGAACAGTGGTACATTGTTGGTGGAGTTGTGAACTGATTCAACCATTCTGGAGAGGAATTTGGAACTATGCCCAAAGGGCTATAAAACTGTGCATACCTTTTGATCCAGCAATACCACTACTAGGTCTGTATCCCAAAGAGATCATAAAAAAGGTAAAAGGACCCATATGTACAAAAATATTTATAGCAGCTCTTTTTGTGGTGGCTAAGAATTGAAATTTGAGGGGATGCCCATCAATTGGGGAATGGCTGAACCAGTTGAGGTACATGAATATAATGGAATACTATTGTTCCTTAAAAAATGATGAGCAGGCAGATTTCAGGAAGACCTGGAAAGACTTACATGAACTGATGAAACAAGAGAACACTCTACACAGTAACAGTAACACTGTGCAATGACTAGCTTTGGTAGACTTAGCTCTTCTCAATACTACAATGATCTAAGACAATTACAAAAAGCTCATGATGGAAAATGCTATCCACATCCAGAGAAAGAACTACGGAGTCTGAATGCAGATTGAAGCATACTATTTTCTCTTTTTTTTTCTTTCTTACAGTTTTTCCCTTCTGTTCTGGTTCTTCCTTCACAAAGTGACTAATGTGGAAATATGTCTAATAGGACTGTACGTGCATACTGTATAACAGATTGCATGCTGTCTTGGGGAGCGGGGAGGGAGGAAGAAAAAAATTGTTGGAACTCAAAATCTTATAAAAGTGAATGTTGAAAACTATCTTTACATGTAGTTAGAAAAAAATAAAATACTATTAAGTGGAGTAAAAAGAAAAGTAGTTGAATTAGATCAAGTATACATAAGAAGGTCAATGCTATAGGAGACAAACCTGTGAGGACACTAAATCACAAAGTATCTGAAGGAAGAGAAGATGTCCAAAGTTGAGAAAAACATGAAAAAAGAAACACTCACACTTCAGTAACAAAAAAAAAAAGGTGACCATGAGAATACTGGCAAATACTGACTAGCTGTTCCCTGTTTTCTCAACGATCGAATACAAAATCCTCTGCTTAGCTTTCAAAGAACTTCAAGAATTGGCCCCCTCTCACCTATCCATTCTTCTTACACATATACTATGATTTAGTGACATTGGCCTCCTTGCTGTTTCTAAAGCACACTTCATCTTCTGACTCCATGTATTTTCAAAGGCTGTCTCCCATCCCTAGAATCCTCTCCCTCCTCATTTCCAAATCCTCGTTTCGTTTTAGTCCCAGGGAAAATCGCACCAACTATACAAACCGTTTCCTGTTTCTCTATAATGCTAGTGCCTTCTCTCTGATTATCTCCAATTTATCCTATATATAGCTTGTTTGTACATAGTTATTTGTATGTTTTCCTTCCCATTAGACCATGAACTACTTATTTGAGAGCAGGGACAGTCTTTTACTTTTCTTTGTATCCCCATGGGACTTAGCACAGAGCCTGTCACATAGTAGGCACTTAAAAATGCTTATTGCCTGACTGACCTTATTTAAAGACTCTCTAATCATACGTATCAGGTTAGGCATAAAAAAGGGGGATGTATGCTTGCCAAAGATGGAGATAAAACAGAGTCCAAATTGAAGAAGGATTCCCTATGGATGGTAAAGTCCTTCAGATGTTCCCATTTGTAGATGACATTGTGTTGGTTGCATCAAGCTCTATGGAGAATGTAAAGCTTCTTGGGAGTGATCTATAACCATTTAAAAGAGAATGGCTTGAACATCAACACATGAAAAAAGAAGTGGATGAAGAATGTTTAATGTTCATATAATGACATGTACTTGGCTAGAGAACCTATAGGCTCAATAGTATGTACGTTTTGAGGGAAAAGAAAGGATTAGAACAGCAAGTGGTTAATTGTGGGAACTGAGCCAACCACACTGACTCCATCCTGTGACTCAACTGTGGAGCTAGCTCAGCTCCCTTTCTATTTCAGTTACAGGTCTAGTCCAAATTTTGTGTTGTGAGAAAACTTAATTCAATTGTGAGAGCTGGGAAAAAAATCTTATTGTACTGTTTGAGCCTAGTCCTGTGTGGCTGGGAAGCTGGACCACCTCTGCCTGTTTAAAGACACTTAACTAAGAACACAGGTTATGCTGACCAGAAACCCAGTCAGATCCAAGATTGATGCAAGGAGTTTTTTCACAACTGTACATTTCAAGCAACCCCATATGTCTTATCTGAAAACTGGCCCTGTACTGATCAATCAGTTATTGTTTCTACATTCCTTTGACTGTTTGCAGATACTTGAGGGGAGTGGGAAACCTCTTTCTGAATTCAGGGAACTGCACCTGTTTTTTCTCCTCCCAACCTGGAAAATCTCTAATCTTTCATCCAATCAGATTGCTTAATGTTGTATTATTTCCTTTTAATTAACTGCCCTTATTTGTTTTATAATATATGAAAGTCAGTCTCCTTCTGCATTCAGGGTCCAGCCCTAAGCTAAGGAAGGAGCCTAGTCCCAATTTATTAGGCAATTGTCATATGTTGCTTAATAAATCGACATGCTCTGAGGCTTGAACCTTTGTTTCCTGTCATTTCATCTTTCACCCACCATAACTGGAGACATTTAGTGCAAGTGGACAGTGACTGATCCTAGAATTAAACTTGAAGACAGTGAACTATACCACCTTCAGGAAATTTCAAAGCTTCTTTAATGACTCCTAAATGTCTCTGAGAAACAATGGTCCTTTCAAAAGTAATATTCTCATGTTGTAGTATGGCTACAAGGCGCAGAATTATAAATGAGTATTACATAGAGGACGATGGAGAGGTGCACAGTAGGTGTGAACTTGGTGAAGAGTGGAAAAAATGATGTTATCACAAAAAAATACAACCAAGAAATAAAAAAGGGTGGTCAAGTGGCAAGGGACAAAGAGGCCTAAGTATTCCACTGATATGCTCCTAATATTAGGAGAAATAGAGGAAAACATCCAGCATGACGGGTAGGTATGGATGTGTTGTGATCTGCCTTACTGGAGGTAATATCCAAATCAATTATTAAACCATAAAGATACAAAACGTTAGAAAGGAACCTGGAAAGCATGTACGTCAAACCTTTCATTTTATAAATGAATCACAGATTTTGAGAAGTGAAAGAGATCTCAGTGGCTTTCTAGTACAAATTATGGATGAAAGGAATCCCTATTACAATATATCAAAGAAGTGGTCATATAGCCTTTTCTCAACCCACCTCTTGAGAGAGTCTATTCTACTTTTGGACTAATCATTAGGAAGTTTTTCCTAATATCAAGTGTAAATATGCCTCCGTGCAACTTTAACTCACAGCTCTTGGTTCATTCTGTAGGGCCAAACAGAACAAGTTTAATCCCTTCTTGGCTACCACGTTACACCGCTAACTTGTATTGACTTGCGTACCACGAAGCACCCAGATCTCTTTCTGAACAACTGCTATTGAACCATGACTCCCCAATTCCTGTGTTGATAAACTGAATTTTTTGTAACTAAATATAAGATAAAGAAATGATGGCAGAGAAGGCAGAAAATCACTTTCCCATAGTCATGCACCTAGTGATTGGCAGGCCTAGATCAAAACCCAAGTACCATACATCTCACTCCAGTCTCCTATACACAATCCATCTATTATTATTATAGTTGTTTCCTACCACTAAGAGAAAACCGTATAAATATAAATGTTGATTTACTGACACTGTTTTCATGATATATATCTGGCTGGCATACATCTACTTATTTAAATTCGATGACAATATAAAAATTAATAAAGCATCCATGAGATGCATTATGACTCAAGACATTGGCCTAAAAACAAATATAATAAAAATTTAAGTGGAAAAAAATTTCCTATTGTTCAGACATATGCAGATGAATGTCCAATCCACTGAGTATATATCTGGGAGAGGTACCATATGCTGATGAATTAGGCCCAGAATTGGATAGAAGGACGAGACTAAGTTGGGCTGCTTTTGGAAACTGTATAATACTTAGAACAAACCTGAATGGCTCCCAAAAAGAACATCCTATTTAACAGAAATGTATGTCCAATGATTCTATAAGTTTGAAAAATTTAAATTACTAAATTCTCTGACGTTGGAGGTTGTAGTATGTTTCAAACATTGACCTTAGGGTAAGAGGTGGTCTAAGGGATATACCATAAAATTGTTAAAGGAGTTGAGCTGATCACGTGGCAAGAGTGGAGGATAAGAGTCTGGAAGAATGAATGCTGCACTGGCATTCTGCTGTGCTCAGCTTTCCTTATAGTCCAACTCTCATAGTCATACTTTGCTACTGGAAAAACGATAGCCCTGACTGGAAAGGCTCAGACTGGTGTGTATTTCTAAGTCTTCACTTCTTTGGGCTAAACATTCCTGGTTTCTTTAATCAGTCCTCATATGGCATGGTTGCAAGGGCTTCTGCTAGTCTCCTTGTTGATATCTTCTATATAGTGAATAGTTTATAATAGGTTTTTTTCTTTTTTCCTCCCAAGGAAAAATTTTAAAATATTTTTCCAATATTATGTAAATTTTTTTAAACGTTCTTTTTCTAAAAAAAATTCTGAGTTCTAAATTCTCTCCCTCTTTATGCAGAAGGCAAGCAATTTGATACAGATTATACATGTGCAGTTATGCAATACATATTTCCATATTAGCCATGTTGCAAAAGAAAACACGGACCCCTTTTCCCCCCCAAAAAACCCTAAGAAAAATAAATTTTTAAAAAGTATGCCTTGATCTATATTCAGACTTCATCAGTTTTTTCTCTGTAGGTGGACAGCATTTTTCATTACAAGTTCTTTGGATCACTGTATTGCTAAGAATAGCTAAATCATTTATAATTGTACAATACTGCTATTACTGTGTACTAGTCTCCCTGGTTGTGCTCATTTCACTTTGCATCAGTTCATATAAATCTTCCCAGGTAGTAGCTTTCTTAAAATGTGGCACCCAGAACTGAACATAATGCTGCAGAGAAGGTATAGCCAAGGGAGAATATAATGAGAATATCACCACCTTATTTTTGGAAGCTATGATTCTCTTAATATAGCTTAAATTCACATTAGGTTTTTTGGCAGGCACATAATACTGCTGACTCACAATAATAATAGTGAACAATTACATGGTACATTAAATTTTATAAAATGTTTACATATGTCATTTGATAATCTGTTTGGAGACCTTTGAAACTTACAGATATTTGTCAAAGCCTCCATCAAACATTCCTCTCCCATTCTGAACTTAATTCAGAACTTCCAAATTAAGAACCTGATTCAGCCCGATGAGCTAGCCTGCCAACTTACTTCTGGATCCTACTGTCCAGTGCTGTCTATCCTTCCCAGCTTTGTGTCATATACAAATTTGATGAAGATGCCTTTAACTAAGTAACTAATAAAAATGTTAAATAATACAGGGTCAAATACAGATCCATGAGTTACTCCACTAGAGACCTTCTGCCACATCAACAATACATTGACAATTACTCTTTTGAGTCTTTCAGTTCAATCAGTCCTTACTTGTCCTAACTGTATTATTGTCTAGTCCACATTTATCATTTCCACAAGAATAATATGAGTTTTTTAATCAAAAACTTTGCACACATCCCACTGTATCCATAACATTTCCCTTCTCCTCTAGTTTAGTAATCTTGTTTTAAAAAAGGAAATTACTTTGGGCTGGAAAATATATAAAAAAAATGACAATACAACCAGAGTTAATTTACTGATTTAAAGCTACACCAATCAAACTACCAAAGGAATACTTTACAGAGATAGATAAAATCATAAAGAAATTTATCTTGAAGAATAAACAATTTACAAAGGGGGGGAAAGATAAATGAGAGAGTAATGAGGGGGCATTTCTAGACCTCAAATTATATTATAAAGCAGAAATCATTAAAACCATTGGGTATAGATTAAGAAATATAAAAGTAGAAAAAAGGAACAGACTACATATGAAAGAACCAGAAATAATGGAATTCAATACTTGGTGTAGAATAAACCCCAAAACACAAATTACCTAGTAAAGAACTCACTACTTTTTATACTCTTTGCCAATAAGGTGAACTTTTATTTCTTTTTTCAACTAAATTTACTTATTTTTTATTTTCAACATTCACTTTTATAAGATTTTGAGTTCTAAATTTTTCCCCTTCAAGATGGAATGCAATCTGATTTGGCTCTACATGTACAATCATATCAAATACATTTCCATATTACTCATGTTGTGAAAGAAGAATCAGAACAAAAGGGAAAAATCATGAGAAAGAAAAAACAAAAAAAGGGAAAATAGTATGCTTCTATTGGCATTCAGACTCCATAGTTCTTTCTCTGGATGTGGACAGTTTTCCATCAAAAGTCTTTTGGAATTGTCTTAGATCACTGCACTGCTCAGAGAAGCTTAAATCTTTCAAAGTTGGTCATCACACAATATTGCAGTTATTGCGTACAGTGTTCTCCTGGTTCTGCTCACTTCACTCAACATCAGTTCATGTCAATTTTTCCAGGTTTTTCTGAAATCCACCTGCTCATCATTTCTTATGGAACAATAGCATTCCATTACATTCATTTCCACAACTTGTTCAGTCATTTCTCAATTTATGGGCATTCCCTTAATTTCCAATTCTTTGCCACCATAAAAAGAGTTGCTATAAATATTTTTGTGCATATAGGTCCTTTTCCCTTTTTTATGATCTCTTTGGGATACAGACCTAGTAGTGGAATTGTTGGATCAAAGGGTTTTATAGCCCTTTGGGCATTAAGAACTCCCTGTTTTATAGGACCTACAGGAAAACTAGAAAGCCATGTGGCTTATATGAACATCTTATGCCATATTTCACAATAAATTAAAAATTAATATGTAACTGGAACCTTAAGCACCATGACATATCAAGCTGTGAAGAGGGTATAAATTCTTAACCAAACAAAGGATAAAAGCAATTATAAGAGATAAAATGGTTGTTTTTGGAACATGAAATTGGAAGGCATTCTAAAACAGAAAATTAATGCAGTGAGGCTAAGATGAGAAGGGGTAACTGGGAAATAATCTTTGTATCAAATATCTTTGAAAAGGGTTTAATATTTAAGAGAGAGACAACTTTACAAATGTGAGACTAAAAGCTATTCCTTAGTAAACAAAGAAATAATTCTCAAAATATAAATGGCAAATTATTAACAATCACATGAAAGAAGCCACAAATCATTAATTATATGAAAAATGTAAATAAAAACAACACTGAGGTTTCATGTCATACTCATAAAACTGCCAAATGACAAAAGACAGGAATAATTAATGGTGGAGAAAGGATGGAAAGACAGGCGCAATAATGCATTTTTGGTGTAGCTATTCAACTAGGTACAACCATTCTGAAAATCAATTTGGAATTATGCAAACAAAATGACTAAACTGTCTATACTCTTTGACAGAGATTCCACTGCTAGATGTTACTGCCCCACCACACCCTTTCCCTAAGGTTGTTGACAAAAAGACTCTATACACACCAAAAAATTTATGAGCACTTTTTTGGTTGAAAATAATTGGAAAAAAGGAGATACCACTCAATTGGGAAATGGCTAAACAAATTGTGGCACATGAATGTAACGGAGTATTTTTGTGCAATAAAAATGGACAAATGTAATGACTGCAGAGAAACATGTAAAGATTTATATGAACTGATGCCACTGAAATAAACAGAGCTAGAAAATAATATATACAATGACCCCAACAAACCAAATGAAAAAACAATCACCATAAAACAAATGAAACTGAACAATGCTAAATTATAAAGAACAAGTTTGGTACCAAAGGAGATTATGAGAAGCCACTTCCCATCTCAGCTCCTTTGAAGAGTCTGGGGCTCACAGGTGTGGGATATTGCCTAAAATATGAGATTTTTTGGATACATTGGTCCTTTCTGCTGAAATTGCAACATTTGTCCTTCTCAAACCTTGTGGCACTATTCCCATTTTTCATTATCTTTCAAACATTACAGACAGTTTCTCAGCAATCATATCCACCATCCTTTTTAGTACCAAGGAATGTAGTTTTTCAGGGCCAGATCATCTGAATTCATCATGGGCAAAAAAAGTACTCTCAAACTATTTCCTTACTTATCCTAGATGTGAGCTCCCACTAGTCATTTTTGTTCTGTCATTTCTAGTAAAAAAGGTCATTCTCCTTGTCAAAGAAAATGGAAGTAAAATAGGAACGGAGCAGCTTGTTTCCTCTTCCCTCTTGTCTATATCACTGTCCTATCCACACCAAACAAAAGTCGTTTGATCTTACTTTTTCTCCCAAGAAAATTTTTAAAAGTGCCCTTTTTGATTCCATAGCTTCCCATTCCCATGATTCTCAATTGTTAGGTAGTGATTAGACTATATAGTTACTGTACAAAGACACTGCTCCCTATACTCGACTTAGCCCTGCCCAATACCTACTGAGAATTTAAAAAAAAATTACCTATCAACTTAGGGACTGGTGACTGGCCATAGTAGTGCTATAAGGTAACATAAAATTTATGTCTACGTCTAGACCAAAGTACAGAGTACTTTTGAAGTCATTTATATCAGTAGTAGCGGATGGGCATTATCGAAATCAGTTTTATACTTCAAGCTCTTCAATTTTCACAGAATTGTGGGGAATAACTCAGGACTTAGTTTATAAGGCCATCATAGTCCTACACCACTAGCTATTATATTATAGACTGCAAATGAATACTGCTTTATGTTAAAGTAAAATGTACAAAATTTAAAAGATATAAATTCATGTTTCTGCTATTTTCAGAAACCTATAAACACAATTACAATTTAGTTATTTATTGTCTCCTTAAGACATGAATTCTGGCTCAAATCTTAAAAATCGAAATGTTCTTGGATAAATCGAAATGATTAACTTTCCAATGGAAAAACACTTCTGAATTGCATAGCATTTCCCTTACATTTTCAAATCACACATAGCCTTGGTTAAAAAGTATACTGGCCAAACTGATTAAATCTGGAGGGAGATTATAAAAATCTATAACACCACAACAGTACTCAAATGAATAATGATTTATTAAATTGATTAATAAACTTTACAGTTTTGACCCTTACCTGATACAGAGACTGTATGTGTCCTTACTCCTTGCTTCTCATTGTTGGCTAGCCTGTAAAACAGAGTTTCAAATTTTTGAATGCTGTACATTCTTCACAGTTAGACAGACTGGGAATTCATTCTAACAGGGAACCTACTGTAATTAGCAGGACTGATCCATCTTTCATGGATATGGAATTATAGAGGGGAGGATATAATAAGGGAAACAAAAAATTGGATTCTACCACTCAAGTCCACCTGGGTAATTAAAATTTTGAGTGTTTAAAAAGTTTAGTTCTTAAAAATTAAAACACTGTCAGGCAGAAATGCTTGAGTCAAATTTACATAATATTTTAAAAGGTACGTCAGTTTACAAAGCTTTAAATATAATGTACATTTGGATTTAATTAAAAAACTATATTGAGAATATAAGAATAAAATTGGTATAAAGCAAAAATGGAAAATTATAACTATGTTATAACTGGAAACATTACTGTAGTAAGATTGGACGTACTCAAATTTGGTACATTCTTTAAATTTTAAAAGTATATGAGTTAACACTGCCAACTTTTTATTCCAAATAGAAAAAAGTAATTCAAAAACATCTGGTTGTTAATAACAGCCAAAAAAGGAAAAGCATTTTCTGCTTTACATGTGCTGTCAACATTTCACAATTTTTTATAATCAGAGAATGAGAAATCATATGAGTATTTACAATGGGAATTCTAAAATGTATTAATTTTCTAAATCATTGTTTTCTTTTGAAATGAAAGAAGCCAAAATGGATTAGTAGTCTTCATTTGCAAAATGGAATTTGAACTATAAAAAGGAAATGTTTTCCAGATGTATAATACTGTGGCCAAAAGTCTCATTCAAAAGTTTTAGGTAATTAGCACAAGAAAAAAAACATACGTGTTTGTTATAATATTGAGTATATATGAAAAGAAACGAGTTGAAAAACTTGCATAATTTTAAAGTACTGAATGAAATGCTGAATGGAAACCATCCCCAAACTGAAACTAACCTGTGGACACATTTTTTTTTAAAAAAACAAAAATAAAAAAAATCTAGACTTCAAATAATTTCATCTTGTGGAAAGAACAGTGGATTTGGAGTCAGATGACTCAAATTCTGGCTCATGACTTATTGCCAATGCATGTCCTTGGGCAAATCATGTAATGTCAGCTTCCTCATCTGTAAAATAAGGTGGGTTTGGAGTAGATGACTTCTAATGTCTCTAATAAATTTATTATATTCTCAGCCAATAATAATGGAAGCACATAGAACTTTAAGGTTTATTAAATGCATTGCTCATAACAACCTTGTGAAGTATTATGCATGGGTTATTACCCTTTTCTACAGATAAGGAAACTGAAGCTCAGAGAGTTAAGTGTCACACTGCTGTTAATTATGTATCTCCTGAATGGTATCTTTTAACTGAAGGCTAGACTTCAAATCAGGATATCTGGGTTAAATCCTAGCTCCGATATCTATTGGTGATGGTAGGCAAGTCACTTAATCTCTAAGCTTCAGTTTTGTCTTCTGTGGTTGGCACCAGAGATATTTAACAGTTTTATTAGTGACTTGGATAAAGGTCTAGATCAGGACTGTCCAACCTTAGGTTATCTTAGGGCCACATTAAAATAAAACAATTATTCGAGGGCTGCTCCCAGAATAAAAAATACAGTACTCTAATAGAAAGTGGGGGAATGCGTGTCATCAATATGATAGGCAAAGGCGCAAAGCATGAAAGCAAACACAAAACAACAAAGTGACAACACAACTCTATAAAGGTAGGTGTGTACTGACTAGTTTGCACAGTACAGATGGAACGTAGCCCACAGATCAATCGAAAATTTGTGTGATATGTTCCGTAATACTGCTCAAAAACACAAAAGAAAATTAACATCAACAAGATTATTTATTAGTGATGCAATTAAAAACTCTAATACTCATTCCATGCAAATTATTATTTTTTCACTCATGAAAATTAAAACCCACAGGCGGGCTGCACAAAATCACACTGCAGGCCGCATGCAGCCCATGGGCCATATTTTGGACAGCCCTGTTCTAGATGGCATATTTACCAAATCAAGAGATGGTACAAAGTTTCAAGCAATAAGGAGGTTACAGTCTCCTTATGTATTCTGCCCTCTGCAGACCTTATTTGGATACTGTGTTGAATACTGGAAGGCACAGTTTAAGAAGGACATCAAAAGCTGGAGAGTATTCAGTGGGATGATCAGGATAGTGAAAGGCCTTCAGGGTTTACCATATGAAGATCAGGGAGGGAATTGGAATCTATCCACTAGCCTGGAAAAGAGTGGGGTAGGAGAAGTATGATATCCATAAAGAAAGAGCACTTGTTAGGTGCTTACTGTATGTCAGCTACTGTGCTGTCTTCAAGTGTTTGCAGTAGAAGAGAGATGAGATTTGCACTTCACCACAAAGGGTAGGACTATTAGCTACAGGCAGAAGCTTCAGGGACAAATTCGTATTTCACATCACAGAAAATTTCTTAACTATTAGGAGTGTCCCTGTCACTGGAAAACTTCAAGAAGAAAGAGGTGGTTTAGGGGAATCACTGCACCTCCCTGGTGTGCTCGTGTGCTAAATGGGTACACCCAGGTTCTGTACAGGGCTCTCTTTTCTACCCTCTCTACAGGTGATCTCCTCGGTTCCTGTGGGTTAAGTTATTTCTGTGTAATTTAGGAGTCTCAAACATGTAGTCCACAAACACTCCTGAGTATGACCCAAACCAGATTAAGATGTAGTTCCTATCTGATTTTGATGTGCTGATAGAATAATACAAAAGAAATACCAAAACCATGTGTTTTCTAAGTCACTCTGAGGGCCACAGGGATCATTACATACATTAAGTGGCCCCGTTTCTATTTGAGTTTGACGACACTGACGTAAAGGACTTTCACTATTATATATTCAACTTGAGTCTATCTGGAGCTCTCGTCTTGCATTCTGAACTATCTATACTGGATATTTTCAACTGGACATCCTTGAGGTTTCTTCAATTCAAAACACTTAAAGAGGAATTCATTATCTTTCCTTCTAAATATACACTTGCTCCTAATACCTCCATTTTTTGTTGATGACCACCATTCTTCTGGTCATGGAGGTTTGCAAACTCAATCATTCTTGACTCCTTTCACTCCCTCATCCGATATGCAAATTAAAAAAATGAAAAAGCATATTTTAAGGATTTGCTAAGCACTAAGCCCTGAGGATACAAACAGAAAAACAAGACAGTTCCTACTCTCAAAAGGTTTATATTGTAATGAGGGGGAAGGAGGAAGAGAGATAACACATATAGGAGAGTTCATCTGAAGGATGGTTGGAAAGGCCTGGTAATTCTAAGGGGTTAGGGAGAGGGCAGAAGGCAAGGCTCAAGGGGCGAGAGGACACAGTGACAGAAAAAAATAGTAAGGCCACTTAGTTTTCATCTTACTGTAAATATGATATTTGTTCATTCCCTGAATATCCAAGTAATATAAGGAACAATGTCCACCTCATAGAAGATGGGGGTTGATCTAGAGGGGTCAGGTTCATAATTCTTAGGCAGGGAGGAATAGATCTGAGGACTGGAATGGGACACAGGCTTTTGAGTTCTGTACTATGAATATGAGGAAAACACCTGTTACTTAGCCTTGCTAATTTTATGAAATGAAAACACTGGACTAGATAGCCTCTGATGTCTTTGAAGTCTAAGATCAGATGATTCTACTTCCGTAAGATCTCTCATATATCCTCTCTCCTGTGTACTAATAAGGCCTTAACTGATGATGTCCTGGACTAATACAAAAGTTTCCTTGCCTCATGTTTCTCCCCACTCCCATCCATGAACCATACAATTACCAAAGTGATATTTCTCAAGCAAAAGTCTAACCACATCATTCTGCTAAATAAACTCCAGTTGCACCTGATTATCTGTAAGAGCTAATAAGAACAGCTAACACTTATATAGTGGCAGGCACTGTATTAAGTGTGTTAGATACCTTATTTAATCCTCACAACAATCCTGGGAATCCTCATTTTATAGATGAGGTAAACAGAGATTAGGTGATTTGCCCAGGGTCTCATAACCAATAAGTGTCTAAGGCTAGATTTGATATTGGATCTTCTTGACTCTAGGCCTGGTATTCTTTCTACTGTACCACCTAACTATACTATAGATGTCTCTTTTCAGCTTCAAGAGCTGTTCAACAATCTGGACTGAAAATACCCTTTCAATTTTATACATTACAACCCTTCACAAAGTCTATGGTTCAGATAAACAAGCCTTTTGGCCGTTCTTCACACGTAATGTTCCTTCCATCTTTTGTCAGTGTGTCTTTGTAGAAGTTATCATCACACTTGCATAAAATTCCTTCCTTCTACACTTACACCTCCTAGGATCCCATATTTCCTTTCAAGCTCAGCTTAACCATCTGCTGTAAGAGATTGTTCCTGAATTTCCAGGTGCTATTACCTCCTGCCTGGTACTTAATGTGTACATGTTATTTATGTACCTTTTACTTTTCTCAAAAGAATGCAGATTCCATGAGGCTTTGGAGTGTTTCATTTTTATTCTGTATCTGGAGTATATATGCCAAAGTGCTTTACACACAATTGGGTTTAATAGATGGTTAGTGACTGCATTTCATATGGGGGAATCCTTTTAGATATGGGTTGGATTAGATGGCTACTGTGATTTCTTGTAACTCTCAACTTTGCGATCCTATGGAAAAAGGAACAACAGTATTTATTCTTCTTCTCTATATTTTCATGAGGCAATTATAGACCTTAAGTAAAATGTGCCATTATTATTATTTTTGTTGGCAGCACTAATAAGACAGTTAAAAACAACAACTATGTAATTCCCCCAACAAAGTTTCTTTTATGTACCTCAACGAATTCTCAGTTCAAACCATTATTAACTATGGTGTGTATACAAACCTGAAGTTAGACTAACAATCATTCATTTATTCAATTTAATTCAGCAAGAATTTGCTGAATGCTGCATACACACACACACACACACACACACACACACACACAACACTGAGCACTGTTAGGCACTGGGGATAATTAAAAAAAAAAAGGAAGTAGATAATCCCTGCCTTCAAAGAAGATACACTATAGAACAGAGGGGAGAGGGAGATGGGAGTGAGATAAGGCAAAATATGTACACAGATAAATGTAGAATGTATACAAAAATAAATATAATTTTGAAGTGATCCCATGTTGCGCTTCTGGGTGAGGAGCAAGTGGTGAGGGCGGTATCAGAGGAAGCAAGAACATTCTTGGGACAGTGTAGCTGGGTGTCCTAATGGTGGTTTAGGGGAAGACAGGAGTACCTGAGGTCGAGTCCCTGGACAGAATTCAGAAAATAACAGTAATTAGGACCAGAGACCTAGGGCAACATTACCCACAATTCAGGATTAAAACCTGATTACAATAATAAGGTGCTAAAAATAAAATAAAATGAGATAAAAGTAAAAATGAATAAGCAAAGGAAAAAGAACCTGATGATAGACAGCTACTTTGGTGTAAAAGAAGATCTGAGTTCATATTCGGAAAAAGATAGTGAGGTAAAAAAAAAAAGCTACCCCTAGCCCAAAGAGTAACATGAAATGGTCACAAGCCCCAAAAGAGCTCTTGGAAGAACTTAAAAAGGAATTCAAAAATCAAATAAGAGAGATCAAGGAAAAATTAGGGGGGGGAAAGTAATCCAAGAAAATTATGAAAAGAAAGTTAACCAACTGGAAAGAGGTCCAAAATCTTAAGGAAGAAAATACCTCCTTGAAAACTAGAATTTGGTAAGAGGATAATAAAACTAGCAAAACTAGAAAAAAATCTGAAACATCTCATTAGAAAAATAACTGATCTGGAGAATAGATGGAGGAGAAACAATATAAGAATTGTTGGACTACCTGAAAGTCATGATCAAAAAAAGAATCTGGATATAATACTACAAGAAATTTTTAAGGAAAACTGCCCTGAATTTCTTCTAGAACAAGAGAGCAAAGTAGAAATACTTTGGAAACACTATGGGATTTTAGGAGGACAACTTAGAGGAATGTCACAGCCAAGTTTTCAAACTCCCAGGTTAAGAAGAAAATATTGCAAGCAACAAGAAAAAAACTAATTACTGCAGAAATACAGTCAGGATTTCACAAGGCCTAGGAGGTTCCACTCTAAAAGACCATAGGTCTTAGAATATCATATTTTGGAGAGCAAAAGAGCTGGGATTGTGTTCAAGAATAACTTTCCCAACAAAATTGAGTATAATGCTGAATGGAAAAAAAAATCAACATCTGATGAACCAAAAGACCTTCAGATATTTGTAACAAAAAGACCAGAACTCAATAGAAAATCTGATATTAAAAAAACAGAAGAAATGTAAGGAAAACATTAAAGACTAATTATAAGGCACCCACTAAGATCAAACTGTACTTATTATATATAAATATGTGATCCAAAGATTTATTCTTTTTCACTCATGATCAGAGGCTGTCAAAAGCTTATCCCATAGGAAACTGAGCTACATGACCCCCAATGTTGCTGTAATTCTCTTCTTTCAGTACCTCTTTCAAAAAAAGCTGTATTTATCTCCCATATCTCCAATACCCTCCCTCTCTAGTCACAGGTACCCATCTCTATCTATTCTTTAAAGACCCTTGAAATTTCAGATAGTTTATGAAACCTTACTGAGCAAGTTCAATAAGGTATTGATAACCTTTGTTACAGATAAGTTTGCCTGAAAAAAAAAACTTGCCTTGACTGCTGCCATAGAAGAGAAGACACAAGAGACAGACACAAACTTCTATAAAGAACAGTCTTTACTTGCTACCTTTTCCTGGGGTCACACTCCACAACTTATGATCTGGACTGTTTGCCTCTTGGATAAAAATACTCTTTTAAGAGGTCCCACCAGCCACAGTTCTACTTTAATTTCTCTGTGTAATATCTGACATAGCTGGACAACAACTTCATTCAGGAAAATCCATCCTACTTTGAATTCTTTGTGAATACACTCATCTAGCTTGCTAGCTTTCTGCTTTCTCTGTGGCCCACTTAATGTGGACTTTCCTCAAAAAGCTATCTTAGGTTCTTTTCTTAATTCTCTCTATTCATAAGAGTGATCTCATTTACTCTTATGGCTTCAACAATCTAGAACACTCAGATTATTCACAAATGTTTTATCTTGAGCCCCAAGAACTACTATCAACTCAACTTGTATATTTCAGATGGCCTAATCTCTACTTATATGTTTAGGTCGCACCTTAACATTTCTAAAATTGAGATTACCACCTTTGCCCTAAAATCTGTTTTGTCTTGTTAACTTTCATATTTTTGTTAATTCTCTAAACAACTGCCTAGTTGTTTATACTTAGAAAGTGCTTTGACTTTTAACACTCCATAAACTGACTTCAAATTACTAAGTTAGATCGGTTCTACATTTTAGCTTCAATCAACATGACTGATTATATAACACCCACCACATTACAGGTATTTTCACAAGCACCAAGGATACAAAAGCAAAAATAAGACTGCCTAACTTCAAGGCTCTTACATTCTTTCAGAAAGAGAACATATTCCTAACCAAGTACATGTAAAATATGTACAAAGGATCATTCCTTTCCATTCTTACTGCCATCAACCTAATTTTATCTCTAAGAAAAATGGAAGAACCATCTAGAGAGATTTCATTCTCACAAAGAAAGAATAACTGGTTATATGGGTGGAAATAATGGAAATCTTATAAGAGAGAATGCAGTCTTATAATATTTCATCTTAGAGTTTGAGATAGAGATGGAGAAGAAAGTTGGGCATAGTCTGATAGGCATGCTAGAATTAGGAAAATCAGATTTGAGAGGTTTCAAAGACAGAATCCTATGGCCTAAAGTTCTCTAGAGAAAATTATACTAGGAGGGATGTGAAGAAGTAAGAATTAAATTCTAAGATAAAAGTAATACATGTTAGTGAGAAACAAATGGGGATCTATGTAAAACAGATGAAAATGAAAAGTAAACTCATCAAATGCTTCAGATTTTAAAAGCAAATATACTGAACAGGGAAGAAAAGACAGCTAACAGAAGATGAAAAAAAGAAATTAAAACAAACACTGTCCAAAGGAACCGTGTTGGGAACTCCAAAGTTTAAAATGAGTCGAAGCTATTCCTGCGCAAAGCCACAGCTAACAAAGAGTGTCTTTGGAGAAATCAGATGGTCAAAAAAAGATAGGGATAACTTTCAAGGAGAGAAGAAAATGAAAATCGATGACCAAACGCAGAACCATTCAATTCACATGACATCTTTGCTTTCTCTCCCAAAGAGAATGGTCTTTGAAAAAAAAAAGGTTAACAAGGATAACATGGATAAAATGGCTAATAAGTAATGAACTTGGGTTGATAAAGATAAAGTCAGTCAGTGAATAAACATTTATTAAACACCTATTATGTCCTAGGCACTGTGCTAATAATAGCTAGGGATACAAATATGAAAAGCAAAGTCCCTCTCTCAAGGAGTTTACAATTTATTAGGGAAGACAACACACAAAAAGAAACTGAAAAGGGGTGAATGGGTGAGTTCAGAGGAGTACAGCCAGGTGGGAAACGAGGATATGGCTGGACTTGGTGTCTTCCCTAAAGAAAGATTTTGAAAGGAGCTCTCTGCTCCACCCCCCATCATACTAGGGCTGATGTGAACTTGCAGGATGAATAGATTCCTGGGAATATGATGAAGAAGTCCAAAGTAATGCATCCAGGTAGGAAATAAAAGATAAGAAAACATCTACCTACTTTCACTGCTCTGGGTAGGAGATTTATTTTTCAGCAAACAAATAATAGAAGCAATTGTTAAAAGATAAAACAGATAACACTTTGGTTACATGAAACTAAAAATCTTTACAAAACTAACTCATCTAGGATACGAAGAGAAGCAATTGAATGAGAAAAAGAATTATATTAAAATTTTAATCTAGATCAATAACTAACAGATATCTATATCTATATGTAGATAGAAATGTAGTTATGACCAAAAGTCTTTCCCTAACAGGTAAGTGGTCAAAAGATAGGAACAAAAAGTTCTTTAAAAACAAAGGTGACAAACCATTAGTCATATGAAAGAATTCTCAAAGTCACTAATAATAAGAGAAATGCAAATCAAAATAATCCAGAGGTTTCACTTCACACCATATATATTAGCAAATACTACAAAAGATTGGAAAAGTCAGTGCTGGAGAGCATGAAAAGGTAGCCACACTGGTATGATGTTGGTAGAGCTGTGAATCAGTATTAATTACTCTTTTGGAAAGCAATCTGGAATTATATAAAGTGAGTAAGATGTTTATATGTCAAAATACTTACGGCAGCACTTTTTGTGACAGTAAAGAATTGGAAACAAAGTGGATGCCTATGGATTGGGGAATGGCTAAAAAAAATTGTGGAACATGAACTAATGGAACATTACTGGGCTGTGAGAAATGACAAATATGATGAATACAGAGACACATGGTAAGATTTACAGTAAATGATGCAGAGTAAAGCCAAGAAAGCAACATATACAATGACTACAACAATGTAAATGGAAAGAACCACAAAACAATCAAAAGTAAATGCTGCAAAATTACAAACAGCAGGAAGACTTCTAAGAACGCAGTCCCACACCATTCCTTTGCACAGGTGGGTGGAACATGAGTGTGGATAATTGTACCTATTTTCAGACTTTTCCCATGTATTAATCAGTTTTGCTGGATTTTTTTCTTTAAAATATACTATTGTTATATGAGATGATTCTGTTGGAGAAGGTGGAATAATACTGGGAAAAATTCGAATATTATTAAAAAAAGTTATCAATAAAATTATTTTTTAAAAAAAAATTTAAAAAATTAAGAGAAAAAAAGAGAGCATCTAGCTGCCTTTGGTGTAATCACTTCACCTGCCTAAGTGAACTACAGTATATAAACTAGAGTGCTGAAAGAACTTTCAAATATGATTGTAGAATCACTGTAATACTTGAAAAATTGGGGAGATAGGGAAGTACTACAGGATTAGAGAGAGCAAATGACCTGATTTTCCTAAAGACTAGAGGTCAGTGAGCTTAATTTCAACTTCTGGAAAAATTAAAGAACACATTATCAGTCAACATCTAGAAAACGAAGTGATGTATGCAACTAGTATGCTTTCACGAAGAACAGGTCATAACAGAACAATCATACTCCCCTCATGGTCAAGGTCACTGTAGTATTAGATGTGGGAAATACTGTAGACATAGTTTACCTAGATTTTAGGAAAACATTTGACAAAATCGCATGAAATTTTTGTGGACCAGATGATAATATAACTGGGTAGATTTGGAACTCAAACAACGGTTGTATCTAAAGAATTAATGGTTTAATGTCAACTTGAAATGTCTCCGGAGGAATACCTTACTGATTCATGCTTGCCTCTATTCTGTGTATTCACTTGTTTGCACATTCACTTGGTTATTTATTTGGAGATTAAGTCTCTTGATACTGCCCAAGATCAAAGTTCACTGGCTATTTCCAGGCCAGATGTAACTGTGGCTGGCATAGAAGCTTTGACCTGTTCTGTTTCCAACCTGGGGTGAATCTCCTCCTCCTTTGGCAGCTTGCTAGCCTCACACTCCCTCATGTTCACTATATTGGTACTGCTCTTTGTGTGAATACAAACTCAGCTTTAGACCTAATAAAGGTAAAAACTTCCAAGCTTAAGCATTCCATCAGCCTCAGCCTCTCTCAGTAGCAGGGTTTACAGGCATGTAATCACCAACATGCAGGGTGCTCCATATTATTTAATATTTTTTTGAATGACTTGTACCAAGGCAGGGAAGTTATACTTATCAAATTTTCAGATGTTACTGGGCCAAACTGAATAAGATAAAAATTTAACAAAGATAAATCTAAAGTCTTACATTTGTGTTAAAAATATCAACTTCAAAATTATAAGATGGACAAGTCATAGCTAGAAAACAGACGTTTTAAAAAGATTTGGAGGTCTTAGTGGACCACAAAATTTCATATGAATGGATATTATATAAAGCCAATGATTGTTGAATAGAGTATTGTGGTCCAAACTGTATTTTACTCTGGCAGCTGTCTACAGTGGAAAAGACTGCAAACAAGAAAATCAATGCCATGGTTTTTGCAATAGTCTAGGAAAGAAGTAAATGAAATTCTGAGCTAAGGTCATAGCTGAATAAGTCAGGTTGAGGTCTGGGGGAAGGTATGAATGTGACAGACATTGTAGAGTTGAAAATGAAAAGACTTGCCAAGCAGAACAGAAAAGGGAAATAAGGGATAGCAGATAGCTGAAGATTGCTCTAACATTGTAAACCTTGGCAAGTGGAAGGATGAATTATACCCTCTTCCTAGAAATAGGGAAGTTTAGGAGATGAGTGGGTTGGGAGGAAGAATACGAATTCCATTTTGGACATGATGGTTTCAGTTTGTTCAACTTGAAGGGATTAAAAAAAAGTTTTAGTCAATCATTTTGAGGCCAATTATAGACCCTGAAAAACCATAAATAATAATTGAGTGAAATAGTACTTACTTTGGTATGGATGGTAAGGCTCGTTCACCTTCTGCAAAAACAAAAACAAAGAAACAAATAACAGAAAAGAGATAAGTAGGTGAGATTAGCTTTTTAATACATTTTTTTTCAGATAAAGATCAACTTTTAGTGCCCACAGTGCTACAAGGTAGTGTAAGCTGTATATATATAGACACACATACACACACATATATAGTATATATATGTGTGTGTATATATACATATGTATATGTATGTATGTGTATGTATATATATATAATACAGATAATATATATATATATATATATATATACATATATATATTATATATAGTATCCAGCAAGACCACTACTAAAAACTTCTTGCTTATTACATTTACTTACTTTAGGCTTTCCAAGTTTTATATTTAACTTTCAGCTCTAAATTTAATTTTAACTGTCTAGACTCATACTACTTTGAAAGCATCACTTGATTCAAAGGGATGAAGCAAAGAAACATTATTATAACTGATTACACACAAGTTCTATTTCTATAATTAACATTTATTTGGCAATTTACTATTTATAAAATATTTTCCTCACAGCAACTCTATGAAGCAAATATTGCAAAAACCCCAGTTTTCCTTCTAAATTTGAGTCTGTTTTAAAATATGAAAGGCATCTTCTGGAGAAAATCAGCTTAATGTTTGCAATCATATTCAGTGATCCTTCTAATCCAGATTGTACTAGGTAAGTAAATTAGATGAAGAACAAATAATCTAGCTATGTTGGATTGCAAAAACAGGTATAATATTGCTGAGATTATATACTGGCAATCATTTGGGTGTATAACTCAAACGTGATTTGATAAAATAATTTACTTATACGGAAGCAGAAATCTAAGAATACCACTAATTGATATGTCAGTCACAAAAAAATCCTGGCCAATGGAATAAACTTTCAACCACAGAATAAAAACAATAAAATAATGGAATTTACTAATATTAATAACTTACCAATGTACCTTTCTCACTTAAGACAGATACTGTCAAAACGTATATAGGGAATTGTTTTTTGAAACAACAGTCAATGCGAATACACGTAACAAGCAGTATCCAGGTAGCATGGATTCTACTAGGAAGTATAATGGTATCATATGCACTAACTGGCAAGATGCCTTGAAGTAGGGATTGCTCATATACTATTGACAACAGAAAGATGATTTATTTCTATACAAGTGTCATCCCTAGATTCCTTCCTCAATAACAGATTACTGCAGGGGATCTGCACAGTGTCTTACACACTGGAAGAATTCAAACATTCATCAAATGGGTGGAAAAAAAAGGATAAGTATCTTATCACTGAACTTTAAAAAATGACAGTAATGATTATACTATTTTAAAAGAGTTCATAAGTCATTTAATCAAAATATGTTTGCTTGTATCAGTTAGGCTAAAGGCATCCTAATGCTCCACATTCCAGTTAATTGCTCTGCCTGATTCAAGTCACTTCACACTCAATCTAGCCCTTCACAAAGAGGCCAAAGGGATTTTCTGAAAGCACAAATGGTACTGGCATTCTCCTACTCAATAAACTCCAGGGGTCCTCCAATGCCTTTAGGGCAAAACATAAACTCCACTGTTTGGCTTTTAAAATCCTTCACAACCTGGCTACTATCTGCACTCTCAGCTTTATCGCCCCTTTCCCACATTTTATGGTCCAACCACATTGGCCTTCTTATACATGGCATGCAATTTTCCATTTTCATGCCTCTTCCTAATCCCTGGAATGTACTCTGTCTCACAGAATCTCTCATTTCCTTCAAGATTTAGATCAACCATTGCCTTCAGTAAAAACCTTTCCTGATTCTCCCAGTTGTAAATGCCACTGTTCCTTAAACTAGCTTGAATTCTGCATGTAAATTTTGTATATATGTATAAGTTATCTAACCCGATGGGAATTAAGGACCTTTAGAGTAGTAACCATTTCAGTTTTGTCTTTCTACCCCTGGCATGTGATGCAGTGCTTGGCACATAGTAGATACCTAATAGATGCTTGTTTAAAAAGAAAATTTTAAAAATGATCAAACCTATTATTAACAGTTATAATGCTAACAAGCCAACCTCTGCCATCTTTTCCAGCAAGATTCAATCTTTTTCTTCACTTTTTTCTTTCTAATCTTTACCTTCTCTCTATGTATTAGTTCCTCCTCTATTGCCTTCAAACATGGTCAAGTCTCTCTAGTCTTAAAAAAACTTTCGTTAGTTGCTATCATCCTCACAAGCTATCATTACATACCTCTTTTCTCTTTCTCAGCCAAATTTCTTGAAAAAGCTGTCAATATTTGCTGCTCTTTGTCCAACTACAATTATCTCCTTTGCTGGATCTTCATCCATGTCATGCTCATGCTCACTAATTGTGTGTGTGTGTGTGTGTGTGTGTGTGTGTGTGTGTGTGTGTTTTAATTTCTCCAGCTCTACAGCTAGTCTCACACCAAACATAGTCCTCTGGATATCTCAAACTCTTCATCCAGTGGGCATTTCAAATATAACACATCTAAAAGGGAAGTCATGATTCTCCTGGCTTCATTCAAGATTCAGTTCAAATCCTAACTTCTGCAAAATGCCTTTTCCAATCTTTTTCCCTGTTAATTCCTTCTCCTTTAAGAGTGCTTTTCATTTACTTTCTCTATGGCTTATATGCACCTAGTTCTTTACATGCTATCTTCCCATTAGAATGCAACCTCCTTAATGGCAGGGGCTGTTTTTGCCATACTTTGCATCTTTAGAATTCAGCACAATGGCATGTATTTCATAAATGTTTGCTGACTCAACTAAGATGTTAATGAGAACAGAAAGGACATTTTGGCTGGACCTCAGAGTGTGAGATGAGGAGTTATGAACAATAAGGTTGAAAAGATTTCTTAGGAAACCTTAACAAGGAGATGGACCCTACTTTGTCAGAGTGTGAAGCAAAGGAGAAGAAAGTAGGAGATTGTGTAAAAGGGTTCTGAGATAAAGAGAATGAGAGAAGAAGGAGCTGATGTCAAATAGTCTCACTTCTCTCAATAAAATAAGAGGCAAAGTCCTTGGCTAGGAATGAAGAGAAGGGCATATTATGCTAAAGAAGGGTCAGTCAGTTAACAAATATTTATTAAGTGACTACTATGTTGCAGGCATTGTGGTAAGTGTTAGAAATACAAAGAAGGTAAAAGACAGTCCTTGCTTTCGAGGAGCTCACATTCTAATGGGGAATACAGTAGGAAAACAACTATTTAAACACAAGGTATACGGGACAAAAGAGAAGGTTAGGAATAGTTTGCTTGGGGAGTATGATGAAATCAGGGAGGAATAAAAGGGCTGCCTTTCTTCAGTGAGGGCCCTAGTTGAAGCTGCCTAAAAAGAATCTGTAATGTACTCAGTCATCAGGGGTAAGGAGATTCTTAACAGAGTAACTGTGTAAGGTTAGGCAGAGTAATCCATTTCTAGTATATCTGTGAATTGATTCAAACATTAGGAAAAGCAAGTTGCAATTATCCTAAGAAAGGGACTAAAATGTTCATATTCTTTTGATCCAGCAATTCCATTGCTAGGAATATATTCCAAGAAGGTCAAAGACAAAAACAAGGGTCACATCGACATAAAAACATCTGCAATGTCACTCTTTGTAGTAGCAAATAATAAAACAAAATAGATGTCCAACAATTGTGGAGTGACTAAACATGCTGTGGTACATGAATGCAATGAAATATTATGGTGCTATAAGACACAATGTATTTGATGAACGGGAAAACATATAAAATGACTGAAAATAAAGTAAATGGAACAAGAACAATATACTAAAGGACTGCAAGTAAATGGAGAAAATAAAAAGAACAAAACTATCAAGAATGAATACTGTGCAAATATCACAATCAAGGTTACACTAAGAGGTATGAGAAGGCATCTCCCCCACCTTCTTTGCAGAGAGGGCATGTATGTGGGACATGCATAGAACTTCAGACATTTCTGATATGTTGCTTAGTTTTGGTGAAGTGTTTCTCCCCTCTCTTTTAGTTCTTTATGATGAGGGATGGTTCCCTCAGAGCTGAAGGGGAGAGGGAAACACTGCAAATATAAGTGATGTCAAAAGATATCGATACAAATTTTTTTTTAAAAATGGCTACAATGCTTAACAGCATCCATTGCAGTATTTCATATACTATATATTGTCAAAGATACCAAACCTTATTTCCATAGTATTTCAAGGTTTACAAACAACTTTCTTCACAACAGCCCAATTATTCCCTTTTTACAGATGAAGAAACTGATGCTCAGAGAGGGTAAGTGACCAGTCTCAGAGCTAGCACGTGTTGGAGCCAAGACTTAAACTCAGATGTCTCCTGACTTCATTTCCAGTACTACTTCCATCATACCACAAAGCCCTCATCACTCAGTAAGTATTACTGGCCAATGCTTACAGTGGTATTTATGTATTTGTAATATACTATAATGACATAGCCTCTGGAGGAGCTGAAAAACTGCCTTCAGACAAGCACCATCCATGCTGTGAATAGAAAGTTATCATTTTTATGACCAGATGACAGTCAAACCACATTAATATCCTCTCAGAATTAGCATCTTATCTGGAGGCAGGAGCGGTTGGTGAATATTTGGCTTAAAAAAGAATTTTCTCATGGCTAACCTAAGGTTGAAGAGAAAAAAGATTACAGGGTCAGGATCTAGAAAGACATCAAATTGCTGTCTTTCAGCTACTTGACAACCAATACATAAGGTGGTAGGAAAGTCAATAGAAGAATTAAACACTGATTATGTAAAATATATGGAGAAAACGAACCATTTACTAACCAATCCCATGCAGTGCTGATAATATACCTTTTAAATATACCTAAGCTCTAATATATTTCATTGTCCACAGTTGTTTGACAATGATTTTTATACTATTTTGTTATATTTTTCTTGCATTTTCCTACTCTTTTCTGTATTTTAGTTTACTCTCCTCCAATTTAACAGTAAACACCTTATGTCCTTTTTATTAGCCTTTAGTGCTTGCTTAGCAGAATATGGATATACTGATATAATGAACTTTGTTAAGCATCCACTAAATACAGAGAAGAACTTATCATTTACAAACTACTTTTCCTTTTCCTTTGATTCCAGACCTTCAGGTAATCTCATGTGATCCTTATAGCAGATTAAGAAAAATAGGCAGGACTGATGTTTTTCTCCCTAATTTACAGAGGCAGGAACTAGGACTCAGAAGGGAAGCTGCTGCCCAAGGTCACAAGGCTAGTTAGCACTGCTGTAAGTAGACTGAGGTGGTTTGATTCCAAGTTCAATGCTCTTGACACTATTCCATGCAATGGACTACTCAACTAATTTCATATCATTCTGAAGGTTCAATTTACAAAGTACTTTTTTTTCTAGAAGGCTCAATATATTTGATTAAAGCCCACAGTAGTAGATAAGCCTTTCTGGTCTCATTTGGACTCTATTCCTTACTAAGTATGAAACCGTGGGCACGTAACCTCTTTCATCTGCAGTTACCTCATCTATGAAATGAGAAGATCAATTAGTAAAGAGAGCATCTATTACTTGCAAGGCACTGTGGTTAGCAGGATAGTGGTTTGAGAGGAGGTGCCATGTTTTAGAACTAGCAGCCAGAAGTATACTTATGCTAGTTTTTTAAGGGGGTTATTATGAGACAAATGAGATAATGAATGTGAAAATATTCTGTATGTATGTTTGTATGTGTACATGTACATTTATGTTATGTATGTGTATATATATGTGTATACATACACATCTACACATATACATATATTTTTTCAAGCTACATGCTGGGTTTTTTTCTTTCAAAAGAAAATCTTGTCCACAGTATGCTCAAAGAGTACAGAGTTATACAACTAGCCCCTGCCCACTCCATACCTACCATTTCCTGGAGGAATATGACACATACACAGTTAAATACACAACATATGATATATTTGTGTTTATACCTATATACACACATACAGGCAGACATGTAAACATGTGTTTGTGTGTATAAAACAAAGTTAATTTTTTTAAACAAGGAATTATAAACTGGGAGAAATTAGAGGAAGGAACACTCTAATCTTGAAGAAAGCTAAGAAATGAAGTTGAGAAGGAAGAGTGTTTCAGGAATGAGGGATAATGTGCAAAGGCATGGAGGCAGATGTAATGTTATGTATAGTGAACAGCTAGCCGGCCAAGTTAGCTGGAATTCAAAGAGCAGCAAGGGTAATGGGAAATCTGTCTGAAAAAATAGGCTGGAGCCAGACTGTGGAAAACTTTACATGCCAAACAGGAATTTGTATTTTGTCCTAAAGCCATAAAGGAGTCAGAAAAGGGAACAAAGAGCAGGAATGTGTGAATGAAGCTGGGAATAATATAAAGGGAACTGCTAAGGTCATCATATACAGATGGACATGAGACAGTTGACCGAGGACTGGAAATATAGTTGCAGGTGGGAGTGAAAAGGAAGAAGTACCTATGAGCCATCTTCATATATGAAATTCTATACATTATTCTTTGGTGTCCTTAAATATTGTCAGGAGAAAAATAATGTAAATGTTTATTAAATCCTTAGGGGTAAAATGAGAACAATATTAACTCCCATTTCTATAGTGCTCTGTAGTGAATGAAGCACTTTTCTTAAAACAATCCAAAATCCTAGAAAAGAACGTTCATTTTAAAATTAAATTAGCCAATGACCGTAGTTCTAGCTATAATAAAAGTTTTAAATATAGACCTGTACATACACATTAATTAATAACATTACAGAAAATGTATTAAATTGGTACATCGAAACATAGAGCTCTCTGAAAAAAGAGTAAGAACTATGAGTTATTTCTCAGTTCACATATTATATATTCACTCATTAAACCTTTATTTACTAAGTAGAATAAAAAATTATTTTCTTCATAACTTTAACACCTCCTCAAATCTTCCTCTTATGTCTCATGTATTTGTATATCCTTCTTAGATAAAGAATACTGGCTAAAGCTAAGCTGAACTATGGCTTCCATATTTTGTACATTGCCTAGACTTATCTTTTAGAAATTCTAAAGTCTACTGCAAATCTGCTAGTATAATTAAAGCACAGAACAATAAGTAACAAAACAGATATGGCACTGTACCTTTCTGGGGTCTAATGATAAAAGATTGTGTAGCTCCATTAACTAGTCGGCAATATCCATCTATTAAGTCAGCCATATTCTCCGCAATGGTTAAAGATGGGGCTGTCACTGTGAGAGGCTAAAAGGGAGAAAAGAGACATTATTGTTGTCAGCCATACTCAAAGGAACAGCTGTGCTGTGACATCAGAATTCAGTATAAATTCAAAAACAGAATAGAAGCAGGGGCCGAACATAACATATTAGAAAATGTGAATGAAAATGAAGTATGACATTTAAGTACACAATCCCTGAATATGTAGTAAGAGAAGAAATAAAATAAAAACTCATTTGTTTAAATATAGAGCCACCTCTTGGAATAAATGGCAGAAAAATCTTTTTCTCAGCCAGAATGTAAAAAGTATAAAGAAAAAACAATAAATTAAAAGCTAAAAGTTCTGAATTTGAAAAAAAAAATTCAAACAATTTGGAAAAAGGCAAGTGTGATACTGTGCAACAAAATATACACTGGCTTTGAAGTTATATGATCTAAGCTCACCTCTTGCCACTGTCATTATCTTTGTGGCCTTATGTAAATCACTTAGAATGTTTGGCCTCAATTTACTTGTGTATAAAGTAAGGGGGCTGGCTGTTCTGGATGATCTCTAAGAGTCCTGCTAGCTCTAACTCTATGATCATATGATACAATCATCTTGGGGATTGTTGCTGTTGTTCAGTCATTTCAGTCATGTCTGACTGTTCATGACCCCATTAGGGGTTTTCCTGGCAGAAACTGGAGTGGTTTGCCATCTCATTCTTCAGCTCATTTTCCAGATGAGGAAACTGGGGCAAACAGAGTTAAGTGACTTGCCCAGCATCACACAGCCACTAAGTGTCTGAGGCCAGATTTGAACTCAGAAAGAGGAGTATTCCTGACTCTAGGACTGGTACTATATCTACTGTACCACCTAGCTGGCCTCTTGGGAATTAATTTTGCCCCCTGCTCACCCCTGAATTCAACTTCTTTATTCAATCCAGATAAGTATCACCATCTGAAAGTTCTATTTAAAGGCACAGAAGTTATTATTTGCAGAATCTTAGAGTTACAAGTAGACATCTAATCCAAACTAAATTGAACAAGGATGTCCTCCATGCCTGTGACATGTAGTCATCTAGCTATCAAAATTTAAGACATCAAGTTGAGGGGAACCTAGAACCTCTTGAAGCAGCTCACACTATTTTGGGATAGTTTGTATTAAGAAATTTTTCTTCATTTCAAGCCTACAGTCTCTGCCTCCTAATGTTTATCCATTACATGAATCATTAAAAGATACTCTTTGGTTCTCTTCATTCAATCTGTCCTGAAACCATCTAATGTCCACACTGCTCCATCTTTTCTACAAAGACAGCATCATTTCAGGCAAACTACAGAATCCTCCAAATCTACCAAATTAGTAACCTTTGTCAAAAAAGGAAATAAAGGTTGCCTGGCATGACCTGTTCCTGAAGAAGCAATGATGGTGTGTTCAAGTCTTCCTTTTCTAGATATTCACTATCTTTAAGACAATAATGATGCATTTTGAAATTATGAAAGGAACTGAAGTCAAAGAATTAATTAACAAGTATTTACTAAGTATCTATAATGAGTCAGTCTCTCTGCTAAGTACTAAAGATACAAACAAAAATGAAACTATGTCTGCTGTCAAAGAGCTTAAATTCTATTGGAGGAGATTGTGTGCGCGTGTGCGCGCGCGCAAGCACGTGTACTTTCTTAAACACGAGGTCACTAGGGAGGGAGGGTACCAGCAATTGGGGGACTTAATGGAGAAGATAGTGCCTGAGCTGGGTCTGGAAAAAGGTGAGAGATGCTATGAGGCAGAGGGTAAGAAGGACTATAGGCAAGGAAGAGGCAGGGAAGAGAAGGCAGTGTACATGGAGCTGAGTGATGGAGTTCAGAAGAACATAGAGAAGGCTAGTTTGGCTGGATCATACAGTGCCAGATGAGGAGCTATGTATACAGAAGATGGAAATATAGAGTTGGGCCAAGTTATGAAGGGCTTTAAAAGACAGACAGATAGAGGAGTTTATATTTTATCATAGAGGAAATAAAGAGCCACAGGAGTTAACTAAGCAGAGGAGTGATATGGTCAGATCTCTTCTTAAGGAGCCACTTTGGTATCTGGGTAAAGGACAGATTAGAGACAGCAGAGACTTGGAGCACAGCAATTAAGTAGGAGATCACTGCAACAGTTCAGGTGAGATGTGATGAGGGCCTCGTGCAAGGAGGTGGCTGAATGAGTAGAGAGAAGGGGTCAGACATAAGAGAGTTGTAGAGGCCAAAAGAGCAAGGTTTGGCAGCTCCCTGGATATGTGGGAAGAGAGAATAGGGAACTGAAGATGAAGCCAAAGTCACAGAACCAGAGATAATGGAAGAATATGGGTGCCCAGAATAAGGGAGATTTTCAGAAGTGGGGAGGGGGATAATGAGTTCTGTTTTGGACAAGGTGGGTTTTATATATATCTGGCACATCCAATTTGAAATGCACGGTCAACAGTTTTTGGGGTAGGTATGGAGTACAGGAGAAATTTAACCTAGATACGTGAGCATAGGATTCACCTACCTGGAGAACCCATGACTGAACTCAAGATAGTTTTTGAAGTCACTAAGAGAGGAGGTAAAGAGGAAAGAGGACCCAGAGAACAAAGGCTTGGGTAATATAGTTGAGTGACATGATACGGATGATGATCCAACAAAGGGGACTGAGAAAGAGGAGATAGATTAGAGAAGAACCAAGACTGTGTTATGAAAAGTGTCATAAAAAACCAGAGGACAGCTGATTCATGAAAGGTAGAGAGACAGCATTGTAAAATATGGCAGAAATCAAGAAGGATGGGTGACAAAAGACTACAAGACTTAGCAATTAAGAGATCACTGGCAACTTTGAAAAAAAGTTTCAGTTGGAAGATGAGATAGGACACAGAGACTAAGAGGAGAACTAACTGGCAGCAAAGAGTGAAGATGATTTTTTTCAAGGTTTTATCCATAGTTCCTCGTTCAGATTTGTTTTCATCTAAGTTATAACCTGATCAATAGTGATAGGCTGCCTACTGATTTATTTCAACTTAAAAGTTATCTAAGATGATATGAAAACTTTAAATGGTTTTCAAAAATAAGTGTAAAATGTAATTTGAATAAGATTTTCAAACACATAAATAAGATTTTTCAAACACAAACTCTCCTTTAATTGTTACCTAATTAATCATTTTTCTTGTATCCTTCTAAAAATTTTGGAGTAATCAATGGAAAGTGATTAATACTAAAAGAGGTAAAGAGCCTTACATCAAAAGGAAAACAGATTTAGTATCTGTAGCAAATATTTGAAGATTTTGCATTTGTACTAAAAAGTATGGAGTATTTTAATTAGCAATTAATTCTTCTTACACAGTTAAATTTTATGTATCAAGTAATCATATGTATTCTCCATATTTTAGTCGTCTAACTAGCATTTTTAAAGGAAGCATTTCCTCACTAATTTTGTCTACATTTTGCACTTTGTACCCTCCCAGAATTGCTCCTGCTTATGTTCTACTTCCTCCTAGTCTTTCATAACTTTTATTTTCCTTCAAGTCTCATGCTCTCCTCCCTTTCAAATTACTTTGTAGCAGCTTATCTACATATACGACACTGAGTACAGAGCAGAATGGAAGCTCTTCCTTCAGAACAGTGACAATTCTGTCTTTATCCTGCACTGTCAGTGCCTCTAGTAATAATTTGTAAACATTTGTTGAACTGAGAGTAAATTTGGTATTGATGATTTCTATAGTTCCTTTATGATCTTATTCTGTCATAAGACATTTTAATCGTTATTGAGTATAGGTCTCCTAAAAATTAACACTACTTCTGAAATTCTTAAACTTAATTTAAGGAACAACAGGAATTAAACACTAACTTGACATGGTAAATTTAAAAAGGCCTCTAACATTTAGTTAATGTCTAGGGTGAACATTGTTAGTGATCACATGTCTGGATGGGAAGGATCACCAGTTATATCCTGAATGTATCACTGGTCTGGCATCTGTTTACAATCAATCAGCAACCAGTAGACTGGGGATAGAGTCCTTTTTAAAAAAAAAAACTGGCACTATATACATATTTTAGTATATGTGGTCTTGTGTACTACTTGTAGGATCTTGTCCAAATCCTGTAACTTCCTTGTGCCTTGGTCTCCTTAGGTGTTGGACTCTGAGGTCTTTTCCAACTCTAGAACTACACAACCTATGTCTCACTGCTCTGAACTAAGAAACCATTTTGACAGTAATAAAACTGAAATAAAGAAATAAGTCTTGCATCTAGCCTTCTAATGTTCTAGCTTTAAAATGCATAGATAAAAAGAATTAATGAATAAAAAGATAACAATCACAAATTCTCTTCTCTTTCTATAATTGTATGTTCATAACAACATACAAATACATATGTAATTTCACATTAATATTGTTAATGTCTTTTGTTTCAATGAATACATCTAAATATTTAACTAAAATTATACCCTCATCTTCTGTCACTGAATTTCATAGTACCTTTCTTCCATCACGCATTTTTTAAAGCAGTTGATATTTAATAATATAATTACTATGATGCTGGGAAATCTATGAATTTTTTTGAGTTTCATAAGGGGCATTCGTAGTCCAAGAGACTGGAAACTGAGTAGGCAACAACAGTCTTTACATTTGGGACTGTGGTATACTTAACAGGTAGGCGATGATGAGTCCTGAAGTTGGCATTCTAGCAAGTTTCTTTTTAGGTTCTAACACTTAACTAGCTCTGTGATTGTGGCAAATCACAATCTTTAGGGGCTTCAGTTTCCTCAAATGTGAAATGGGAATAATAGTAATACTTGTGGTTGTTATAAAGGAAATCTTATATGATAGAAAAGGGCTACATAAATGTGAGTCATGATACTATCACTATTGTTAGCTTAAGTATAATCCCTAAGTCTATTATTTCAAATACCATTAATCTCTAATAATGATGCCTGTCAAAGCTCTTTCCTTGCTCCATAACTGAATCATTTATTACTTTATTCTTATTGGTCATGCATAGTCTCTTACCTCAGGTGCTCCTGCTATTTTGAGTTGCAGCATTCCTTTTCTGTCTTTATCATCACTGTTTGAATACTGAATGGTCTGAACTTGATTGAAGTCTGCAAGATGTGTAGGCTGTAAAGGTAGAGACTTTCTAAATGCCTTTATACACACCTAGCACGTTGCTTCACCAAAACATATCCTGGCTCGATTAACTTCTTTTGATGTTGATTTAAAAAACTGGGAAGAGAGTGATTTGCCCTCTTGTTCTTCTGGCCACCACACTAACCAGAATTTATTTCATTTCTTGCCATTTGTTGATATACTGTCTTTCTCTTATCACAATGATGCCTTAGCAAATGAAAAACTGAGATTTAAAAATTCAGTGTTATCCCCTGCATAGAGAACCATTCTTAAAAAGACAAGTCACTTAACACTTAGCAGAATAAATGGCTTTGATGCTGATTCCATCTGCCCTGGGAATTAAAGTAAAATAACTGACTTTCCTTTACCCAAAACACATAGTATTAATGACACTAAATGTCATTTAGTATTAATAGTCAAACTATTAAAATGAGTTGCATAAAATGTTATGCTAAACTAATATTAATCCTTAATATTTAAATACCTCCAATAACAGTATATATTATTTAAATATTAGTACTTAATGACAGGATTAACTGAAATAACAGTCAGAGTACTTTAAGGTGAATGGTTTTAGAGGGGAACATCTACTAATGTCTCTTTCATTTGCCATCACTTGTTCATCTTCCCTAAACTGAAATGCCTTAGGAAAAGTCAGATTCCAAACACAATAATGGTTGTGGGTCCTCCTTGTGATAAAATGGAGACAAGGAGATTTGTACCTACTGTCATACACATAAAGAATAGAAGGCAAATAATGGACAAAGTGGAGGTGGGGTGAAATTCTTGATACTGCTAAAGTACTGAACGTGTAGGAATCATAGGGATCACCATTAAAAGCCGGGATTCCTATTCCCATTTCTACTGATGCAAGACCCTTGAATCAATTCAATGTACCCTGAGCCAAAACTAGGAAACGCCTCTGAAATGAATCTTTTTTTTTAACAGTTAATAAAAGGAAATTTAGCCATATCAGGAGAATATTTAACCAGGATATGCATTAAGAACACTCTGAATTTATTCAACTGAACAAAGCTTCCCTGCCTAAGTTATTACCCACTATGGTCCAAAAGCCAAGCATCAGAGAGCACCTTATGGATACTTTGTACTTAGGTGACCAGGAAGTGATTTCGAAAGCCAGGGCCTTTAGTTTCCTGAGTCAATCAAATCTTAAAGATGGTTTCAATACCATTTAAAGAAAAAAAAACTAGCCTAATCTGCACGAGTGTGTGGGAATTAGGATATTATTTCCACCACATTATAAGCTCCCTTAATTGAATATAGGAAAATGAAGGCAAAAAATCCCAGGATATCAGGACTGACAAAGTGGTAGTTCGTCAGGCGGTAGTAAAGACTAGAGAGAGAAAGTAAGGATCTCATTAATCTTTTTGAATGAACACTCTGACCACCCATATCTGGAAGGGTTTTATATATATTATATATGGTACTTTCTATGAACTTTTGATACTATGAAACAAAGAACATTTTTACCCTAATAGGTCCAAAGAAATAAATATACATATAATACTTCTATCATTTTGATTCACTAAAAATTATGTATTGAGCATCTATATGATGTTGTGCTGTGTATGAAGACAAGTAACAACTAGGTTGAGTCGTTAAAGAGTTTATAATCTCACATGGAAAAAAATTAGTTTACAAATGGCTATAATAAAAGAGAGGGTATAAAAATATCACTACAGGAAAAGTACAGAATGTTATATCGGCTCATAAGAGGAGAGACTATAAAAATTAACCACATTTCTATGTTAAGATTCCAGAATACCTTTTAAACCAACTAAATTGTCTAAACAATCAGGATTAGTCACTGTTAATGTATAAAGGGTATACTACTCACAAGGGTAAACTGTTATACTAGAACTTAACTACAATATTTGGGTCAGGGAGTGATTTATATAGTTCTCCTGGCTGTCACAGAATAGGTGGCTAATGGCAAAATGGCTTCATTTATTAAGGACTGAGAGCACATGCTATCCTCTTCCTTCTCTTATTTACAAGTGATTTCTTCTTCACAGACCTACTAACTTATATTTTAATAATAGTGCAATTTCTATTAAAATTAGATAAAATCTCCTAAAGGATAGGGACCATGTCATGTGTTTATATCTCCCTACTGTTCAGTTTTGTATAGAGTAAGCACTTGATAACATCAGAATGAACATGCCAAATAATAAATTATATATTTCTTGATCTACTGCAAAAATTATATCCCTAACATACTTGTAGTTAAGAAAAATTGCTTCAAAGTATGAAATAAAAATACTGCGATGCCATAATTATGTGCAGTATATATGGCAGCCAAGTTTGGACATGAAATCAGAGGACTAGAGTTCTAGGTTCCAGCATCACTATTAAATAGCCCTGTGACTTTGGTAAAATTGAATGGTCTCTGTGAATTCACTTTTCTTATCTGTAAAATACAGACACAATACCTGTCTTTCCTAGGTCAGCTGTTGGAGGAGAGAGTTTATTATTTATAAACTATAAATGTTAAGTAAATATTAATCATAATGGAATTTAATTCATTTACAGAAAATATAACTAACCTGACTACGTCATAAAAAATAATGCATGAAAAGAATCATCGCGTTCACACTGCAACTAAGGAATTTCAGTGAGTCTCCAAAGGTTCTTTATTTCCATCTCACTATACCAGAAACCTTTCCATGACAAGAATCAATGGCAGAATTACAGCTTCTATTAAGAATGACCTAGTTTTTCTTCCTTTGATTCAAAGATTAAAGTATTCATTCGCCTTTGAGGAGTGTTGAATTGACAATGCATGGGGCACCCTTGCATGGGAAGTTATGGTGACAAAACAATAGAGAGAGACTTACATTGGAGCCCTTGTCCGTAAGGTAACTGATGCCTTCTTCTGGGCCAATTGCCAGTTCCACGGAAATGATCCAACTTGACTTTTTGGGGTGAATAGATGAAAATTGGAGGTTGGGGGAAGAATAAGCACAGGATCATAAGCACAAATGAATAAAGGACATGAAGAAGGCTAGTTTAATTCATAGTTCATAGATTTACATACATTTCACCAAGGTTAATGGTCAAAGTGGTGCTGTGGAATGAGCACTAGTGATGGAGTCAAAGGACTTTAGTTTAATCCTAGCTCACACTACTTATGGAATATTGTTAAGTAATTTAGTTAGTTTAAAACAGCCTGAGCTTCTTCATCTATAAAATGAGGAGGTTCATTAAGATGATCTCTAGTGGTCTCTTTCTGGTTTATTTGAAATCATAAAAAGTCCTATAAGTCACAATGATCCAATGTAGCTTCACACAATCCTAAGATTCTTCTTAATTCTCCAAAGAAAAACAGTGACTTAACACTGTGTATAAGTTATGGTAATTTTTTGTTTGTTTTGCTCTGGTACTGTCTGGATCTATGATTTTATTGTTATAGGGAAGGCAGGGTGAGGAGATTTCCTTCTCCTGTTCACATTAGCAACTGTTATAGAAATCATAGCCTTAGAAAATTGCCTAGAACTTTGAGATGGCACACAATATGTGTCAAAGGTAGTGTTTTAAACCAAGGTTTTTGGACTCTGAGACAAGTTCTATATCTATTTTGACACAAATTAAGTGATAACTTAATACTTTTTTCTCAGTGGTTTGATTATGTAACTTCTACCTTTGTTTCTTAAAAGCAGTTGGCTGAGCTTGTTAATCAACTATGTTTATATTTACTCTTACAATTCTATTTTAAAAAACTATAATTTGGATGTGTTGAGATTTTGAGGAAAATAGTTAAATTAACAAATAAACCATATGGTTAAATGAAAAGAGAGGTGTCAACACATAAATTTCATGAAAAATGAAATAGTTTCATTTCTTATCCAGACAGTATCACTAAAACTTTCCCCTTTTTGCCTAATCCATATAAATAAAATCAATACATTTTGAGGTTAAAAAAACAGTCAAGGCAACTTTTTCAATCAGAAATCAAAGTATAGACACTCTCCATATATATTGTTTCAATGTAATTTAGCAATAATAAATAATTAACAATCCACACTGTAATATTGCTCCACCAAGTAAGAGATCGAAATGGAATGTTTAACAGTTATTCTGTTGTTCAATTGTGTCTGACTCTTTGTGACTCCATTTGGGGTTTTCTTGGCAAAGATACTGGAATACTTTGCCCTTTCCTTCTCTAGCTCATTATAAAGATGAGGGAACTGAGGCAAATAGGATTAAGTGACTTGCCCAGAGTCACACAACTAGTGTCTAAGGCTAGATTTGAATTCAATGAGTTTTCCTGACTCTTGGCCTGGTACTCTATCCATTGTGCTACCTAACTGCCCTTCTAACTAATAGCTAAGTCTAAATGGATCTCCTCCCTACCTATTGCCACCATTAGTACATATGCAACAATATCATTCCTATGGAAGAAAGTCTCTGCTGTAATGGTGCTTCACTGAACACCATGCTTTCCTGGAAGCAATTAAGGAGGCTGGATAACTGTGAACACAGCAGAAACTGGTTTCCCAGTAATGTGACTGTCCACTTGGCTGATTCCTTATTACTTACCCCAAGAGCACATTTGAAGCATTCTTTATCAAATCTGTACACAGGAGAGAGAATCTCAAAAAATTTCAGAATACTTTCTTCTCTATTAAGGTTGGCAAACTGACGAAATGTTTGCTGTATCAGTTTTCTGAGGGTTTTGGCCTGCATGACAAAATAACACAAAAGCAATTCATGTAGGCACCGTCGAAAAACCACCATTCCATTAGATACAGGGGACGCCCGCAGGTATCGACATATCTCTTGTTAATAGTCTTTCTCCTCATCTCCAATCAAACATCACAAACTGCCTATTGTATATCTTGACCTGGACTACCTAACAACTAATACACATCTCTTTCTAATCTAATAGGGTGGCAGTTTATAGAGTAACATTCACATGTTAACATACATCCCTTTAAGCTCTATGAATCTATGATTCCAAATTCCAAATAAAAAGTGATGCCGTTAAAATAAGAAATCATTTGTTAGCTAAAACTTTAGGTTTAAAATGTAGCTCTAACATAGTGAATAACTTTACTTTGGTTTGGTTGTAAAGATCCTGCACTAAGAGAGACCTGGGTCCTCACCAATAAAGCATTTAGTCAGTAAAGAAACAATTATAAAGCATTTATTATGTGCTAGGCCCTCTGATAAGTGCTAAGGATACAAAAACATGTTTCCTACCTTCAAGGAGCTCACATTTTAATTGAAGGAAATCACATGCAAAAAACACCATACATAAAAGATATAGAGAGCATAGACAGAAGATATTGGATGGAAGGCAATAAGTGGGGGAGTGAGGAAGTGGAGACTGGGAGAGGCCTCTTATAGAAGGTAGAATTTAATCTGGGTCTTGAAAGAGGCCAAGAAAGTCAGGAAGTAGAAAAGAGAAAGAACACTCCAAGTACAGGGGAAAATCAGTGAAAAGACATGGTGTTAGGAGAGAGTAAGAATAAATGGGCCCTTGTCTCTGGATTGTAAAATATGTAGAGGGGAGTAAGGCATAAAAGAAGAATGGAAAAGTAGGAAAGGGCCAGGTTGTGAAGGTCTTTAAAACCCAAACACGGAATTGTGTATTTGATCCTAGAGGCTATAGGGAGCCCCTGGAGTTTACCGAGTAAGGAAGGGTCATGGTGATTTAGATAAATCACTTGGGCAGTTCTATGGAGGACTGATAGGAATTGGAGAGACTTGAGACAAGGAGACCAATCTTAAGTTCAATATAGGTAGTCCAGGTGATAGGTGATAAGGTCCCCACAAATATGGTGGCTCTGTGAGTAGACAGAAGGGGACAAACATGAGAAGTGTTGTGAGGGTAGAAACGAGCATATTTGGCTATGTGGGGTGAATGTAAGTGAGAAAACTAGGAAAATACTCTGACTGGAAGCCTGAGTTTCTGGAAGGATGAAGCCTTTGAAGTAATTCTCCATCAGCACCTCTGCTTGGTGTCCACTCTGGAGACTATCATGCCTTCTCCCAGATAAGGTGATCACCTGAAATCTCAATACCACGCTGACTCACTCAGTTTTTAATAATCAATACCTTCTGAACTCCCTCAGTTGCCTCTCTGACTGAAGGACGGAATAATAAACTCCTCCCAAAGCCTTCCTTTATAGAAGACTGAAATTTCAGAACTTCCAGGTTACTCTACTCATCAACCGCTCTGCTTTGTTTCAACTGCATGGAACATCATACCTCTCCCCTGCCCCATGCCCATTTACCCCTGGTATATTCTGCCTCCCAATTTTCATCTTTTCTTTGTTGTCTTTTCTCATTAGACTGTAACCTCTCTGAGGGCAGGGACTATTTTTCTTTTTCTTATGTGTATTTCCAGTGCTCAGCACAAAGGCTGGCACATAGTGGGCATTTAACAAATTTTTAATGAATTGATGTGGGACTTTAGCTCAGACAGACGTTAAGACTGGATACATAGATCAGGGAATTAGTTACATAGGGATGATAACTGAACCAAGAAGTGTTTAAATCATTGAGTGAGACAGTACAGACCAAAAAGAAGAGCCAGGACTGAGCTTCTGGGTATACCCACAGATAGTAGGCATCTTCTGGATGAAGATCTAGCAAAGGAGACTGAGAAGAAGTGGTCACATGGGTAGGAGAAGCAGGAGAGAACAGTGTCATGAAAACCTAGAGAAGAAAGATTTTCTGGGAGGAGAGAGTGATCAACAGTGACAAATGTTACAGATAGGTCAAGGATGACAACTGAAAAAAGTTCACATTTCTGGCAAACAGGAAACCACTTTGAAAAGAGCAGTTTAAGTCAAATGATGAGTCTGGAAGCCAGATAGTGGAGGGTTCTGAAGAGTAAGAAGGGAGAAAGTGAAAGTATTCATTGTAGATGGCTTTCTCTGGGAATTCAGCTAGTTAGTAAAAACGGCAGGATCAAGTAAGGGATTTGTGAGTATGGGGAAGGAAAAAATAGTTGTTAGGAAACAGGGAAGAGCCATCAAATAGGCACAGATTGACAACAGGACAGAGGCAGCTATCTGCTAGAGAAGACCGAAGGGATAGGATCAGGCAAGCAGTTATTTACCAAGCACTTTGCTAGGTACTAGGGATACAAAGGTAAGAGCAAAAGAGGTCAGGGAGCTTGCATTCTAAAATGGGAGACAACACAAATATGTATATGCAAAACACATAAAAACCAGTACCAGATACCCTTGGATGGGAAGGCATGAGTAACTGGGAGGACTAAGAAGGCTTCTTGCATGAAGTGGTACTTGACCTGAGTCTTCAAGGAATTATAAAAGGGATTATAAAAGGGAAGTGAACCTAGGATACCAGGTATGGGGGGGAAGGAAGGAGTGGGGCAGTCAATGAAAAGGTATACATCCTTGGAGGAATACTTCAAAAGAATGTAAAATAAGGAAAAATAACTCCCTTTCCCACCATTTATTATGAGAAAAAATACTGGCAATTTATTAGAGGTATACATAAACTTCTTTTAAATGAGAAAGTAAGCTCTACAGTAGAACTGCTCAGTGAAAAGCAGGATAAAAACTTATTGTTGGGGATGTTGTAGAAGAGATCACTATATAGAGCAGGGAGGTTTATATAAAAGATGATGCCCTTGGTTCCTTCCAGATCTGAGATTCTTTCCTTATAAGTACTCTGTCCACTTTAGCATAACAGAACTGTAGTCACTTGTTTGACAAATATGTTAAAAAATTTACAAATGGATAACATATGATATACACTATCAGTCTCTGTTAGAAAATAAGATATAATACTTAAATTCAAGCTATGGTAATAAAATTCTGCAATCACTGTAGAACCTATGAAAGTGAAATGGAAGACAAGGAAGATTTTAAGGTAGAAATAAGGTGAGATAAAGCATAAGAAGGATCTTAGTTCTTGAGCAGTACTGGATATAACAGCTCCCACGTCTGCAATTTTCTCTTCTTGACACTTTTCTCATATTCTCTGGTATTTTCAGAAGAAATTTCATGAATTAGCACAAAGTGTACATATGGAAGCAAGGTGAAGGTGAGAAAAATTTCATTTCAGTGACAGTTTTTAAACCAAAACAGGTAATACTTGTAGATATGCTAAGAAGACAACTGTGTAGTACGTGTCTTTATTTATTGATACATATTTTTCAGGTTTAGTCACCTGGATACCGAGAAATTTCAGTGACTTCTTACTTCTGAGAATTCCTTCCAAAATCATAACCTACCTTATGCTGCCTTACATACATTACTGTTACAGTGGTGTTGTCTGGTTTCTACAGATAGATGTAAGGGCAAGGTATTATCCTACTCCCAAATCTCTTCTAAGAGCTAGCACAGTTCCCCTCACAAAATCCCTAAGGAAATACATAGTGAAAGAATCATCTCTCTTTCACAGACTTGAAATTGAGTTTTAAGAAGGTTTCATGATTTGTCCAAGTCTCCCAGCTACTAAGGTTTTAAAATAGGAGTTGGTAAGTCTTCCATCAACAAGCATTTATTAAGCAGCATTATTTTGATACAAGCACTGTATGAGGCACTGAGGAAACAAATAAAATGAAGGAAAACATACTACTTGAAAAGACCTGATGTTTTAATGGAGAGGAGGGCAACAAAATAAGTTCATATATAAATAAATACAGCATAAACATAAAGTGAATGAACAGATACATGTTAAATAGTTAAATATAAGTTAAGTCAAAAAGCATTTATTAAGTGATTGCTAAGGACACTATGAAAAGTGTTGGGGGAAAAAAGAGAAAGGCAAAAACAGTCCCTGACCTCAAGGAATTCACAATCTAATGGGGGAGACAACATACAAAAAAACTATGTACAAAGAGATCATGATATATTTTAACCTAGAGACAAGAAGCCACTGCAGATTACTGAGTAAGGGGATGACATGGTCAGAGTTGTACTTTAGGAAGATATACTTATCTGACAGCTAAGTGAAGGATGGACCACAGTGGGGAGAGAACTGAGGAAGAGAGACCAGCTAGGTGGCTATTACAATAGTCCAGCTGTGAGGTCATGAGGGCACATATGAGGATGGGGAGAGAGTCAGAGAAGACAGGGTAGGATGCTTCGAAAGCAGAATTGACAAGACTTGGCAACATATTTGAAAGTAGAGGAGGGTTTGAGAGAAATGAGGAGTCAAGCATGGCACCTAGGTTGCCAACTGGGGACTGGGAAAATGGTTGTGTCCTCAATAGTAATACATAAGTAAGGAAAAGATGACGGGTTCAGTTCTGGACATGCTTAGTTTAAGTTGTCTATGGCACACCGAATTAAGCTGTGGCATGGCCAGTCCAAATGGCAAGTAGGGAAGAAGTATTTATTAAGTGTTTACTATGTGCCAGGCACCGGCTAAGCACTGAGGATACAAACACAAGCAAAAAGAAACACTCTCTCCACCTTCGAGTAACTTAAATTCTAATGAGGAAAGATAACACAAAAAAGGGAGCTGAAAAGGAGGGAGGAAGAGAAGGTACCTACATGAGTCATGAAGGCAAAGTCCAGAGAGTCAGAAGCACAGTCAGGAGGGGAATTAAGTAAGGTTGGCTTGGGCTGGTCCCCCCAAAAAGGAGATACTGGAAAGAATTCACCACTGGGAGAAGGGAGTCAGAAAGGTGAAGTGATGTTCCAGGGTGAGAAGGACCCAGGTATTGAGGGAAGTTCTAGGCAGAGAAGGTGGCTGAATAAAGGTGGCAAAGCTAGAGAGCCAGAAGCACAGTCAGGAAGAGAATTAGAGAGAGACTGAAGATAAAGTGTATGCAGTGTGTGAGTAGTAGAGAGAAGGCTAGTTTGTCTACATAAGAGAGTATGGGAGGGAAAGTAATGAATCATACAGCTGAAGGACAGGTTGAGACCAAACTGTGAAGATCTTTATAGAATAAATAGAGGGGTTTGTATTTTATCTTAGAGGCAAAAGGAAGCCACTGGAGTTGATTGAGTAGGCAAGTCACATGGCCAAATCCACAGAAGTCTTGTTTATTGTAACTCAACACCAGCTCTCACATCTATTGCCTTCTCTTTATCCACAGGATCACCATGCTAATTAATGTTGTCACCTCTCTTCTGGACTACAGTAATGATTTCCTAAATGGTCTTCTTGCATCCAATTTCCTACCTTTCCATATAGCTGCTAAACTGAAATTCCTAAAATAAAAGTCTGATCATGTAACTTCTTGCTTTCCTTCTTCTATCCACTTCCCCTCCCCATCTCCCCACCACCCCTTACCCCCTGCCTTGCCCATGCTCAAGAAGCCTCAGTGGCTTCCATTTACTTCTAGGATAAAATACAAACTCCTCTATTTGGCACTTATAGCTCTCTACAATCTGGAACCAATCTGTGCCTCCAGGTTGACTGCCTATGATTACTTTCTCCTGCTCTCTATAGTTCAATCAAAATGGCTAACTTATTTGTTCCTCATAAATGACTTCACTTCCTACCTCCATGTCCTTATAAAGGTATAGAATGCTCTTGCATCTGTACATTGCTACCTGTTGGAAAGCTGAGTTCCCTTCAATCAGTTTAAGGTATAGTTCTTAGAACAGATCTTTCATGATTCTGCCCTTTCTTAGTATCCCTTCCACCATGATATTTTATTGACTATGTACGTATTTGCATTTACTTATCTGTAAATAGTTTAACTGCCTACCCTGATCTGCAGACAATACTCTTCGAAGGCTAGGAGTGTTCACTTTTGTCTTTTCAGCCCCAGTCAGTCAATAAACCTAAAACGATCTAACTGAATCACATGTTCTTTGTACTATACCACATTGCCTGCCCTTGGTGGAGGAAGTGTTATTTAATTTGAGCCTTGAGTAATGAGTAGGATAGCAACACATAGAAAATGGAGGATGACATTCCAGGGTTGGAGAGCAATGGTGAGTAAAAACATGTAAACAGTTAAGCAGGAAGTATTTTCAAAGAAGACTAAATACTTAAGCTGGCCTATAACATCAAGTAGTAAAGGGGAGTAATATGCGATAAATTAACAAATGTTGTTTAAAATTATACTGGAGAGTGACTTAAGGGGGAGGCTTATTTGTTTGACTACGGAACCACAAAAAATCTTTAAGTAATAGAGTAATGTGATCAGATTAGGACTTTAGGAAGATTGCTCCTAAGAACACATAAAAGAATAATCAGAAGTGAGTGTGTATGAGGTGAAAGAGGAGAGAACAATTAGGAGAGTACTGTAATACTTCAAATGAAAGAAAATGAAGGCCTGACCAGGCTGATGGTAGTGAAGATGGGAAAGTAGTGATGGATGAAAGACATACTGTGAAAATTCAGTAGGACTTACAAAAAGATTGGATAACTAGGACAAGAGAGACCAAGAAGTCAAAGACTACTCTTAAAATTGCAAACCTGGATAACTGGGAAGAAAATTCTGCCATTAATATAGAAAGAAAAGGCAGGAAGAAGGGCAAAAATTTTAGAAGGAAAGATGAGCTCAGTTTTAGACAAGCTGAGCTTGGAAAATGGTAGGCCAGACAAGTAAAAAGCTGGCAGTTAGAAATGAATCTAAACCCATATTGCCATGTTGAAAATAAGGAAATGGGGTCAAATAGAACTAAATGACTGGTAGGGTTACACCACTAGTAAGTGTCTGAAGCAGGATTTGACCTTAGATCCTCCTGACTCCAAGTCCAATATTTTATTGATAATGCAATACTGTAGATTATTATTTCTAGAATATATGAAGATGAGGTTTAAACGGGTTAAAAGGGCACAATACTGGTAATCAATGAAATAAGATCAGAATCTACATCTTCAGAACTTAAATCATTCTCTTACCATTACACAAAGTGTACCTCTTTTGTTGATGAACTTTGGCCTTTTGCATTTCAAAGAAAGTTGAGAAGTAGGATAGGAGACTCCTATTTCAATATTTTAAATATGGGTCCTTTCTCGACTGCTTCAAGTCAAAGCCCCTCTATGCCTTAGTAGCCAGTTTAATGAATTACTATGGTCAAAAAAAGGCATCACCTGATAAAAGCCAACTCTCTGGTGATGAGACTTTCTATACTTAGCTAGGATAATTCACACATGACAGATATACAACTCATCACTAGGTCTTTAATCAAAGTCTCTCCAGTTTGGTGGCATCCGTCAGAGTCAGTGTTTTGTGGGCACAGACCTTAAGAACCCAGGGCCACTTACACACCAAGATAAGACACTGGAATAGGACCTCTGTAGGGTAAGAAATTAATAGCTTTTTAGCATCTTAGTATTTTCCCTATCAGTTTCTAAGGACTTATATCACTGTGATAATAAAATCACTATAATCATCATCATCATCATCACAATATATTAATGATTATCATTTTACAAAATGCTTCATTTCACAAAACTCCATTTTTGTGTAGTTGGGAGGCACAGTCAATGACAATGAGGCCATGCATATGTGACATACATGGAGTAATCCTCTCCTTATCACCTGAGAAGGTGCTTAATGCCCTGGCCCTGAAGTTAAGACAATCTATAGAAATTAACCCACCTTTTTACCATCACTCCCGGTACTGGCATTCAAATACACAAAGTGTGAGAATTAGAAGGAACCTCAGAAGCCATCTATTTCAGTCTGTACCTGAATGGGAATGCCCAAAAAACATGAGAAGTGGTCATCCAACCTTTGGTTGACACCTGAGTCAACTCATTCCACTTTTGCATAGCACTAATACTTAAAAAGCTTTTCCTTACACTAAGTTTAAATCTGCCTCTTTGAAATATCTACCCACGGTTCCTACTTCTTCTGACTGTGGGCAAGCAGAACAGATCTAATACTTCTTTTACTTTAGGATCTCCCACAAAACACCTCTATATGGCTTAAACGTATCTTTCTTGCTTAATCCAGTGTCTGGAACATAAAAGTATTTAATAAATGGGGGCTTGATTATCCGATAATCATATTCATGTAATTTATATTACAGTCAGAATGGACTTCTCACCATTTCCCTTTCTTCCCTATCCTTTTTAATCTCTGTGCCTTTTCTCACTTCATCTGCTATGCTTGGAATGAATTTCTCATTTTCTCCTATGAAAACCCTTCCCTTCACTTTAAGGCCCAACTTCAACACCACATCCTCAATGAAATTTTGCCTAATATCCTCAGTTTAAAGTGACCTTTTACTCTTCAAATTTCTCAAATTTCCTCCTATTTCTCAAATTTGTACTTTTATGTAAGACTTTTCATAATTACTTGTGTACATATTTTTTCTTCCCATTAGACCATAAGTAAATAGTAATTGTTTTTCTTTTGGTCAGCAACCCTGAGGGTCTTCACCTTCCAGTTTGATTTTTTTTTTTTAATTAAAGGGGCCATCCCTTGATTCACTTCTTAAACTTAAAGGAGCCTATTTACTGAATGGGCGGTGCCTCACTCAAAGTGAGAACTTGAAAAGACCTTAGCTTAAAGGGGCCAAGCTCTCCCACTGCATCCTGGGCCATCTCCAGTCATCCTGCTCAATATTAGGCAACTGGACTCAGATGGCTCTGGAGGAGAAAGTGAGGCTTGTGACTTTGCACAGCCCTTCCTCACTCAAATCAAAGTCAATTACAAGTCATGTCATCATCTCCCTGATGTCATGGTCCTCTTCGAGAATGAAGGACAAAGCACACAATAAGCTCCTTAAAGGTTTATTTGATATCTGTATCCCTAATGCCTCGAACAGTACTTGCACATAGGTGATGTGTAATCAGTGCTTACTGATCTGTAATGAATCACTTTAAGGAATAGTAGCTGTTGCTTCTGCTGACAGCCTATCAAGGGTTAAATGTGAGGAAAAATAGTGAAACGAAAAACAAAACATTGGGAGTAGAGTTGGTAAATCTAGGATTTAGTCCTAGTTCTGCTAATAACTATGTGGCCTTGAACTAGTATTTCTTCTCTCTAAACCTCAATTTCCTCATCTACAAAATGGGACTGAAACCCTTGGCTGGCTGCTTTACCACAACACTTGGGGATTCAGCCTTTAGTGTTTTGGGCAGATCTAGAACAGCATTCATTCCTGGCCTGAGCCAGGCCCAAAAGGTAATTAAAACAGGTTAAAATAACAGAAGGTCTGTGGGTAGTTTTTTCTTTTAATAACCTTAGGGGAAATAAAAATGGGAGAGATAGAAAATTATATTGAGGAGGGAAGGAGGAAAACAGGGAGATAAATCACTATTGCATAATGAAAAGGATACAGTCATGAATGAAGGAGTGAACCTCACATTTATTTGAACTGGATAAAGGAAGATTTAATACAGTGAAATCTCTTTCACCGCCGGCCCCCTTCCAATAGTCATACATAGAGATTTCAATAAAGAAATACATTAAACTCAGAAGAGAAATAGGAGGGGATAGGGAAAAGGGAAGGACACAGAAGGGTCTAAGAGGGAGGGCAAGATAGGAAAAGGTAAAGGTACAAGCAAAACAAACATGAATGTTTCAGGGAGGAATATGAGAGGAGGATTAAAAGGAGAGGAAAAGAGAGAGTAAAAAACCTAGGATCAAGAGAACTGCAACAGAGGGGAAACAGTTATATGATCACAAGTGTCAGGCAAACATCCTCTCTTCTACCACTTTATTTGTAAAGGAGGTAGAAGAAAAGAGGAAAAAGTCAAAAGACAGGATGGAGGAAAAATACATAATTAATAATCATAACTGTGAATGTGAATGGGATGAACTCATAAAACAGAAAAGGATAAGCAGAATGGATTAGTAAGTAAAATCCAACAATATGTTGTTTACAAGAAACCCATCTGAATCACAAAGATTTACAGAGCTGAAATGAGGGGCTAGAGTAAAATTTATTCTGCTTCAGCTGAACTCAAAGCAGAGGTAGCAATCATGATTTCAGATAAGGCTAAAGTAAATACAGATAAGATAAAACAGGTATGGAAATTAGGTTTAAAGGCACTAGAGATAATGAATTAAAATCAATACTTAACTCATATGTACCCAATAACAATATCTAAATACCTCAAGAAAAAGTTAGTTAATAATGAATGGAGAAATAGAAAGTAAAACTATAATAATGGGAGATCTTAATGTACTCCTTTCACACCAAGACAAACTTAACTAAAAGATAAATAAGAAAGAAGTTAAAGACCTTTTCTAAGTTCTAAGAATAGAACTTTAGAAAAATTAGAGATGATTGATCTTTAGCAGTTACTAAATAAGAACAGAAAGGAATTTACATACCCTTCAGCTGTACCTAGTACCTTTAGAAAAACTATGTCCTGGAATATAAAGACCTCATCCAAAAGAAGCAGAAATACTAGCCATATCATTTACTGATCACAATGCGATAAAAATAATATTCAATAAAGGGCCCTTAAAGAATTAAAAAGTAATTGGAAACCAAACAACATAATTTTAAAGAATCTGTGAGTACAAGAACAACTTCTAGAAACAACAGACTATGTCACTGAAGAAAACAATAATGACTCAACATAGCAAACCTGTGGGATGCAGCTAAAAGTATTCTGAAAGGTACATTTAAAAGGCCTTCATCAACAAAAAAAGAATAAGTCAATAAATTAGGCATGAAATTTTAAAAACTGAAAAAAGAACAAAAAAAAATCCCCAACTAAATAATAAAATAGGAATTATGAAAATTAAAGAGTAATAAAATTGGAAGCAAAAAGATCAACAAGCTGGTAAATAAAAGAAAGGCTAGTTTTAAGACAAAAATAATAGATAATAGTAAGCTAATTTGATTTTTTTTTAAAAAAGAGAAAGGAAAAACAAATTATCAAAAGTGAAAAAGGAGAACTCACAACAATGGAAGAGGAAATAAAGGAAATTATCAGAAACTATTTTGCTCAATTATATGCTAACAAAACTTTTAACTTAGAGGAAATAGATGAATACTTACAAAAATATAAAATACCTAAATAAAAGAAGAAATAGATTACTTAACCCAATACAGAAAAAGAAATCAAACAAGCTATAAATGAACTACAAAAGGAAAAAAGCCCAGAATCAGATGGATTCACAAGTAAATTTTATCAAACATTCAAAGAACAATTTAATTGACGTGTGGCTTTAACTGTTGGCAATAAGAAGAAAAGAAATGACTTTTCCAATCTCTTTCCAAGATACAAATATTGTTATGATAACCTAAAACTAAGAAAGACAAAACAGAAAGAAAAACTATGGACCGATTCCTAATGAACAGTAATGCAAAAGTCTGGCTCCGCCCCCCCCCCCCCCCCCCGCCCCCGTCAGCCTGATACTCTGGAATGGATAGAATGCAGGCCTCAGATTCAAAAAGATCTGGACTCAATTCTTGCCTCTTACACATATTGGCTGTGGGATGTTGGACAAGAGGTAAGTAAACTGGTGACTCAGGAAATCATCTAAGAGTATAAGGAATAAAGCAAATTTTTGCATTGGCAAAAGAAGTTTTCCCCACAGGATTTCATCATAGCAACATAATCATAAGGCTGGTATACTGAAACAACAAAATCCTATACTTACATAGCAATATTTCATTTGAACTTTACAACCAAGCTGATACATGATGAACACTTACAAATGCTTCTTTCAGTGCTCTGCCTCTTTACTGTTTTGCATTGAGGTTTTATTTTTATTATTTTTCAGTTAACAAGCATTTTAAAATTAATCTGCCTTTTCTCACTACCTTCCTGACTCCATCCAACCCCTTACATACACACTGAGCAAATTAAAAACACAAATCTGAAAAATAAAGCTCTCAATATACATGAGTAGTCCAGAAGCACAACTTCTCAAATTGGCCATGTTTTAAAACATGGACCAAAATACACTCTGAATTCTGGGCCACCTCAGAATTAGGGTATCAATCTGATTGCCCATTTTTAGACATTCTCCACTTCATCAGTGCCTTTCCTAAAATGTGGTACCCAGAACTGAACACAATACATCAAATGTGGTCTGAACAGGGCAAAGTACAACAGGACTATGATTTGCTTACTTCTGAGTGCTGTGGGTAGCTTAGTGCAATCTAAAATTCCATTAGATTTTTTGACTTCCTTATTATACTGTTGAGGAGTTTGCTTTCCATCAAAACCCCTAAATCTTTTTCAGATCATCTTCAGCCTAATGACATTCCTTGTATCTTATACTAGTGACGCTGATTTTTAGATAACTATGTGGCTCAGTGGATAGTGCGAGGCTTGCAGTCATGAAGACCTGAGTTCCAGTTCTTCCTCAGACACTTGCCAAGACACCAGTCAAGTCACTTAACCATTCTAAGTCTCAGTTTCCTTCTAAGTAAAAATGGAGAATAATAGTAACATCTACCTCACAGGGTTGTTGCACTTTTTCCGCTTTTTTTTCCGGTTGTTCCGCTTTTTCGCACTTCTTGTCTTTGCGCTCACTGTTTCACATTTGTTACCAGTATATTAGGTTACATTTTCCCACATTCTGCCCAGAAATGGCTCAGGAAAGATTTTCATACCATGCTGAATTCAAGTTAAAAGTGATCCTGTTTGCAAAAGTGAATGGAAACCATGCCGCTGAACCTAAGTTTGGTCCTCCTCCAAATGATAAAACAATCGAGACCGGCTTTGTGAAGAAGAAACCCTACTGAAAACGCCACAGTAGAAGAAGGCCGTGGGAGGCAAGTCAGCAAAATGTCCTAATTTAGAGAGGGAATTGACGATATGGAAAGAAGAGCAAAGGGCAATTGGAATTCCTGTATCCACACAGATGGTTTAGCATGAGGCAAGAAGAATTGCTGATGAAAAAGAAGTTACTGATTTCAAAGTAGGACGCAATTGGTGCTTAGGTTCATGAAATGGAATGGACTAAGCATGCGTACACGCACCAGATTTACCCAAAACATGCCTGAAAGCTACGAGCAGATGAATAAAACTTGAGTTCAATAACTTTATGTAATATACTTTTTTTTTTTCAAATTTCGGGCCCCAAAATTAAGGTTCATCTTATACATGGGAGCATCTTATACATGGGGAAATACAGTATACTACTGTCCAAATATAATCTTGCCATTGCTTCCATAAGAAAAGCAAGAGTCCTTTCCAAATGCTTCAACAAAACCTAAGCCATCTTTACCTACAACACTCCCATGATCTATCTGTAACCCTGTCTGGAATGACCTGTTCTCATTGATAAAATGATGTTGGCTTCCTCTTCTGGAATAATAATCCCTTTAATAGTATACTGTGGATTTTTGGTAGGAATTAAAAGTCAAACAATCTGACCTCAAGTTCGCAGATTTTATCATAGGATCATAGAGTTAAGGCTGAAACGTATCTCAAAAGCTATTTATCTGATTTTGCAGATGAGGATACAAGAGATGCTTACTCTTCCTTTTTTATAAAAAATAAAACAGATGCCAATTATTTTTTATTAATGGACTCCTACAGTAGATTAACTCCATTTCTTCTCCTCTCACTCTCTTCTTAACCCCTTACAATCTGGTTTCTCACCTCATCATTCTACCAAAATTGTTTTTTATCAAGTTACTAATCATCACCTAATTGTCAAATCCAAAGTGCTTTTCACAATTCTCATTCTTCATGATGTCTTTGCAGCCTCTGACAATGTTGATCACTCTTTTTTGATACTATCTTCTCTAGGTTTTTGGGACACCACTCTCTCCTGTCAGACCACTCTTCATTATCTTTTGCTGGCTCTCCATCCAGGTCACATCCTCTAACCATGGGAGTCACAGGGCTCTGCCTCTAGCCCCCTTCTCTTTTTCCTCTAGTCTACTTCTGTTGGTTATCTTATCAGCCCCCCATGGATTTAATTATCATACCTATGTTGATGATTTCCAAATCTTCCTATCCTGCCCTAAGCTATCTGGGCTCACATCTCCAACTGGATGTCTCATAGACATCTTAAACTCACATATCCAAGACTGAACCCATTATTTTTCCTACTAATCCTTTCCCCTTCCAAACTTCCCTATTACCGTCTAATGAAACACCATCCTCCTAGTCCTTCAGGTTCACAACCTAGACATCAGCCTCAATTCTTCACTATATCTCAGCCCCCATATGCAACCAGTTATCAATTCCTATTGTGCTACATCTTTTAAATGTGCCTCTTTCTCCTCTGATATTGCCAATACCCTAAAGATAGCCCATATCATCTCACACCTAGACAAATGCAATATTCTGCTGGTTGTCTATATGCCCCAAGTTTCTTCCCACTCCAATCCATCCTCCATCCAGCTATCAAAGTAATTTTCCTAAAGCACAGGTCCAAAAATCTTATCCACTTACTCAATATATTCTAGTAGCTCCCTATCACCTGCAAGATGAAATACAAAATGCTCTGTTTAGCATTCAAAGCCCTTCATAACCTCTTCTCTCACCTTTCCACCCTATTTATATATCACCAGCTTCCCCCATACTTCTCAATCCAATAACACTGTTCTCCTTGGTGCTTCAAAGAAAAGATGTTCCATCTCTCAGCATCACTTGGATCTGGCCATTTTGTTTCTAGCTATCCCCCATGCCAAGAATGCTCTCCTTCCTCATCTCAGCCTTTTGGCTTCCTGATTTCCTTGAAGTCACAATTAAATTCCTACCTTCTATAAGAGGTCTTTCCAATCATCTAAATTCTAGTGTCTTCTCTCTGTTAATTATTTCCAACTTATCCTGTATATAATTCTCATGTGGATAGTTAATAGTAAATTACAATGCTGCCAGTCAAAATATTACTATTTACCCTGTTTTTTTGTGAGAGTCAACCTGATCCCAGTAGGGTAATCTATATTTTAGCTTTAGATGTCCTTAATAATTAATATTTATAAAGTCCTTTAAGGTTTACAAAGCAATTTACAAATATTATCTCAATTTATCCTCATAAAAACCCTGGGAGGTAGGTGCTATTATTATCCCTATTTTATAAGTGAGAAAACTGAAGAAGATGGAAGTTAAATGACTTGTTGAGGGTTAAGTTATATGAGGCTACATTTGAACTCAGGTCCCCCTAACTCCAGGGAGTTTTTTTGATGAATTTTGATCACTTTGCCACCTACTTGCCTTAGTGAGAGATTATTTTCATAAAAAGTTTATAGCTATGGGAAAATAGGAATATAGTGTTAGGAGGTATTACTGTTCTCTGCCATGTTTCTTATTGGGAATAAGAAATCTTGAGCTTTTCCTATGTGTTTCATATCCCTTCCCTCCTTCAGATAACTTGGGAATTCAAACCTTTAATGTATTCAAAAATCTACATTAAAAAATTTGTGTCTGGCATTCCAAGTCCTTCATAATTTAGCTTCCTGTCTGCCTTTCCAATCTACTAGCACTTTATACCCAACCCCAATCACATACTCTTCAGCCCAGTGACATTGGCCTCCTAGTAGTTCCTCAAACAAGATAATCTGTCTCTCCAGCCTGAGTATTTTCTCTGGCTGTCTCTCATACCTCAAATATTCACCCTCCTCCACTAAAACTACTGACCTCTATGGTTTCCTTCAATTCTCAGCTAAAATTCTACCCTCTAAAGGAAGCCTTTACCAATTCTTCTTATGTCTAGTGCCTTCTCTCTCTTAATTACTTTCTATTTTTCCTATATGTAGCTTGTCTGTATATATTTGTTGGCTTGTTGTCTCCCCCATTTAGACTGGAGCTCTTTGAGGGCAGGGATTATTATCTTTTCTTGGTATCCCTAGTGTTTAGTTCAGTGCCTGGCATAAAGTAAGTGCTTAATAAATGTTTATTGACTGACTGATGTCCTTTGTGTATTTTTAATCTAGTCCAGCCGATCTTCTCATCTTTTGTTGTCTTTGATGACATTTCTATTTTCTTGCCCATCATTTGGGGGATGGTGAAATTGAAGTCCAAATGTGGTGGTTCCACTGGTAATTGATGGAGAAAATAATTTGTCACACAAATACTTACACAGTTTTTCCATTTGCTGTCCTGTGTCACCTGTTCAGTTTCATGCTTAAACAACTTTGAGATTACCTGGTTTAATAAAGGTCTCTTTGTCAAGCTTTCTCCAAATTCATTTTTATCTCCAATGTTTCTTTTTGTTTTATGAGGTCAGTTATATTGATGCTTTATGTTTTTAGTACCATAATCTTTTCTTTCTGAGATTTTGCCTACCCCATAGAATTCTTCCTTGTAAGAAATAAAAAGAATAAGGCAAAACAGACTGACAAAGGACCACATCCCATAGCATGAATAATAGCTCTCATTTGGAGTCCCTCAGCTCTGTAACGTGAATAGGGAAATGTATTTCATCTTCTGTTTTCCAGGACCAAGTTTGGGTATTGGAATCAATGTGAGTTTGGTTATTTGGGGGGGGGCGGTATTTTGATCTGTATTTTTGTACTATATTTTAACATACTATTTTAAAGAACAGAGCTGTATCTGTATAAACATTTAACACTTCTTTAAGTGAATAACTACCTTTATGATCATAAATAAAAAATAAGGTGGAAGTAATTTTAATTTTTGCAAAGCACCTCACATTTAGGGAAATGTATTTGCCTGATTTGATTATGATAAAGAAGACTATAATTACCTTGACAGATTCCAGCAAACTCTTAGGAAAAAATCTCTTTAAACCAACATCCTTTCTGAAATACAAAAAGAAGTATATTAACAAATAACACTACCAGCTGAATAAATAAAATGAAAATCTTGCAAGGAAATAAGAACACATAGGTGCACAAAAGGATAAAGGTACAATAAAATCTTGATTAAACAGTAAGCTTGGGGAATGGTAGATTCCGGTAAAGATTTCCAAGTTATGTAGAGAAAAAAGAAGTCTATAAGAAATCACTTTGCTTCAACCTGCATTGAAAACCTTTCTAAAATGTATTATAGCATGTGCTAGAAAATACTATGATCAATTCTTGATTCACTATCTTAAAATGAGATTAATCAGCATAAATACAATCCCAGCTATATAATGACTTAGATGCACCAGGTTTGATGGCACTAGCACATACTTTATATGCTCAGAGAATCACAGATTTAGAGCTGAACAGAACCTTAGAGGTGTGACTAGGGAGCTGAAACAAGACTACAAATCCAGTACATGTTCCATTATATCATACTGGTTACTCAAGTAAAATTTCATTAAAAAATAAATAAATTTTGTAACATGAGCTTAGATCATAACATAAGGCCAAGTACAGATCATAAGATGTGGAACTTAAAGATCATTAGATCATCTTTTTCTTTCAAAAAACTCAGTGGGGCCAAAAAGGTTGGGTAATTAATAGCAACTTGTTCAAGGAGTTAAGTCAATTAGAAGTCACCTTTCTTATGAAGTATGTGTGTATGTACATACATGTATGTATATGGTCTCTGAAGGACACCTCTATGGTAAGTTGCCCTTTCTGCCATAAAATATTCTTGACAACTTAGAAGGAAATAAAGAGAGCAAAAACTGAATCATTTCCCTCCATGAAAAGTTGTGGTTAGAAAGTGTGAACAATAACAACCGTCACCACAGTAACAAGTATAAATTAAATAAACTTCAAAATAGTTGTATATTATCTCACTTAATTCTTTCAAATTATAAAGCTGACACTGCTCAGTTACTAGCCACTAGATGGAACCTGTATGCAGGAAAGCAGAACTACTTCCTGTATTTGCTTTTTGCTGTTTTCTGAGACCAGTAGGGATAGAAAAATGAACAGACTATAGGAAAGTAAAATAAAAATGGATAAAAGAATTAGCAACTCACTCTATATTTATCTGTCTCTTCCACTGTGCTCTTTGTAATGCCTGCTCCATAGTTAACGAATTTGCTTTCATCTTAAACTTTTCCTTTATCTGGCATTCACTGAGACCTAGTTACCTCCTGATGACAATGTGTCCCTTATGAGCCTTTTTGCACTAGTTATACTTTCACTCGTCATGCCTGATTCACTGTTTGTGGTGGGAGTGTTGGAATACTCTGCTTCCCATTGCCACATCCAGACTCTCCCTCTACTATCAACATGTAGACACCTCTCTTTCCTTGAGGTTCAAACTATTCAGATTTACCATCTAATCCAGATACCTCTACCTATCTTTCCTTCCTCAATGTGTTTGGAGCCTGGCTCATGGTCTTTCTCGAAGGTACAACTCCTGTACTCATAGTAGAAGAATTCATTATCACTTTAGGGTGGAAGATCTTACATAAGGTAGTGGGAACTTAAGTTGAGAAAGGTTAGTGACTTGCCAAGTGTTACATAGATAAGTGTCTCAGGCTGGCTTTGAACTTAGGCCTTCCTGATTCCAAATATAGCACTCTTACTCACTGCTTCCAAACAGAATCCAAATGTCCTAATTCCCCAATTCTAAAATCTAAGTATGAAATAAAAGACTGATAAATTGATGAATTTATTGTCAATAACTTCGATGAGTATGAGAATGACAAAAACCCTAAGAATTTATGTAATAAAATAGCTCACTTTTCTATAGCAACTTACTATTTTTAAAGTACTTTATATGCAACATCCTTCTGAGGTAGTTAGTATGGATATAGCTGCCATTTTTAAAATGTATAAACTGAGGCTCAATGAGTTAAATGACTTGTTATTACATAGTAATAGCTAGCATACTATAACATTATTAGGTTTGCAAAGGGTTTTATATGTCTTGCCTCAACTTATCCTCGCAACAATCCTATGAGAAAGGTACTATTATTATCTCTTACACACGAAGAAAGTGAGTCTGAGGGAAATTAAATGACTGGCCTGGGGTCACACAGCTAGTTAAGAGTCAGATGCAGGATTTGAACGCAGGCATCTCTGACTCCAAACCCCAGGCTCTATCTCCTGTACTACCAGCTGCTGTGTCAGAGCCACATTTTACAACTCTGAGTGCTTTGAACACTATATCATGGTAGTTTTTCAATGTATTTTTAAACCAATTTTAATTAGTTCATCCACATTATACTTGCATGTATAGATAGATGCTCTTTCTCTGCCATACACTCTGTGTCAATGAGGAAATAGGTATAAACTACTTAAATAAGTAACCTGAAGATATGCAAAGATCCTATGAAAGATCCAGAATGTTGATTCTTCTATCAGTCAATCAATTTATCAATCCAGCCTAGGTATCACATCACAGACTTTTTAGGATCTCAGATAATCACTTAATGCTACATTCAGTGTTCAGTTGGTGCTTATTATAGATATCTAAATTAAAGTCTCTCTCAGGAAACAAGACAAGGTACACACAGAGCTGCCCTGTTTTTAATACAAGGTCACCTTCATCCCTACTTTAGCAAAGCATCTGGCAGTGTTTTATAACATACATTGTTCTTTTCAGTAGGTTAGCATTGTAAAGGATAACCTTTCTTTGGGCCAAAGCAACCAAAAAAATATGTATGTTCCTATCTTAGAAAACTCAACACAATAAAACCTAAATGTACTAAACTGATAAGGAAAGGGATGATTATCCATGATAAAAAAAAAGTAAATTTAACTATAAAAAGAATACAAAAAACAGGGTTCATCTTTACAAAGCAAGCTACTGAATGTAATACAGCAATATTTTGCACATAGTAGGTGCTTTTTAAAAAAATGTTTGCTGAACTGATCTTACACATACCTTTTTTTTTTTAAACCAAATGATCTCCAAGATTCCTTTCTAGCCCCACATTCCTACAATCCTGTGAATAATGGTAGGCTAAACTTAACAATAGGTTATGTTTCAAAGGTTCATTTGTGAATTGGTTTCTCTCCTTCCCACCATCATAAAAAATGTTAGAAATACAGACATAGACCTGTCCATAAAATGAGATTCTTGCCTATTTCTTTAAAAACAGCTCAAAGTGAGTAGCCTTGAGCATTTCTAAGTTCTAAGATTTCAAATACCTTAAATTTTAAGCATCCATGGGCCTTAATTTGTCAGGTAGAAGGCCGAGACTCTGGGAGCTGGATAGCATCTGTGGTATCACCATCATTATGCCAAATTATACAGTTAACATTTACATGTCATATTTCCCTATCTATTGGATCCTTCCCTGATGCCTTTAAACACACCCATGTCTCCCTCAATTTAAAAAACAAACAAAACCCCTCACTTGCCCTGACTATTCCTGCCAGGTATCATCCTATATCTCTCCTCCTCAGTTAAATTCAGCAAAACTCCTTGAGAACAGTGCCTATAGTAGGTACCTCCACAAGCTCTTCAATCACTTAGTTCTAGACTCACTGCAATCTGGCTTCCGAAATTATCATTTAAGTGATATTGTTCTCTCCAAAGTCACCAGTGGTTTCATAATTGTCAACTCTAATGCCCTTTCCTAATTCTTCATCCTTCTTGACCTCACTCCATCCTTTATTACTCAATCACCCTATCTTTCTGGATACTGTCTCCTCTCTAGGTTTTCATGACACTGCTCTCTGCTGGTTCTGTAAACACCAATGATAGGTAACCTTTCCAAGTTTCTGTTCTGAGTCTATACAATACTTGTACTATCCTGCTTGCTGATCTCATCAGCTCCCATGAGTTCAATTATCATCTCTGCAGATGATTCCAGATCTATATAACCAACCCTAACTTCTCTCCTGATCTTGAGCCTCACATCTTCAATTGACTTTTTAGACATCTCAAAACAAATATACCACTGACATGTCAAACTCTACAAGCTTAAAACAGAACTCACATCTTCAATTTCAGACATCTCAAAATGGATGTTCTGTAAACATCTCAAATTCTACATACCCAAAACAGAAATCATTTCCCCCCCACAAACCCTACCTGTTATTGTCAAGGACACTACTAAATTATTAGTCACCCAGGCCTGAAATCACAGCGTGTCATCCTTGATTTCTCTTTTGTACTCCCCTTCCATATCTAACTAGTTGCCAAGTCTTGTCAATTTTACTATCTCTTATATACTATACACTCCCTTCTACTCACTTACAGAGATACATTACTTGCACTACTGTGCAAGCTTCAAGTCTCTCCCCAGATCAATATACTCTACACTAAGATGCTAAAATCATTTTCCTAAAGTGTAGGTCTATGTGACTTTCCCCTCCACTTCTCCTTCACATTCTTTTGTGTAGGTCCCTTCCCACACCCACATTTACAATCTTCTTACTCCTTACTCCTCTCCCAAGTACACTATAAGTGAGCAACACCTACTTTCTTACTGTTCTTCCATCTCCCAATTTTGCGCCTTTTCACTCGCTATCTCCCATGGAATTCTCTTCATCCTCACTTCTGCCTCCCGGCTTCTTTCTACACACTCTTACACTCTCCTATTTTATTTCTATCTTATTTCTATCTCTCACATTCTTTGGCTATTTAAACGCTTTTTCATCTTTTCCAGTTTTTAGCCATTTTTACCAAAATGCCTTTCAAAGTCTTACTTCTTTACATATTTATTGCCATCACACCATTGATATTAAGTCTTTAGATACTGATTAATGAAATGAGAACTCCCCTCTCAGTTTAGCTTGAACATGGAATACCAATAACTACTGTCCATAACTCTTCCAATTGTGTATTTCTTTTGCCTTTCATCCTTAAAATACAATTAGCCACACTGGTTTGATGTAAATATCATACTCTCTATTCATATACCTTTTTAATATTTCTAGTCTATGTTACATCTATATATATATATATATGTGTGTGTGTGTGTGTGTGTGTACACACACGCACACATGCTAATAGGTTGACAAACTAAGTTAATAAAATCTAAGAAAAGATCTCTATGAAATTTCCCCAAGATTCACAAGTGTATATACTTATAAGTGATTTTCAATTATGGAAAGAGGAATAGTATAACAGGAAAAAAACAAACCTGATTTAGTGTCAGAGCACCTAGGTTCAATCAAACTCTTGTTTCTGTTCCTCACTCAGCATGGTCTAAGTAGAAAGAAGATTCCATTTGGCTCAGAGAACCTGAGTTTCAATCCTCACTTCATCACTTACCTTCCTGGATGACCTTGGCCAATTCAACCTCTCAGAGCCTATTCATCTGTAAAATGAGGGGGCTGGACTGACTTCTAAGTCCCTTCCAGCTTTAAATCTGTGACCCTATAACCACATATATGTATGACTTTGAAAAAGTCTTTGTTAGCAGAATAAAAATACAAGTTCCTCAGTCTAAAATTCAAGACTCTTTACAATTTGGTGCTAACTTTCCTTGGAAGTTTTATACTTTTGCATCATGTTTATACACACATACACACACACACATCAATACATGTACATATGTGTGTACGTATAACAATGTGTAGACATAAAAATGTAAATATGTATACATATTCAGTAGCTAAACTAGACTATTCACTTTTCACTAATGACATCTTTGACTCTGCACATTGCTTTTATCCTCTGCTATTCTTCCACTCAAACTCAGCCACCTCAGTCTTTGCCAGCTAAAATACTAGCAACCCTTCAAAACACACCTCACATCTTACCTCCTCCAACAACATTCCCATTTACAAAAATATTTCCCTCTTGCATCCTCAGAAAGCACTTTGCATCTCAGCAAGGTCCAAGAAGATTAAATGATACCCCTTCCCTTTCTATTCCATTTCTATTCTATTTTTAAGTACATTTTTTGGGGAAACTTTCCTCTAATTGCCTTAGGACTTGGCTCTCAGTAAAATTAGAGCTTGATGGTAAAAGAGGAAGCAGGCACTTCAGTTGTCTCTCGAGTATGGAACTAGGACAACTGGGGGCAGCGGGGGAGGGGATTATTGGGAGGTAAATTTGGGGACCCAAATAAAAATTCCTACCAATAGGAATTAATCAACAAAGAAATTTGCTGCTTTGGAAACCAAGTATGTCCCATGTTACTACCAGTACCAGTTACCACCATTTAAAGCAGAGGTTGAGTAACCTTTTGTAAAGGATCACATCGACATAATTCCTGAATTAGGAAGATGGATATATTAATACTATATTCTAAAGCCTCTTTCAAGAAAGATATTATAGATTACATTTAAGTTTGAATTATTTGTATATGTGCTATGCAAAAGACAGCAAATTTCACAAGAGCAGAAACTGTGAAATTACAAATATTTGTAGATAGCAAACATTTACTGTTTGTTGAATGAATAGATTAAAGAACTTTAAACCTAGCTTTTCAGCTGTATTGTCATTAGGGAAAAAGTAACACTAAACCAATATAAAACTTTTCAAAGAACATTCAAACATCCAACTTATGCTATAAAGCAACTCAATGAAAGAAATGATCAGAATATTAAAAATTAAAGTTTTATAATGTACCTTCAAAAATTAATAGAGGGATAAATTTAAAACAATCTTCTTTTTACAATCTGAAAATACCATGATATTAACTAGTTAACTAATACTACCATAGTTATATTAGTTTTTTTTTTAAATTTCTTTCTCCAGCAGTTCTCCTAAAGAGTTTAATCTTTGAAGACTAACAATAAAAGATCCTGAATGATCTGCCCTCATTTGGAAATTGGCTTTCTGTCATGGTGCCTCAACTTCACAATTCCCAAAACTGCAATTGATGTGTCTGCTTTATTTTTAGCCTAAGGCTTCTATAACACTGTATACTCTCCTCAAGGAATAAAGCCCTGAAACTAATATCCCTAAGGTATAATCCTGCTTTACCTACACAGAAAGTACAGAGAGGTCCTACTTAAGTAGAGAAGATATGAGAGGGTAAAATCAAGTCACTGGTAAACAGCTTTAAAGAAATGATTCATTTATGCTTAGAATCTTAGTTTTCTCATATATGAAATGGAGACTAACATCTGTCCTGCTTATCTCAGTAAGACAATGCACTTGAATGAAATTTCAAACTACAAACAACAATAATAAATATAAGGGATTGTGACTATTTTGTAAACATAAAATTTTATAATTGGAAAGATCTAAAAGGTCATCTAAATCAACAAAAACCTGAACAGAAATCCCTTTACCGCAGAGGTTTCAAACTGGCAGTGGCACCTGAACCAGATCAAAATTTATGTAGGAAATATTTAACAGAATAAATAAAAACACAATAGAAAATGGATAATGTTAATACGTAGTTTTCTAAAGCAACATGTGGCCTGCAGGGATCCTTATGTATGGTTTTCTGAGTTGGGCACCACTGTTCTACAACAGTCAATCAATTGTCCCTGATAAGTGGTATTTATCTTCTACTTAGAAGATGATAATAGTGTCTGTCAAGAGTGTTGTAAAGATCAAGTTAGATAACATATGTTAAGTGGTCCATAAACCATAACATACTTAATGCTAGCTATCATTAACTATTATTATTAGATCTCCAATGATGTGGAACCTAACTCTTCAATAGTTCAAGGATCTGTGGTTCCATCACAGTAGGTACTCCATTCACTGATACTGACCCTCAATTCACTATAGAAAGCGTTTGAGAGTTGCTGTGGATGAAGACTTTATTACCTATAGACAACCTAATGATGAGCTTCTTTGAAATTAGACAGACTGATCTTTGGACCAAGCAGAAAGTCTGTATTGGCAGAATTGGACTAAAAATTTTTATTATTTGATAGGGTAACTGATAGCTTGGCTCCACCAGAACAAGAGGTTCTTTGAGAATTTAGTATCATCTTGATACCATAACAATGCATCAAATCAAAACCTTAGTGGATGGAGACACCCACTACATCCTAGGTATTAATATTCCAAGGACAAGAAGGTATTTCGGGTTAGGGTTAGATAGTGTTTCTTATTTCTTTGCCTGAAACACTACCTATTTATCTTTTCGCCACAGATTTTAAATTTAAGAAAGTATGTAGACAGTAAAGTTAAAGTGGCTCTGTTCCATTAGTCTGAGAGTTGTGATACAATTTTTCAAAAGTTACCAATTGCATCTCAGGAATCATAGGAATTCACAATAATTTTAAAAATATAAGACCATTTGCATGTCTATAACCTGTATCTGATTGCTTACTATCTCGGGGGCGGGGAGGGGGATAGTGACAGAATCTGGAACTCAAAACTTTTAATAAAAGTGTGAAAAAATTTAAAAAATATATAAAATCATATGGTTAAAGAGCTAAACAATCTTGAATTAAGTGAATCAGCAACAAATATTACTATAATTATATTCATATTCATTATTAATTTGAAGACACTAAAATACACATATAGCACTTTGTGTTATTCATATTACATTCATCTATTCAACATTCATTTTATAAGTATTTATTAATCACTTTCTATGTACCCATCCTTGTGCCAGATGCTGGGGATACAAAGACAAAAGTGAAAACCCTGGTCTACTGAGGCTTGCATCCAAAGAAGACAACACATTCATGTACAAATATTTACAAAACAAATATAAAATGAGTAAAGTTTATATTATAATAATTTGTATATATGCTTTATCTCTTTTATTTGATTATAAATTCCTTGAGAATGGATGTCTTACTTTCCTATGTATCTACCACAATTTGCCACAGTGCTTGATTGTCTTAAACATAATAGGCACTCAAAAAAAAATTTTAAGTAAGCAATTTGCATACAACACTTTCCAAAGTGTTCCAAGTTTGAAGCAGTAAGGTGGTATAGGAAGACCAACAGATGTAGATAGGAGAAATGAATTAAAATGTTGGCTCAATGATGACTAAGCTCAATGATCTGCAGCATTTGACACTACCAAACATTCTGTCCTGGATAGTCTCTTCTCTGCATTTTTGCAACATTGTTTTCTTTCAGTTTCTCCCATCTTGGAAAGTGCCCTGTGAATGTCCTTTGCTGGAGATTTATCAGTCCTATTCTTTCCACTCAATTCTTCCTATACCCCAAAGCTCCATTCCTTTGCCTCTTTATATTCTCTCAGTGACTTGATGAGCTTACATAGTAAGATACATAGTAGATAACTCCCAGATTTACATATCTAGGCCTCCTGCCTTTCTTGAACTCTACACTCCTATACCAACCGGCAAATTATGAATTAGATGAACTAGATTCCTAAAGGCATTTCAAATTCAATGTGTCCAAACAGCACTAATTATCTATCCCTTCTCCCCAAACCAACCCTGTTCCAAATTTACCTAATTCTGCTAAAGTAACCATCATATTTCCAGTTACACAGATTATCAGGGTTAGAGGCATCTTTGACTCTTCATTCGCTTCAACCCCAAATACACAATTAATAGCCAAGTCTACAATATCCCTTGCATCTTTTACACAGCCAAAATCCTACTTCAGGCCCTCAGTCTCCCACCTAAGCAGCACCTTAAATGGGTTTCTGACCTCAAATTGATTCTATTTCCAATTTATCCTCCATGCAGCTGACAAACATAGCTGACAAAGTGATATTCCATAAAACAGGTCTAATTCTATAATTCCTGTTCATTCATTCCAGTGGGCTTCCTGCGACCTTTAGCATCAATAAAAATTTCTCTCTTTGGCATCTGAAAGTCTTTACAACCTGGTCTCAACCTACTTTCCCAACATCATTTATATTTTACTCTGTTTACCATACGCTGTGGCTCAAACTGGCCTATCTGCTGCATTGTATAAAAAATATTTTGACAGCTGAATGGAAGACATTGGAATAAGGAAAGATTTGAGGTAGGGAGACCAACCAGGAGATTATGGCCATAGTTGAGGAAAGAGGTAATGAGGACCTGCATCTGGATGGTGGGACATACACAAGACATAAAGATCAAAAGATCTGGAAATAAATTGGATATTTAGGGTGAGTATAAGTGAGGATTTGAGAATTACAATGCCAATGGATAGGAAGATAGTGGTACTTTGAAAAAGAAGTCTGAAATTATAAAACAAACCCTTTGGCATTTTGATTCTAATAGGAATACTTATACGGAAATGGTGATAGGTGCTAATATCCCCATTTATCTTCATTTTCTTTCCTATTCTCCCTTAAGCTATCCATATCAAAGTAATTTCTGGATTAACTCAAAGTATGTCCAAACTTGAATATAATTTCTGACTCTTACTCTGGGAGTGGATTAGAACTCTGAAGAGTCATTAACTTAACAATGATTTTTGGATTTCATACAATTCCCCATGTGATCCCTTCAAAGACCACTTTAAGTAAATTATATCCATGAGTTCGTTAGCCTTACAATGTCCCTCATAGTTATTATGGGGCAGCTAGGTGGCACAGTGGCTAGACTGCTGTGCCTGGGACTCAGGAAGACTCATCTTTCTGAGTTCAAATCTGGCCTCAGACACTGTGGGACCCTGGGCAAGTCATTTAAACCTCCTGCCTCAGTTTTCTCATCGGTAAAATGAGCTGGAGAAGGATATAGCAAAACGCTCCACTATCTCTGCCAAGAAAACCCCAAATGGGGTCATAAAGACTCAGACACAACTGAAAAATGACTGAACGACAACACTTATTATCCTATTTTCTGATTTAATTATTACCTTTTTAAAGAAGACCTCAGTTGTCCACACTGACTACCTATATCACCTTGTGAAATTCATTTAATTCTGTTCTATAAGAGCAAAGGTTATAAAAAACTGTAATAATAAGACCTACATACCTACTAAACATGATTATTGTTAGGATCAAATGAGATAATAGATATACTTGGTAAATATAAAGTACTCTATAAAAGTGAACTATTATTATTATTATACTATAATAATTATGAAAGACTGTTGAATTTAGAAAATCACTTGCTGCCCTTCTTCCTACCTGGTGGTGTTGATGAGGGCACAGTCTCTGAGAACCCCCTTGAATCTGGAATAGTCTCTGGGAGCCCCCTTGAACTGTCCTTGAATCTTCCAACTAGATCTGGCCTTCCCCAGAGACTATAGCCTCACATTATCATTAGGCCTAAACCTTGCCCTCTATTGTAAACTATAGATATGCATGCCTTCAGTTACTTCCCAACCTTGATATTATCAGTATCCATGCTTTCAGGAACTTCCTGCCCTTAATTCCATTCTCTTAGTTCCTGGACTCTGACCTCACCTGGTGCTCCTTAGACTTCCCCTCAAGACCCTCCCTAAACCCCTCCTCTAGTCACCCCAGACCACCCCTCAATCCCTCCTATAATCTTTGTGTATATAATCTCCATCTTGCCTCCATGAAGGTGCTCAGATTCAATCTAATTCAGTAGGTTGAATCTGGCCCGCTTGTGGAAACAGGCGTCACAAAGGGGGGGGTTTCTTAAGACAGCCCATTATGGTGAATCCCTAATAAACTTTGTCTTTTCCCTTGTCTGAGAAGGCTTGAGTCGAATTCTTTTGGTAGGACCCGGAGTGTAGGTATTTTGGGGCCGCGGCGGTCACCCCTAGAAACCTGTGGTTCCCCTACAATCATCATTTACAAAAACTTCTTCAGTGTTTCTTTAAACTTATCACTCTTTTTCCTCCTGTAATGGATATATTATTCTATATATTCCCACACTTTCAAATGCCTTTTCTTGCTGCTAAAAGAGAAAAATATAGTAACATATATATTACCAGCAGATATCATCTCTTAGGGGGAGTTTCTTTCTTTGTCTCCTCTAGATGAATTCTATTCATAGTACACTTGGCTGTCTTTTCCCACTTCATTCCCTAAATGCATAACCTATATTTTCTGACATTGAATTTAATTTGTCAATTATCTGCTTGTTTTCTTATCTTGGCATCACATACAGATTTGGTTGGATGCCATTCAAATCACTTCACTTTCCAAATCAGTGAAATAGGACAGGCGTCTAAAGTGAGCCCTGGAGGACTATCAAATTTGTTATTCTTCTACAAGAGGATTTGTTGCCATTTACTATAACTCTGCCAGCCAATTCATAATCCAGGTCATTAACCTAACACTGCTTTTTGGATTTCACACAGCAATTCCCCTTGTGATCCCTTCAAAGACTAAATAAATTACATTCATGGGTTTCTTAACTTTACAGTTAGTATACGATTTTCTGATTGGACTGTTACTGATTTCATGTTAGATAATTTATAATTTCTTTTCTCATTTTTTTCATCTTAATAAATAGACAGGTGTATTTGTTCTTTTTCTTTGAAAGTCTATTGTTTCTACTAAGTGTTCTAACTGGGTATATCCTTAGTTGGTTTATCTGATTCTACTTATCTATATACTTGAAGAAGAAAGATAGGTCTAAAAACTTTTGACCCTGTTAGGATTCTAATAAAAACTGAACATACTATAAATTTATCAACAAACATGTGTTAAGGGTCTATTTCAGACTGAACAATGAGATTAATTTCCCTACTACATTGTGGGTTCTTCGACTATAAATACTATGCTTTACCTAAACTTTTTATCTCCCTCAGAGCCAAGCAGAGTGCTTGGTCAGGGTGCAATACTCACTTTCACTGTACATTATCATTATGTGTGTATGTGAGCCACAAACACAACACACAAAACATATTGTGAGGTTCAAGTGAGATCATCAATACGTTTTGTAAAAGCACTTTGTAAATGTATTATTGCTACTGATACTACTAATAATATGTCAAACTATAGACAAAACAGGATGATACGCAGTGACAGTGAGCATTATATAGATTAAGGGACAGCATCAGAGTCAAAGACTTGAGTTCAAGTTTTGCTACTGAGGCATACTAGTTGTGTGACCATGGGTAAAGCCATGAAACCGCTTAAGTTATAGATGAATTGCTGATCTGCATCAGTGGATGCAATTGCCATAAAACGGTTAGACCACCCTAGTCTTCCTACACTACCCCCTTTCATGCATTCTATAGTCCAGACACAGTGATCTATTTCTTGTTCCTAGAATAAGACACTCCCATTTCCCTCTTCATGCCTCCGCACTGGCTGGATCCTTTGCCTGAAATATTTACCCTCTTCACTCTGCCTCTCAATACTCCTGATTCCCTTCAAGTCTTGGTTTAAATGTGACCTTCTCTGCTCAAAAGGTAGGAGGCCTTTCTGGGTTCCCCCAGATGCCAGTGGTCATTCTCCCTACAGTTACTGTTTATCTACTCTGAATATACTTTGTATTTATGTACTTATGTACATGCTATTTTCACTCTTAAAATATGAAAGTTCTTTAAGGACAGTGTTTGTTTTTTATTTTTCTTTGTATTTTCAGAATTTAGCATTGCACCTCACCCAAAGTAAATACTTAATAACTGCTTATTCATGTATTAATTGCCAACAGGAGGAAGATTTGAGTTAAGCTCTAAAGGATGGAAAGCAATTCAAAAGGTTGGGAGTGGCGAGGGGGGAGCAGCAAACATTCCAAATGTAGAGAACACCCTGAAGAAAAGAACAGAGGGAAGAGAATGTAAGAATATAATATTGGGAGGAATGAGAATAGTTCATTATGGCTGAAGAACAGAGTGCCTACCGGGGAGTACTAAGAAGATAAGGCCAGAAAGCAAGGTTCCAACAGACTTGGGGGAAGGATGGAGGAGGACCTTAAATTCTAAGCAAAAAAACCTGAACTTTACTTTGTAGGCAACAGAAGCCACTCAAGATATTTTAAGCAGAGGAGTGATGTGCTAAGGTCTTTACATAAGGAAGATTATTGCTGAAGCAGATGAACTGAGTTGAGTGGAAAGACCTAGAGTTTATTCCAACAGTCCAGGTGGGAGATAATGATGGCATCTACTAAAGTACTGGTAAAATGGGAATGGAGAAAAAGGTACAGATGGTAAAGACAACAAACAGAAATGGATCCCTGAAGCCTCATATTGATTTAGAAACCACAAATTAACATTATTTATGTGGTATTGTATTTTTACTTATTTTGTTAAACATTTCTCAATTACGTTTTAATCTGACTGCCACCTCTACCCTAGTCCAAGGATAAGACAAAATACTAGAGTCTGTTTTGCCTGGGAGTTAATAATAGTTCTTATTTTTTTTTTTGGTTGGTTGATTGGTTGTTGTCCTTCATTCTCAAAGAGGACCAAAGTGACATCACTATGCTTGAGTCAAGATTTGGTGTGTCCAACTGTGGCTGATCAGGCCAATACAAGCTTGGAATGCGCTATCACGTGTGAGGCACAACTAGTTCGTGTGAACATTTGGGGGTGGATAGGCCAAACTTGTGCATCCTGTGTTTCCTTTGAGCTGTTTCAGTTCTGCTTTGCTCATAGAGCACAGCACCTTCTCTGATGTGGGAACACCAGGCTGAGCAGTCCTGTGCCAATGTTTCCCATGTCACACAATCAATTCCAAAGTTCTTGTTATGGTTTTTTTTTTAATTGGGCTGAAGGGTCAAATCTAGCCCTTTGCCTGTGCTGGCAGCCTTTCCGTGTGCCGGTATTGTTGTTCTTTCACCCCCACAGCAGCTGTTAGCAACATTGCTGTTACACCTATTCACTCTCTTGTTCAAAATCCTTAAACAGGTCCCTCCTGTCTAGTAAACAGACTTAAGACTATTTGTCAACCAAGGCTTTTTCTGCCTTCTGGATCCAAATTACCTTTTTAGCCTTGCCTTCCCATGGTACCATATTTATACTACAGCTAAATGAGTCTACTCACCAGATACAGTACATATTTTCCCACTTCCATGTCCTTACTCATGCCCTTCCCTATGACTAGAATGTTCATTTGTTGTTCATTTGTTCAGTCGTGTCTGATTCTTTGTGATCCCATTAACCACAGTATGGCCAGGCCCTACTTTCCTCCACTAACACTGCCTAACTTATAACTCTAAAATTCTATCCATTTTTCTAGCATCATCTCAAATAACCCTCCCTAAATGAAGTGTCTTCCCTTTTCCCAATTTTGTACACCCAAGCTGAATGTGATCTATCAATCCTCTGAACTCTATTACACTTCTTTTATGCACTTATTACATAGGTAATTTTGCATTTTAGTTATTTCTGTACCTATCTTCGCTTCCCTATTAAACAGTAAACCTCCTTAAAGGAATGGACCATATCTTTTAACTTTTTCATCTATGTATCTGTTTCAATATCTAGTATGTTCCTTTGAATACAGTGGGTGATTAATATAGATTTCTTGAAGGATGAACATTACACTATTATCAGGAAAAGGCCAGTGAATACTTTGCAGCTCAAAACCTGTAATGATGACACAAAAGTTCACTCTTGTCAAGAAAATGAATTATTATTATTATTAAGTCATTTAATTGACTATATTATTTTATACCTGGCCTAATTTCATTTGGTCCTAACCCAGTTTCTTTTAAGAGCTCAACTTGGAATCCCGTGGTTATTTCAACGGTCACAATTGATAAGTTTGTGGCTAGGTTAACACAGAAGCTCAAGGCCTAAGATATTATTTCAGGAGTAAAACAAATTGAGTAACTTACACCCCAAAGCATGCTCATTCCTCATTTCAGGCTTTCCAACTAAAGGATACTTAACACTAATTTAAAAGAGAATTTCATTCCAACTAGGACTGTTATAATTACTCTGAATTCCATTTGCTTAAGAATTTAATAGAAAATAATTTCCCATTTTCAAAATGTGTACATTTTTATCTCACATAGCTCAAATCATTACATATTACCTCAAATGAGAAAAAAATATGGAAAAGTACTCTGCAAATCATAAAGTTCTCTAAGATTCAAGCTATTACTGTTATCATTTTATTTCCCCCTACAAAAACACATGCTCTACATGGTATAGTCCCTAAGCCTTTGGAGAATTACTGCAGTAGGGCTGACCCAGCTTACTGTTTCTATATAAAAGCCAAAGCTATTTAAGTACTTTAATTCTGCAAAGTATTATTTAACCTTTAGTTTGACTTTTAATGTACTTCAAGAACTTCAGCAGTCATGACTAACAACTGGGTAAAGTTAGCACTGAGGTAATCAGAGGTAATTCCACAACAACTAATATTAACAAAATTAACCGTTAACAAAGTAAAATAAATATCAAATGTCTCTTTCAGGATTCACCATCACATGGATAAAATACAGAGCTTCTCACATCTGTTCAAGTTTGGATGAGACCCATTTAATTTATTTTAATGATATAATTAGGTAAACATTAATTTGGATTATCAGGAAGTTTTCTCATTCTATTATATAATAGACAATTTTTGCTTTTAACTAGAAGAATATGCTTTTGGAAAAAGTTAAACCAGATATGTAATAACCTAAGATAGAAATAATTACGTATACAGGGTCTTAACATATTCGAGTAGCTGTTACATTGGAAGAACTCAGCCGATTGATTCCAGGAGTCAAAATGTAACATAAATTACTGTAAAATTAGTGAATCCTTATCACGTCAGTATATTTAAGAGTCTTCAACTATAGTACAAGTTCACAATGAACTGTGATTCAAATCGAAGCAAAACTTTAATTATCAAAAGCTGTAATATGAATAAATGTCTTCCTCATTACATTGATCTGATTCTCCTAGGAAAAGAGCAGATATGAAATACTTACTCTAATACTTCATAGTTAGATTTCTTCTCTAGGGCATTGCCCCTCATCTCCCAGTACGATCTCCTAAAATCACAAAAAACAGATTTACAAAGAATTTTTAGGAGAGAAAACAACCAAAGTACATTATACCGAAGTATTTCTTGGATGTCACTAACATTTTTGGGAGTTCTGAATAAAGTTGCGAATTAAAATTTTGCTTACTTACTATGCTTTCCACTACAAATAAACTTGATTCTTGATCTTTAAGGCCAATATTGTGAAACATAATATCAGCTGAGAAACAAGTCTGGTTATAATTACTTCAAAAATGAGTCAACTCCTCCCAAAGGGTAGGACATGAGTGCAGCAGTGTTTAGGCTATGCAAAATGCTGAGGGCCATTATATGTTATTAGGAGTTTACCCATTTGGAAAAGGGCTATGGCATTTCTAATTAAATGGATGGTCAGGACAGATGACAAAAGTTCTCTTATAAGGCCCCTTTACAAAAGGGAGTATGTACAACTTGCAAAATATTCTTCATTATTATATAACATTATGCCAAATTAGATGAGTTTCTATGTCATTTTGGCAGTTTTTGTTTAGACATTTTGACATAAAATTTCAAGTTTTACTGGCAACCAGGTCTTTCAAAAGTAAAACCTGCCCTTTAAAGTAATTTAGGGTTATCCTCCGCTAGAAAATGACTTTAAAAATGACTCTGTGAACAGGGTATTTGCAAAGGCATATAGCTTGCTTAGTCTGCTCTTTGTTTAGAAAAGAAAGCACAAAAAATTATCATGATCCAAAAAGTTATGTGAGATATTTCAGCTATAAATCATAATCAAACTGATCTTCCTTGAAAATTGTCCACCATAATATAAATATATTTTTAAAAATTGTTGAATTTTATTCCAGGTCCACATGAAAGGTAAAACACTAGAAATAATGGACTAGAAGGGACCCTGACTGGTACGTCAATCCACCCTCCATGTGTATTCATTCAAAGTACAGATAGCTGAAAGAAACATCTGGAAATTTCACTTTGGAAGAATAATAATTTATGGGCACATACATTTCCCTAAACTATGGATATGGCAGTGCTATTTAATTTGGATGAGACTGGAAGTCAAACATCCAGATAACAAGCATTCATTAAGTGCTTAATACATGCACTATCCAAAGCTCTATATATACAATGACAAAAACATAATATTTTCTGACCTCCATAAGCTTTCTCTGTAATGGGGGAGACAACATGTAAACACCTCAGTATATATTAGATACTACAAAGTAGATGGAAGATAATTTGAAAGTAAAAGGCATTAGCAACTGCAAGTACCAAAAGTCTTCTTGCATTATGAGGGCTTTGAACTGAGTCTTCAAGAAAGCCAGGAAAAATAAGAGGTGAAGTAGGGGGCCCACAGAGCATTTGAGGCATGGGAGAACAGCCAGTGGGAAGGAATGGAATCTGAAGCAGAGTCTTGTTTAAGGAATTTCAAGCAGGGGGAAGCAGAGAGGTAATAAGCATTTACATAGCACCTATTATGTGCCAGGTACTGTGTACTTAGTGCTTTACAAACATTATCTCACTTGAACCTCACAACAATTCTGGGAGGTAGGTGCTGTTATCATCTCTGTTTTATGGTTGAGAAAATGGAGGTGCAAGAGGTTGAGTGACTTGCCCAGGGTCATAGAGCTAGTAAATGTCTGAGGCCAGATTTGAAGTCAGGTTTCCCTGACTCCAAGCCCAGCACTCTAGTAACTGTGCTACCTTCCTGCCTCAAAGTAGGCCAATTCCCTTTTATGTGCTGTCTTCCCCCATTAGAACGTAAGCACTTAATGCTCCTTGCCTCTGTGTGGACTGCTGCTGTATCACAGAGTATGTGAGAAGGAGCAAGACATAAGAAGACTAGAAATCTAAGAAGGGATCAGCCTATAAAGGGTTTTAAATGCAAACAAGGGACTTTAGGCTGAATCTGGAGGTAATAGGGAGCCAATGGAGCTCACTGAATAAGGGAATGTGATATAGTTAGAACTGAACTTTAGGAAAAGTGTTTTGGCAGTTGAGTGGAAGACAGATTAAAATGAGGCAGGGAGAATAATAGGCTATTGCAGTAGTCCAGGGAAAAGCCCTGAACTAGGAATTAGGAACAGATTGTATATAAGAGATAGGGTAGGAGAAATGACAAGATTTGGCAATGGATTTGATATGTGAAGCTAATGAGAATGGGGATCTGAAGGTGACACCGAGGTTGTAGTCTTGGGTAACTAGTAGCAGCAATAGAGAAGGCTGGAAGACGGGAGGGGGGCAATGATGAATTCTGTTTTGGACATGTTGAGTTTAGGTTGCCCATGGAAAATCCAGTTCAAGCTAATAGGCAATTAGAGGTACATGACTAACTCATGTTAGAAGAAAAGAATATGGCTGTATACATCTGTGAATCACAGAGATAACTGAACTCATGGGAGCTGATAAGATCACCAACTGAGATATTAGAGGAAAAAAAGAAAGGAGCCTAGAACAGATCCACTGGGGAGACCTATAGTTAGGGGTCATAACATAGATGAAGATCGATCAGAGGAGGCTGAAAAGGAACAGTCATAGAGATAGGAGAAGAACCAGGAGAGAACAATGTCACAAAAAATTAGAGAGGAGAGAATATCTGGGAGAAGGTCAGAGTGTTATGTGAAAGTTTAAATGAAAAGTTCCATATTTAGATTAAAACGAAATTACAGGAATTTGCATAGTGAATTTGCATAGACAGTAATTCTTATGAACAAAACTTAGGTGCTTTTGTGACTGTGGGGCTGATGGGCATTAATAGCATGATTTCGCTATTGGAAGAAAAAAAAGCCCTTGTATGTTAGGGTTTCTTTAAGAAGGATCAAGTATCTATGAGGGTGTGAAGGGAGCAGTGTATAGAACCCTGGACTCGGAATCGAAAGACCTGAGTACACATACAGTCTTAGACATCTGCTAGCTGTGTAACCCTGGATAAATCACTCAATTGCTATCTGCCTCATCTGTAAAATGGGCACAATATAGCAAAGTTCTGATCAATATAAAGAGTGAATCTGGCGAAATGGATGTACACATTTGAATTCATACTATTCAAAGTTAAAATTATGTACAACATGGTAGCTGGTTCCAGTCCACCAGAAATGTGCAGTGCAAATCTGAACAATGTGACCACCTCACAATATTCTGGGACCTAGCTTAAAAGTACCTGACTCCTAGGGCTGTTGTAAAGATAAAATGAGATAATATTTATAAAGTGCTTTGCAAGCCTTAAAGCATTATATAAATGCTACTATTATTACTGCTACATCTACCTCTATCATTGCCACTATCACAACAAAAAAGGTAATAGTCCCAGTGAACTGAGTGACCCAGACCACACCTGGAGTATTGTGTGCAATTCTTGACACATTTTAATATGACAAAGAATGACTGGGGCAGTGAATGGAAATGAAAACATCATATGGAAAATGGGCACTGGAAATGAGGATAGTGTCCAGAACAGAAGCAAGGAAAAGGGAAAATGACGATTATCTTCAATTGCACCTCTGCCATGTAGAAGAGGAGACAGCAAACTTATTTTGTGCAGGTCAAAAGGCACAATTAAGACAACTAATTTGAATAAGAGTATTTCAACATTGGAAACTGGTCACCACCTAGTCCAACTCAATACTCAGGAGAAAAACATCCTCAACAAAAACCTGACCAGTATTCATTCCACCCTCATTCCAACCCAATGCCCACCAAAGCAGCCCATTCCACTTTTGGAAAGCTGTAATGGTCTGCGTAGTTCTTTCTTACATCAATCATAAATCTGTCTAGTGGCAACTTCCACTCGTTTCTCCTTAGTTCCACCCTCTGGGGCCAAGTAAAACCAGTCTCACACCTCTTACATAAATGCCTTTCAACATACAAACAGTTGTCATGTTTCCCATAAGTCCTCTATTCTCCAGCCTAATCACTTTCCTTTAATTGACCTCCATATAGTGTCATAGCATCAACAATCTACAGGGCCGGGAGGGACCTCAGAGTCCATCTAGCCCAATGCTCTCTTTATGCAGATGAAGAGATCTTGGTCTAGAAAGGCTGAATGACTTAAAGGCATAGGTGGCATCTGACCCAAGTGCTCTTCCCACTGTACCCAGCTTCCTCCAAATGACATGTTATTATATCCTTTTAATAACACTATGATATATTAATGACCCTTCTACAGCGTAGGATCTAATTCAATTCAATAAGCATTTATTTAGCGCTAACAATATATTTGCCTCTAGGGATAGAAGGGGCAGGTAGGTGGCACGGTGGAAAAAGTGCCAGGCCTAGAGTCAGGAAGATGAGTCTGGCCTCACTTACTAACTGCAAGACCCTGGGCAAGTCATGTAACCCCGTCTGCTTCAGTTTCCTCATCTGTAAAATGAGCAGGAGAAGGAAATGGCAAACTACCCCAATATCTTTGCCAAGAAAACCCCAAATGGGTTTGACCCTAAATGGGGTCATAAAGAGTTGGACACAAGTGAAAATAATTGAACAACAAAGGATACAAGAACAAAAATTTAAAAAAATTTTTAAAAACTTTGCCCTCAAGCAAATTACATACTTCTGACAGAAAACAATATGCATGCAGGTAAATATAAAATACATGAAAACGTAAAACAAAATAAAATGAGGTAGGCCAAAAGAGCACTATCAACTCGAGGGATCAGGAAAGGCTTCTTGAGGTTGGGGGTGGCACTTGAGATACACTTTGACACCAGACAGCGATTACAATAAGTAGAGGTGAAGAAGGAGAACGGGACTATGTCAAGGTAGCAACATAAGAAATGAAATGTGTATGGAGATCAGCAAGCAGGTTAGAATATATACCTTGTGAGTGGGAGGTTAGTCTAGAACAGTTGAAACCAGATTACAATGGGCTGTAAACGCAAAATAGAGGAATCTGTATTTTATTTAGATTTGCATTTATAAGGAGTGAGACATCCTTATCAAAAATAGGGAAGATTAGGAAGAAGTGCATTTGGTAGAAAGGATGAACTCCATTTTGTACCTAATGAGTTTCAGAAGACTACAAGACATGTAGGTGCACATTTCCAGAAGGCAGTCTGGTGATGTGAGACTAGAACTCTAGAGAGGGATGAGGGCTATATTTCAAGGAACTTCCATAGTGAATTGTATAAAATACTCCAAGATATGGTCTCGCAGAAGAGAACCATGGGAGTATAGCTGTCTTTTTCCTGGTTATTATGTCTCAGTGCAACAAGGCTACATTAGAATTCCTGGCTGCCATTATACACTATTAACTGATGCTGAATTTGTAATATTTCAAACTCTAATATTTGAAGTAAAGTGAATTCATCTTGTAATTATGAAATTTTTTTAACCCAAATATGAAGTTTTATATTTATATACTGTTAATTTTCATATTATTCAATTTGGTCAAGTATTTTAACAAATCAAGATTTCTTTTTAATCCCTCCCAGGTTGGTGTCAAAATTTTATAAACATGCTACTTAGGCATTTATGTAAGTCTTTGATAAATATATTGAACAGCACGGATTTCTGAGGAACTCCACTGGAGAACTCTTTTCAAGCTGACGTGGAATGATAAGCAAGTACTCTTTTAGTTTGGCCATTCAACAAATCAATTAACAAACATTTATTAAGTGCCTACTATGTGCCAAGTAATGTGCCAAGTGCTGGGGATACATAAAGAGGCAAAAAACAGTCCAGTTTCAAATTCATCTAATATGTACTATTGTCTGGTCCATATCTTTATTTTTTAAAAAAATAGCACAGGAAGTTGTCGACTCTTTTGCTAAAAGTGAAACTGCAACCACCAGTTTAAAAGCACTGTCAAAAATGGAGGTAAAGTTAATCTAGCATGACCTTGAGATGAAGTCTTTCTGTCTAATTATAATCATGCTTTCTTATGTTAAATAATATGTTCTAGAATTCTGGCAGAAATCACAGTCAAACTCACTAGCTTCTACTTTCCAGACTTCCTTCTCCTGTCTTTTTTGAAAATTTTGACATCATTTCCTTGCTTTCAATTCAGTGGCACTTCTATAGTTCATAATTTTTCAAATAATGATAACAGAGACTAAGCAATCACAGCTTGTTCAATATCAGAGAATTTAGTTCATCTGTACCACATGACCTTAACTTATCAAGGGCAACTCCAGCGCTCTCTTATTATCTCCTTCCTTACCACAGATATCAGCTTGCTACTTATTGGCCATGTGTTTTGTACTTTCCATTCCAAATATCATTCCCCTTAGCAGATAAAATAAGCAGAAAAAAAACCAACTGTCTTTGCCTTCTCTTTGTTATCAGTTACCACCTCATTCATCCCAAGCAGCAATCTTATCCTGTCTCTCCTTTTCAAAAAGATAGTTAAAAGAGACAAACAGAAAAACATGCGCAGCTTCAGCTTTTCTTGTCAGCCTTACAGAATAAAACAACAGAATTTCCATATTAGTCTCACAGAATAAAAGAATAAAATCATCTGCCTTTTGAGCTTTAGTATGCCCCTCATTCTTTTGATGGGACTGGGCCATGCTCTTGAATTCGTTCTCTGAGACTTGAACTTGTACATATCAATTTTAAAAGCTAAGGTGCTTGGTAAATTTCCCAGGCATTCATGCTGTATCTTTAGATAGTTCTACTTTTTTCTCTTTATCAGAACTAGTTCCCTTTTTATCTTCTGAGTTTCATGCTTGAGAGCTTTCCATTTCCCCTAGGATGAATTCCTCTGAAGAATTTCCATATACAGGATCTCACACTTATTTTTCCTATTCCTACTCTGAAATCTGCTTTCTCCAAACCTAGAGTACCATGTTGTAAGTTTCCTCTTCCCTCCCTCCCTCTCTCTCTCTCTCTCTCGTTTTTTTTTGAATCCTTTTATCACAATTTGATCTCAACCAGTTTCTCCTAACTTGGTGAGAATCACATCTAGAAGAACAGTTTTCTTGGTCAGTTCTCCCATTTTTAAGGAATAAAATCACCATAAAGCCAGGCCAAGATGCTATTAGTTGCTCTGTTTATGGCAGAGAGAGCTACAGCAGTTGTCACCCTTATTACTGTATCATGCTTCTATATTAGATTGGTGGTGTTTCAAAAAGTCATCTATGTGCTCCTTTCTTGAGTATTCTCCAATGAGAAAATATAACCTCTTGACACTCCACTGATCTTTACCAAATAATCTCCATCAGCAGCTCAACAGAACACAAGCTGTTTCCATTCCAGCCAGCACAATCATCATTCAGGGAAGAACTCATACAGAGAAGGGATGTGCCCTCCCTGTCACCACCAAGTGCATCTACTACTACCACCAAGCAGGTAAGCCCTGAGAATAAGAGGCTCATCCCACACAACCTGCCTTGCTTCTAGCTCACTGCTGAAGTCATCATCTGGGGAATTAACCTTTACTGACATGTGACCTGGTAACTCAGCAACCATCACTAGTGAATATCCAGGAAAGAAAGTACTCAATGCCAACATCCTTGGCACTATTTAAATGTCTGAACATTAAAAACTGATATGGCCATATTAATGAAAATAATACTAAAGAAGATGTGTAGCCTCTGCAGCCTACAAACCAATGGGCCTTTCCATCTGGCTGGCAGCTGGAACCTCTGAAACATACTGTCTCTCAATCTTTTAAAATTTGAGCTCCCTGTGCACTGAGACCTTAATTTCCTATTTGTTTTACCAGGTATATGGCACAGTGTTTTGCAAAAGATAAGTACTTAAAAAGTGTTCATCTATTCATTTGAAAACTATGGAAATGCTTTCTGGGTTCTTTCTAAAAGGTATCTGTGTTCATATGAATTACCATAAGTAGACAGTTGCCATTGACTTTGATAAGTTCTACAAATACACGACCTGGCAAGATACGAGACCTCTTTATAGTTACCATATTGACAAGTCTATCTTGGTACCTAGCATTGACTCCCTATTACACACAGAAAAATCATCCATCCTTCAAACATTTACCACTGGTATGACACTGGGCAAGTCACTTCATTTTTGTGTGCATTAGCTTACTCATCTACAGATTGAGGGGTTTAGATTCCATAATATCTAAGGTTCTATCCCTTTCTAAAGCTATAATGTTGATACAAGCCAGCTTTCTCCTCTCTTTTCTTCTTAAGGTAAACAATAATGCACTTCAAAGGAATACTTCATTGCCTTTAATAACCTAAGAGGTGTGGGAAGCATTCTATGAATTCTTAACTTTTTTTCTTCTCAGACAGAAACCAGCTTGCATTTGGGCACCGAGAGCAGTCACTTGGCAGTGATAGTAGTTCAAATATCTAAGGTTACAGCAAAAATCTCCAAATACTTCACAGAAGTGAGATCATCATTCCAGGCAGTTCGTGAAGAAATGATGGGAGGAAAACTACATGAAATAAAGTGTGGGCTCAAAATTTAAAAACAACAATAACAACAACTTAAAAGAAAAGTTTCCCCCAAATGGAATGAGATGTTTTTGGAGGTTGTGAGTTCTGTACTACTGAAAGTGGTCAAGCAAAAGAGAAATGACCACGTGCTGGTGTTGCAGAAAGGGATTCTTATACATGGTAAAAAGCTGAACTATATGTCACGAGACAGCCAGGTAGAGCAATGGAAAGAACCCTGGAACTGGAATTGGGAAGATCTGAGTTCAAATCCCTCCTCAGCCACTTATTAGCTCTGTGACTCTGAGTAAGTCACTTAAAATTCTACCTAAGTTTCCCCATGTATAAAATGGGGATTCCAATACTAGCACAAAACTCCCAAGGGTGTTATCATGATAAAGTGAGATGATATTGTTAAAACATTTTGCAAACCTTAAGGCACTATATAAATGTTAGCTATTCTTAGCTGGCACTCAATACAGGGTCTAGTATATGATAGGAACTCAGTAAATGCTTGTTGACTTGACATTTCAGCTTAAAAAGCTGAAATGATGTCTTCAAATGTTACACTTTAGTACGTATGTGATATCTATTTAGTGGGGTTATGCAAAATAGATTATTTTTAACAATAAGCTTTTTAAAAAAAATCATCATAGTTTCCCCCGGTATTTCTCCCCCTATTATCTCAAATGAGTACTTTCATACATTGAAAACATACACTTCCAATACATTGAAAACATCCAAAGGCCATGTGCAATGTACAAGTGTGCCTCCCATCACCTCAGACTGGTGGATTTAAAGTGTCCTCTCCCGTCTTTCTTTCAAGCCATGTTTGCTCTTTATAATTCTGCAAGAATCTCTTTTGTTTTGTGTGTGTGTAGTTGTTCTTTCCATTTATATTGTTGTAGTCGTTATGTATTTAATTTTCTTGGCTCTGCTTATTTCACTCTCTGTCAGCACATACAGATATTCCCATGCTTCTCCATATTCATCATTTCTTACAGCACAGTAACATTATATTACAATTTGCTTAGCCAATCTTTTATTTCTTTTGTGTTCTCAGTTTTGTTAGCATATAACTGTGCTTAAGTTCTGATTATTCTTTTTATTTATTCTCATTTTGTTTTTATTTCACCTTGCTCATTTGTTATTTTTTAAAATTTTATTTCCTGTCCTCTTCTTTTGAGTTTTTCAAAGAACCAGCTTTTAGTTTTAACATTTGTATATTTTTTTGTGGGGGTGGGGTTCCACTTATCTATTTATTCTTTAATTCTTAATATCTTCTCTTTGGTACATTTTTTAGATTTGGTTGTTTGTTGGCTTTTTAATTTTTAAAAGTGCATATTCAGTTCACTAATCATCTTTTTTCTATTTTGTTAATGTAGCTTTTGTAAGGATAAGATTTTCCCCCTAAATCTATTCGTTGTACCAGTGGTTCTTATTTAGTGGTTTATAAACCTCTGGAAGGTGAGACCATAGGCCAAGGAGTTCATGAAAAAACTCTTTATTAATATCTTAAGCATTAAATAATTGACTGATTACATTATACATATATGCTCTCTGTAACAATAACTATATGCATGTTTGGATAGCATTTTATATTTTATAAAAGCAAAGTGTAAATTTGTATTTTTGAGTAAATTCATTTTGTTCAAATTTTAGAGCAAATTTAGATGGGGGTGACTGTAGTTATTGTAAGCACTTTTACAAAAGCTAGAGAGCAGAAAATTTTAAAATGGTGATATCTGTGATGACTTCTACTTTCTAATATTTCACATAACCGAACTGTTCAATTTTACATACTGTCAAATTAAAAGACAACTAATTGGTCTTCTAAAATTAGCAATTTTACTATCACAGCAATTACTAGCTGCATTTAGTAATACAATCCTGTATGACTTTTCCTTCTTAGTCTCAGTTACAGCATCTTTACCACAATCATGCTCACTAACTATGATTGTCCCTTAAGGGTTTGCCAAGGGTCCTCTTCTCTATCTATACTGTCTTGCTTAGTGATCTAATTGGCTCTCATGGGCTCAATAGTTATCTCTTTGCAGATGATTTCCAGATCTGTATATCTCAAACTTCTCTCCTGAACTCATCTTCTATCACTAACTTCCTCTTGGACATCTCAAACTGGATGCCCATAGGGATCTCAAACTCAACATATACAAATAGAATTCATTATCTTAGCCTCATCTAAATAGCTATCCTGCTTGTGTTCCAATGGACTGCTCAGAGCTTGAGTGAAAATAAACAAACCCCAAATCATATTTCAATGCTTCCATGTAGAAGCAGTTTTCAAGGCAATTTAAAATCAGTTCAGAAAGATGAAAACAAATAAAAACTGCTGGCAAGAAGATTAAAAACAGTCATCAAAGTGGTTGCCTGAGTCTCATGAGCTCTTTATCGGTCTGAAAAGGAATACAGATGGGTCCCAAATTAATCCACCTGTGAGCAAAGCCTAAACAGTCCCACATCTGTACCACAACTTTTCTGGGTGTTGTGTAAATGTTGAGTGTTAATGCATGCCTCCCCAGCTCTACCAGTATCCTAGCACACATCCCCTAAACCTCCCTTCTTCCAAACTTTGCTCTTACTATGCATGGTACCATCATCCTCCTAGTCATCCAAGCTGAGGCAAAAAAAATATTAAGTTTTATACAAAAGATGAGAGAAGAGGAGAAAGAAGGCAATATCTGTGTCATCCTAAACGACTCGTTCATAGTTACCCCATATATCTGATCTATTGTCTCAAGTTTTATAGCGTCTACCTTCATGTCTCTTGAATTTATCTGCTTCTCTACTCTCAGTCATTTCACCATCTTGAAACAGGGCTTTAGCACCCTTCTCCTGTCAAGAATGCTACCTTTCTCCCTGTCACCCAGGATTGCAAACTAGGTGTCATCTTCAACTCCTCTTTCTTACCCAATGTATCTAATCCACTCCTAAGGCCTGTGAAATTTAATAGCTTTCACATATGTTCCTATCTCTCTTCTGACACTGAGACAAGCCTGGTGAAGGCCCTCAAGACCTTGTGATGCAGACTACTGCAATAAATAACCTGCTGGTTGGTATTTCTGCCACAAGTCTCTCCTTCACTCCCATCCATCTCCACTCAACTTTCAAGGTGATCTTCCTAAAGCACAAGTCTGGCCATGTCACCCATCCACCCCAACACCTATGCAATAAACTCCAGTGGCTCTCTATCACTTCCAAGATAAAATATAAAATCCTCTGTGTGGTGTTCAAACCTACTTGCCCTCCAACACACACTTTTCCAGTCTTCTTACACCTCTCTATGAACTCTGTGATCCAAAGACACTGGTCTTCTTGCTGTTCCTCACACAAGAAACTCTATCCCCTTGACTAGGCATTTTCACTAGCTGTCCTCCATGCCTGGAATATTATCCCTCATCATCTATGCCTTCTGGTTTCCTTCAAGTCCCAGGTAAAATCTCACCTTCTACCGGAAGTTTTTCCCCATCTCCTTTAATTCTAGTATCTTTCCTCTATTAATTATGTCTGATTTTTCTTATATATAACTTTATCATACATGGTTGTTTGAAAACTGTCTCTCTAATTAAGACTGTGAGCTATTTGAGAGGAGCTCTTTTGCCTTTATTTACATCTCCAGCACTCAGCACAATACCTGGTATATAGAAGCAGTTCAGTTCAATGTTTCTTGACTTCCTGACCTGGACTATTGCCTTAGTCTTCTCTGTCAGGTATATTCTCACTCCAATTCATCACATGTTCAAGCTGTCAATGTGATTTTCCTAAACTGCAGGTCTGATCATGTCACACAAATACCCCAAATCTCTACTCAACAAATTCCACTGGTTCCCTATTATTTCCAAGATCAAATATAAAATCCTCTATTTAGAACCTGAATCTCTTTACACCCTGGCCCCTTCTTACACTTGACTCTCCACTACATATTCTATAATCCAACTGAACTGGCCTTCTTTTGCTACTCCTCAAACATGACATTGCATTTTTCATCTTTGTACCATTTCACTAGATGTGTCCCATGCTTGGAATGTTCTCCCTCCTCATCTCTGCCTCCTATCTCCTATCTGATCTCAAAATTTCACTTTCTGTAAGAGGCTTTTCCTTATCTTCTCTCTTCCTCCCTCAGCCCATTCTTACTATCCCATACTGTGCATACAATTTTTTTTTTGCACATTATTTTTCCCATTAGAATGTGAGCTTCCAAATGGCAGGAATTGTGTTTTTGCAGTTCTTTGTATCTCCAGTATATAACACAATGCCTAATACATGGTAAGTGCTTGTTGACTGACTAAATACATTTAGTGAATCTGTTTATCAATCTGTTTCTTCCATTTGAAATTAGTATTTTGTGGACATTTTTTGATGACACAAAGCACAGAAAAGATCACAGAACAATGGTAGGAGTCAAGAAAAACTGGGTTCAAGGCACACCTGTAACATAAGCTGACTGCATGACCCTGGGTTAAGTCACTTAACCATGTAATACCCCAGGCAACTTCCTAAGATTATAAAGTGTATAACAGTTGCTGTAATGCAATAGTAGAAGGAATTTCTAGCCCAAAGTTTTCTACACCAAATAAATCACAGGTCTAGAATCCTTTCCCCCGCTAAAAAAAATTCTTGATAAATAGTAAGGTGAAGGTGAATTAAAATTAATGTAAACATGTTTGAAAGAATTAATCTTTCAAAAGATAAATATCTATACAAATAAATGCAGTTTATCAAGCTCACCGTATTTCAAGGCAACCCAACTTCAAAGCAATTTCCTGGTCCACTTGATCAGCTATTTCTAACATATAGTCGTTTTTCACCTAGAACATATGAAGCAAGCATGTGTCATATAAAGAAATAATTCTTTTTAACACAAAAGGGTTTTTATATGCTATAATAGTAGATAACTATCTGCAACCACAAAAAAAGATCAATTCAGAAATGATTTTGAAAAAAAAACATTTATTTCCAAAAATTATCCCAATTTACACCAAACCACTCTAAATTTAATGCTCATTAATGTCGGAAAAGTGAGGAAAATCATACAACTGTTCTGACTGGGTCCACTACAAATTTATGTTCATAACCTCAAGTAGGCCCTTACTGTTGCTAGGCAATCCTACTAATACCTCCCTTATCAGCTCATTATCTCACTCTCCACAGTAGCTCTTCCAAACCTTTTCATCCTTCCTCAAACCTCCCAAGGTTTCTCTTCCCCCAATTCTCTCAGCTGAGAACCTTGCCTTGTTATTTTACAGGAAAACAAACAAAACAAAACAAAACAAAAACCCAGAACTGAGGCTATGCCCTGTGGACTCCCTCTGGGCCCTTTGTAGCTAAACTCCTCAAAACAACCACCTACAATAGAGGCCTCCTCTTTTTCTGCTCTCACTTCTTATAATCCAGATTCTCATCTTATCATTGCATTGAGACTTCTCTCTCTAAAGTTACTAATCATCGCTCAGTTGACACATCAGGTGATCTTCACTCAGCCTTTGACCTCTCTGTAGCCTTTGACGCTGCTGATCACACTTTCTTTTTTGATACTCTCTTCCAAGTTTTAGGGACACTATTCTCTCCTGGTTCTCCTACCAATCTGACCATTCCTACTCTTTTACCATACCCTCTTCCAGATCAACTAACTACAAGTGTCCACAGCGTTCTGTCCTGGGACCATTTCTTCCTGTTTACTACTTCATTTGGTATCTCATCAGTTCCTATGGACTTAATTACCATCTCTATGCTGCTGATTCTCAAATCTACCTATCCTACCCCAAACTCTCTGCTGACTTCCAATCTTATATTTCTAACTGCTTTGCAGACATCTCAAACTTGATGTTCAGTAGACATCTTAAACTCAATATACCCATGACAGAACTCATGATCTTTCCTCATAAACTGTCCCCACATCCCACACCCCCCTTTCCACTACTGTTGAAGGCCACACCATCCTCCCAGTCCCTCAGCTGACAACATGGGAATCATCCTGGGCTCCACACTCATGCCGGTATCCAAGCTGTTGCCAAGGCCAGTCAATTTCCCCTCTGCAACATTTCTTGCATATTTCTCTATCTTTCCTCTGACACTGCCACCTCTCCAATGGAGGCCCTCATCACCCTACACCTGGACTACTACGATAACCTGCTGGTGGGTCTACCTGCCTTATGTCTCTTCCCACTCCAATCCATCCTCCATTTGCTACCAAAGAGATTTAAAAAAAAAACAGGTCCAATCACATTACCCCCTACCCAATAAACTCCAGTGGCTCCCTAGTAACCTCCAGTATCAAATACAAAATGCTCTGTTTGGTACTCAAAGCCCTTCATACCTTTCCAGTCTTCTTATACTTTACTTCCCAACTTGTATTCTTCAGTCCAGTGACACTGGCCTCCTGGATGTTTCATGACATGCCATTTCTCAGCTCTTAGCATTTTTCTTTAAGTCCCAACTAAAATCCCACCTTCTACAAAAGGTCTTCCCCAACCATTCTTAATTATACTGCCTTCCCTCTCTTGATTATTTCCTATTTATCCTCTATATAGGTGACTTTGTATATATTTGTTTGCATGTTGTCTCCCCACTTAGATTGTAAGCTTCTTGAAGGCACAGACTGTCTTTTGCTTCTTTTTCTATCCTCCGCACTTAACACAGTACTCAGCACATGGTAGACCTTTAATAAATATTTATTAACTGGTTATAGGGCTTCACTTAATTGATTCTCATGCACCATGACTTAAAGGCCATAAACACAGAATGCCAACTATGTATTAGATCTCAGAAAACATCTACTCCAGTTCCTTCATGATACGGATTAGGAAACTGAGGCTTAGGATGGCTAAGGGAGTTGCCCAAAGTCATACAATTAATAAAAGAGAGGGCTAGGATTGGACTCAGACCTTCTGACTCAGGGGTGGCCTCAAGGCTACATGTGGCCCTCTAGTTTCTCAAGTATGACCTCTTGAATGAATCCAAACTTCACAGAACAAATCCCCTTAATAAAGGGATCTGAGTCAGAAAATGACTCAAAGTCTTCACTCCTTCCACTACACCCTGCTCTTTCTTCCATTAAGAAGGAATGGTAATTCACTGCCTCACATTGCTAAAGTCCATGAAAAAGGACCCAATTACATAATCTTTTATAGTTTCAAAGTTTGTTCCCTTATACAAACTATTTTGTTTCATCCCCACAATAACTCTGTGAGTTAGCCACAGAAAGAACTATCATCCCCATCAAAGCAGTAATGAAGCTGAGAGTCAAGAAGGGTTGCCTAGGATTACACCAGGCTCTTTCCTGAATGTGAACTAGTTAAGATGACTTTAGAGATGTTATGCCACAAATTTTTAGCAAGTCAATTTAAAAAGTAAAACGTTAATACAAACACAACCCAGAGGTTAATTTTGTCATTCTTTCCCCACTGTTGATTTATACAAATTCAAAGAGATAATATCCTAACCTCAACATGAATTCCATTTATTTTGAGGTTTTGTTGGTGGATCTGTGAACTGGTTCAGTTATTCTAGAAAGTAATTTAGAGTGAAAATATTAAACTGAGCATACCCTTTAACTCAGCATTTCCACCACTAGGGCTATACTTCAAAGCAATCAAAGAAAGAGGAAAAAGGACCCATATGTACAAGAGTATTCACAACAACTCTTCTGGTCATGGACAAGAATTGGAAAATTAGTGGCCACACCTCAGTTGAGGAATGGCTAAACAAATTATGGTGTGTGTTGAAATGGAATAATTTGTGCTATAAAAAAGGATGATAAAAGGTTCAGAGAAACTTAGGAAGACCTGTAGGATCTTTTGAAGACTGAAGTGAGCAGTCAGTCAAAAAACATTTATTAAATACCTACTCAGTGCCACGCATGGTGCCAAGTGCTCAGCCTACAAAAATAGACAAAAGGCTAGCAAGAAACTCACAATCTAATGGGGACAACAATAAGCATGTGTGGAGGCACTAGAATTAAGGGCGGTTAGAAAAGTTTTCTTGTAGAAGGTAGGACTTTAATTAGGACTTAAAGGAATACAGAGAAGCCAGTGGAAGGTAATGAGAAGGGAGAGCATTCTGGGTATAGGGGGACAGCCAGAGAAAATGCCCAAACATCAGACATGGAATAGGCAGCCAATGTCACTGGATTGAAGAGTATGTGGTAGGAGTACGAAGACTGGAAAGACAAGAGAGGGCTTCATTACTGAAGGGCTTTGAATGTTAAATTGAGGATTTTGCATTTAATGACGGGGGGTCACTGGAGTTTATGAAGCAAGGGGTGGGGAATGGGGTGACACCATTGGACCTGCCCTTTAGGAAAATCACTTTGGTGGCTGACAGGAGGATGGATTAGAGTGGGGAGAAAGTTGAGGTAGACAGAGCAACTAGCAGGCTATTGCCATAGTCCAGGAAGGTGATGGGGGCCTGCACAAGGGTGGCAGCAATGTCAGAGGAGATAAGGAAATGTATATGACAGATGCTGAGAAGGTGAACTGACAGGCCTTGGGAACAGGTTGGTTATGGGGAGTGAGCGATAGTGATAAGTTGAGGATGACACCCTGGGTTGCAAGACTGAGAGAATGGTGCTGCCCTCAACAGTAATAGAGAATTTAGGGCAGGAAAAAATATCATAAAGATAAATAATTTTGAAAGCAATAATCAGCTATGAATATAGAGGAGCTATGATAAAAGGTGCTTTTTATCTCCTTACGAAGAGGTAATGAACTCAGCATGGCGACAGACATAATCTTGGGCATGACAAATGAGGTAATTAATTTTGTTTGACTATAAATATTTGTTACAAGGATTTTGATTTTCTCCCCATGTCCCTCCAATAATAGAGGGAAAATGGGAGAGAAAGAAAATAGATTTCTATTAATTTTTTAAAATTAATTTTTAATAAAACATGGTTGAATGAAAATGGGTTTATATCATGTTAATGTGTTAGTATGTTTTACTTTGTCTCAAAAAAAGGTAAGAAGGATAAACAAAAATTTCACATAACTGAGTGTTGAAAAAAAACCATATAAAATTATCTTAGTAAAAAGTTTCGCTATCATGTTCAAATATTCCAGCAACTGTGCAGCTGATGAAAAAGCATTGAACACTGGCATCAGGTGACCTGAATTCAAATCTACAATCAGCTATATACTAGCTGTTGATTTAGAACTCCAACCTTACTTACTCCTTATGGAAGACAACATCATCCTGACAATAACTCAAGTTCTCAACCTGGGTGTCATGCAGGACTCTTGCCTCCCCTTCCCTTAACATCAGCCCATTATCCTTTTGTGCCCCTGATGTTTACTATCTAGTCAGTTTCCTGGCCTTACTGATTCAATATCCACATTATCTCTTGTATCTACTCCTTTTAATCCTTTTCTGTAGTTCAGGCCTTCATCTTCTCTTTCCTCTGCTATTACAAAACCTCCTAAACTCGACCTCTTTCTAATATCTACTCTTTCTCAACCACATGCTTACCAGGCAACTCCACCACAGAGAATAAGAGAGGAAAAACTGTCCAGTGAGATGCTGACCTTAATGAGTAGGAGAATGTTACTCTCCCAGAGTTCTCTACAGCCAAAGGAATCATCCACAGTCCTATCCTCTATACATATCTTTTAACTCTAAATTTAACTCTCTTTCTACTATGCCACCCTAATTCTATGAATCTTAGTCTCTCTGTCCATCAAATGAGGAGATACATAGTACCACAGATTTACAACTTAAAAAGCTCTTAGAGGAAATCTAGCCCAAACATCCAGGAGCATCAGAGATAGGATATGAACTCAAGTCCTTCAACCGTAAACCCACTGCTCCTTCCAGAAGTCATGACACTGAGAGATTTCTTTAGTGTTTACAACCCTTTGTTGTTCTTTAAAATTTCTCCACAAGACCCCAGTGAAGTAGGCAGTCCAAATGGTGCAATGGAAAATGCACTGGACCTGGAATTAAGAAGAACCAGACATATCCAGCCTCAGATATGTTCTAGGATGAGTGATTCCGGTCAAGTCATTTAACTTCTGTCTCCTTCTGTTTCACCCTCTGTAAAATGAGGATGATAACAGCACCTCCCTCCTCCCAGAGTTGTTGTGCAGATGAAATGAGAGAACATTATTTGTTAAGCATTTTACAAAACCTGAAGTGCTATATAAATGTTAGCTGTCACCATTGTTACTATTTTTATCATTATCATCATCTATATTTTATAGGCAAAGAAACTGAAATTGAAAAAGGCAATCTGATGTGCTCCAGGTCTCCTAGCCAATAAGCAACAGAACCAGAACCTTATCCCTGGTCCAAGTCCTATGATCTTTCCAACATGCTCTCTTGCTGATAGCCCCAAACAATAACCTCATGAAAATGAAAGACTAAGTTCAGATTAAGAAGAGAAGAGCCTTGTCAAAATTAGTCTAGTTTTAGAAATTATAATCATTATCACTCAAAGATACAAATACCTTTTGAACACCATAGTGTTAGAAGCTAAATGAACACAGGCCAACACCCATGAATACTTACGCTACTCTATTAAGTGATATTCTTTATACTAGTGGGCCACACATTGCCTCAGAAAGCCACAAATTAACATTTTCTATATTGTACTATATTTTAATTTATTATTTATTTTATTTGTTTTGTTAACTATTTCCCAATTACACTCTAATATGCAGGCTTTTGCAGGTTTTTTCATACCTCTATACCATTTAAGTGAATTAACTTCATTATAAAAATTTTTTATGGGTGTTTTAAATCTCCTTCCTCCCTTATTTTGTAACTGAAACATTACTACTGGTGTTTTAGAGGGAATTAGACAATCACTTGCAGGGAACAGAATTTCAAAGTCAATAGGGAATACTCCACCTCCCATCTGTCTCTTCAAATACCAATGAGGTCATACTTCCCCCATATTTTGCAGTTGGTATTTGACCTTCTATAGCAATTTTTTTTAAAAAAAATTCTGTGTTAATTATCAAGGCTTTAAAGTTGATAAGTCAGTTCTCTGTAAAGTATTATGTAGAGCAGAATGGATAAAAATTACCCCTTCTGTCAAGATGTTCAAATCTCCAGATGTCTCTGTTGTATATGCTTCTTCTCAAGTTTTGATTAAGTAAAGTCAACCCACTTGGGATATATCTGGTACTGAATCAGCTGGGCATGCCCTGCCAACAGCTAATTATGCACAGTTACCATCCCCCTATTTTTTTCCTACACAGCCATATGGAAGATCTTTTTACAATTCAATCAAGCATTAATTTGACTGCCATTGTTCATTGGAGTTTTTTTTTTTATTACGTTATTTGCAGTATTCCTGTAATTAAATGACTAATGCCTACAATTCTGATATCTGGATTTTTTTCCATTTCATTTTGGATGAATCAGGGAGGGGACCAGAAGCATACTGGCTGTAAGCCACATACCAAATTGCATATGCTGAACCAGAGATTAAGTAGAGCAGGGGCTTATAATAATTTTTTACTATCAGTTTATAATATAATTTGAGAAGTGGCAGGGAAATTCCCTTCTCTCCATTTTTTTTTCTCCCATGATTTCCAATGACAATCCTGATCTTTTGTTCTTGCATAGGAACTGTATTATTTTATACAACTCTATAAAGTAGCCTATTAGTATTTTGAATTATATTGTAATAAACCTATATGTTCATCTGAGTAGTACATTTTTACTATAATAGTTTAGTTTAACCACATATACTGAATATCTCTTCAATAATTTAATTCTTACTTTATTCTTATAAAATTATTTGAGAGTTGTCTTTTCCTTTAATCTATGTGGTGTTTATTGAAATATGGATAGTTTCATAGTTTTATTTGCAAAAGGTTAACCTGCTACTTTGCTGAAGTTAATTATAATCTCAAATGAATTTTTTAAAAAATTTTTTTCTGAAAAACTCAAGAGAATCATAGGAAGACTTACATGAACTGATACAAAGTGAGGCAACAATAGCCAGGAAAACAATATATACATTGACAACAACATGAACAGAAAGAACAACAACCACAACTTTCTCCCACTCCCACCCCTGAATTCTGTATAATAATAATGATCAAGGTTGACCCAGAAGAAGAGTTGGGAAAGTAGACTGTCCTTTCCTTTTTAGCAGAGGTGGAAGATTAAGGTGTGAACCTTGTATACTGATGATAGATTCTAGATGTCAGGAGTTTTTGTTTTTTGGCTGTTTTTTTTTTTAAACAAAAGAGCTATATAGGCCATCGCTGAAGTTTATTCAGTAGGGAAGTGACATGATCATACCTGCACCTTATGAGAGCAATATGGAAGATGGACTAGAGAGGGAAAGATCCAAGGCAGGCAGACTAATTAGGAAGCTGCTCCAAGATTTCCAGCAAGTTATGATGAAAGCCTGAACTAGGGCAAGGGTCATGTAACTAGAAAGAAATACTACCAGACACAGTGTTTTGGAGTCTGTCAATTTGTAACAAATTTGTAGCAAAATTTATAACACAATTTTGTTACAAGGGATGGTTTGCAGGATAAGTTAGGTGGAGAAAGATACATTCTGAAATGAATGTAATTTTAAAATGAAGACACTAATAAAAATATCATTTTAAAAATATGTTAGCAATAAGACAAAACCAGAAGATTGAAAAACAGTAACCCTCTAACAGGGTACAGCTTCTGTATTCACCTCAAATAATATTGAAATCATTGTAGCTGGTCAATAATACTTCTCAGTTAATTTTAAGAAACGATGCAACTCTATGAACAGCAATTTTGCAGAGATAATAAAAAGCAGTAAAATTCAATATTTATGTATTTGTGGGAAGAGGAATAACAATATACCATTGAAGGAGGTATGAATTGGTTTGAATTTTTAGAAAGCAATCATACAGTAAGAGCTCTAAAAATATTTACACCGGAGATCCCACAACCTAATGAGGTCAATGACAGGAAAAAAAATGAAACTGATCTGGATAAAATATACTTATCAACACAATTAATAACAATTTTTAAAACTAAAAAGACTTTATGTTCAACAAAGTGGGAATAAATGAACAAACAGAGCACATAATTACATTTTCTTGGTCAAGGTATACACTGACACTTAATATTTACTTAATCCATCTTCTTCCTCACTGCTGAGATAAGACACTTTGTATCTCCTACAGAAGAAGAATCTTGATTAGAACTTAAGAAAGGGGTGGGGATAAGGTTATGTACTGTGGAATCAAATTTAGGGTAGTAGCTGAGGGAAGCATTACACAAACCATATGAGGAAGTAGAATGGAAGTAAATTCATTTGTATGCTGCCTGTTAGATATAAACTGATAAAAAAATCAGAAATCAAATTATCTGAGTCAAGGGCTGTTTTTTTTAGTCATAGTGGAAGATCATATGTATTTATTTCAAAGATGCTGCCAGTCATAGATCATTATAACTAGCAGACACATTAGCAATTATCTAGTCCAGGGGTGGGGAACCTGCAACCTAGAGGCCATATGTGGAATTCTAGGTCCCTGGGTGTGGCCTTTTCTACAGAACAAATCCTTTTATGAAAGGGATCTGTTCTATGAAGTTTGGATTCAATCAAAGGGCTGCACTTAAGGACCTAGAGGAGCACATGTGGCCTTAAAGCTGCAAGTTGCCCGCCCTGATCTAGTCCATCCTTCCATTTTGCCATCAAGTAAATGGAGGCCCAGAGGGTTGAAGTAAGGTCAAAGTTTCACAATAAGTGATAATGCTGGGACTCTCAGAAACACAGAGGCCCCAATAAGAAACCTAGCCAGCCATTTGCTGAGACAAAAATGTCTGACAATATCAGCACTGGATTGAAGAACCCTAGGGAGGTACAACACATTAGGCTTTTGAATGGTTTTTAGGGTTGGGAAGTAAGTATGTCTGTCTGTCTGTCTGTCTGTCTCCCTCTCTCCAACTGCCACTCCTAGTTCTGGCCTTTGGGGTCAATAAGAAAAATTAATCAAATTAACCGAACAAATTAATCCCTCTTTTAGAGAATGATTCTATTTGCTCCTTCCAAGTTTAGGCTCTTTCCACTATATATCACTGCCACTCTTCAAAAAAAAACTTCACACACACACACACACACACACACACACACACACACACACACACACACACATTTTAGAAACCAAAAGTAATTCCTAGAATGGCCTAGAGGCTATTTTTTCTTGTAATTTCAATGGTGACAAATATTTCTCTTTTGAAGACAGAAATTATTTTTAAATAACCAAAGATCAGTCAGAACCAAGGTAAATATATAATGAACAAAGTGGGTCCTCTTGAAAGCCCCTGTGATTCATAAGCAGGCTCAGAAAGAAATCTGAAAGGTCTTCCAAAAAATTTTTTTTTAAATAATGGGCAATGTTACTGGAATACACACATATATACACATATAAATGTGTGTGTACGTATATGTGTGTATATATAAACACACATATAATGTATATATGTAGAAAAATGTATATATAAAAAGTATATGTGTATGTGTGTGTACACATACATATGTATGTGTGTATATAAATGTGTATGCATGCATGCGCGCTAAGGTCTTTAGATGACTCAGCCTCATTTCATTTCACTCTCTAGCCATCTTCATCTCAACCTGCCCTCTCCTCCCCACTTCCAATTCTAGAATCATAATTAAATCAAGAAGCAATAGTCAAATTAATTGTCATTAGCCTTGAAATACATTTATGAAACTACTCCTGTGTGGTTCTACTCACCATCAAACTTTCCAACATAAAATATCTTTCCCCAGTCATTTCTCCAGTATGTGTAGTGTCCTCCCCTAACAGAATGAAAACCTGTTGCGGGCAGGGGCTGTTTCCATTTTTTAAAAATCTGTACCCTCAGTTGTTAGCAAAGTATTTGGCAAACATTAAGGGCTTAATAAATGCTTTTTCATTTATCTGTGGTGAAGAAAATTTCTTCTTATGATATAACACACTGCTCTTTTTAAAAAGGGGTAAAATAGTTTTCATTGCTTTATAGCCATACATCACATTACTCTGTAGTAATAACAGCTCACATGCATACAGCATTTTAATTTACAAATTTACTAACTAACAATAATCTATAATAGAGTAACACATTTCTTCAGCATTTGGAAATTTGTAAGTAACTTTCCTTATAGCAACTCTGTGATGTAGTTAATACAAAAATTATTACAAATTTACAGATAAGGTGACTTGCTCAAGGTCACACAGATCAACAGATGTGACTCAGAATGAGACGCTCAGCCCAAAGCTTTACTATAACATATGACCTCTTGTGAGGGAATAAAAAAATAGAAATCTTAAGATAGCAAACATACCTCAGAATCATTAAACTGGGCCTTTAATACTTTTTTTTTCTTTGAAGCTCATACTAGGCTACAATGGGATGCCTAGTATTAGTTTTTAATCCTGTAGTTAGAAACAAGATTCTCCAAAATTATCAGAGAAAGTAGGGCAAGCTAGTAATACCATGACATAATGAAACAAAGTTGGTAAGTCTGAGAACAGTTTGAGGCAAGAATTGGGAGTTGAGAAAATGAATGAACACTAACATTCACACTTTTATTACACATTTAAAAACTTCTAAAAAATTTCCAAAGAAAATAAGCAAAACAAATCCAAGGCTAAATTTGAATAAGGAAATGATGCAAATACTGATTCAAGACCTTTGGAAGAGAGCTAAATCTCTAACAATTACTGGGAATATGAGAATTAAAAGGAACTTTTTGTAAGCCATCTAGTTCAACTTTTATTGAAACACAAATCAATTCCTTCTACAATATCCCTGACAAAAAGTCACATAAACTTCTTTCAACATGGAGACAGGTGGTCTGTCCTAGTGACATCACTTATTAAGCCTCATAATTACAAAAGAGATATATACAGAGGAAGACTGCCTTGAAAGGTAACAAGTTTCCCATCATAAGAATTGTTCAAAAAGTGACAAGATTAAGTATTTTTTTTTCAGGGTTACTGTAGTGAAGAAGGAAATTCATACATCTAGTACTAATGGAATCAAGTGCAAGCCAAGTGTTTTCTAACTGTAAGACAAATTTTACCTGACCATAAAACTTTGATTATGAAAGTTCTTTGTTTCCTAAAACCTAGAAATTCTTTAAGAAGTTGGCTTTTTCTCCCTACATCTTGCTCCCGGTTCTTATCACTTCAACTACTGAGAGCTAATTTGGGAAAAACCTTAGAGTTTTGTCTAAGAGCACCAGATTACATATATGATTATGATGATTAGTCCTTTCCAAATAAAAGAGTCTACGAAATTTGACACTGTTGTATAATGCCATGAAAAGTAGCATAGCATAGTAGCTAGAGGCCTAGCCTTGAAGGTACAAAGACCTGTGTTCAAGTTTTGCCTCAACCTTGGTTGTGTGACCATGGGCAAGTCACTTCATCTGGTAGTGCTCTAGGTCAAAGGTATCAATCACATGGCTGCAATACTCCCAAATGTAGCCTGAACCACATTAAAATGTAATTGGGAAATAAGTAACAAAAGAAATAAAATACAAAAGAATATAGATAACATGAATATGTAGTTTTCTAAGTTAATATGTGGCCTACAGGGACCCTTATATACAGTATAGTGGTCCTTGTTTCCATGTAAGTTTGACACTAGTGTTCTAGGAAATGTTCTAGGACTATAAATTATAGAGAAGGTGCTGATGTGAACTGGCGGAAGGAGTTTCCTAACTGAGAGGGGTGGGGGAGGACAGAGATCCCTAACGAAATGAATCCACAGGTTCGGTACCTATCTCTATGTAGCCATGAATGCAATCATTCGCAAAATTTGGATCAAGTGACCTGCAAACCACAAAATAACAACAATGGGAGAGACATGACTTCTGGGAGCCAAGATGGCACAGCAAGCAGCAAGTAAATCACTACAACTCTCTCATATTCACCTTCAATCAACCATAAAATAGCACCCCCAAATAAATCCTAGAACAGCAAGAACCAGCAAAAAGACAGGGTGAAATAATCTTTTAGCCCAAAAAACTTGGAAGATCAGCAAGAAAGGGCTGTCTCACTTGGGTAAAAAGGGAACACAGTCTAGGACAGGAAGCATCCCAGCAAACAAGCAGCAAGCCCCATCTCAGCAGGCTAGAGGGGGATTTTAAGCCCCAGAGCTGTGGAGCAGGCAAACACCAACACCAGTTTCCACCATGTGCCTCAGCATAGGCAGGGGAACAGCCAGCTCTGAGAACCACCTCATGCTTCAGTGTAGCCCTGGGCAAACAGGTAGACACCAACCCTAGCAGTGCCTAAGCAAACAGGCAGCCTCCAGTGGTCACATGCTTCAGTTTAGCCCACGGAAAAACATAGGAACACCCCACCAGCCTCAGCACATGCCAGATACCAGCACTAGGACCCTCGCTCAGCACCAGGTAAGCTGCCAGACCCCCATGGGCTCAAGCAGTGCCAGCCACCTCCCACCCCCTTAGCACAGCACCAAACACATGGGCCTCAGGGCAACATTAGTGCAGCACCACGTAAACAGCTAGGGCCTGCAGCCCCTGGCACAAGAAGACTGAGACAGTGTCCTTTTCAACCTGGGAGCAGAGTTCAAATTTAAAAGAAAGGTAAAAGGCAGAAAAAGATGAGCAAAAAAGAACAAAAAAAGAATCTGACCACAGAAAGTTATTATGGCGACAGGGAAGATCAAGATGCAAATTCAGAAGAGGACAACAATGTCAAAACACCTATGGGCAAAACCCCAAAGCAAAACAGAAGTGGTCTCAAGCCTGGAAAAGCTGAAAAAGGAGTTTAAAAATCATATAAGAAAGGTAGAAGAAAAACCAGGAAAAGAAATGAGAGTGATGTAAGAGAATTATGAAAAATGAGTCATCAGTTTAGAAAAAGAAAACAGCTGCTTAAAAAGTAGAAGTGGCCAAATGGAAAAGAAGATACAAAAATCAATTGAAGAAAACAACTTCTTAAAAAGTACAACTGGCCAAATGGAAAAGGAAGTACAAAAGCTAACTAAGGGAAACACCTCCTTAAAAGTCAGAATTGGGCAAGTGGAAGCTAATGACTCTATGAGACATCAAGAATCAATCAAACAAATTCAAAAGAATGAAAAATAGAAGAAAACGTAAAATACCTCATTGGAAAAATAACTGACCTGGAACTCAGATCAGGAGAGACAAATGTCAGAATCACTGGACTGCCTGAAAGCCATAATCAAAAGGAGGACCTGTACAGCATCTTTCAAGACATTATCAAGGAAAACTCCCCTGATATCCTGGAACCAGAGGGCAAAATAGGCATTGAAAGAATCCAACAATCGCCTCAGGAAAGAGATCCCAAAATAAAAACCCCAAGGAACATTATAGCCAAATTACAGAACTATCAGGTCAAGGAAAATATACTGCAAGTGGCCTGAAAGAAACAATTCAAATATCAAGGAGTCACAATCAGGATTACATAGGACTTAGTGGCTGCAACATAAAAGGATCAGAGGTCATGGAACATGATATTCTGGAAGACAAAAGAGCTAAAACTACAACCAAGAATCACCTACCTGGTGAAATTAAGCATAATACCTGAAGGGAAAAAATGGTCATTCAATGAAATAGAAGGATTTCAAAATTTCGGAGAAGACCAGAATTGAACAAAAAATTCAAGACCCAAGAGAAGCCTAAAAAGGTAAAAAGGGAAAAGAACACTTAAGGGATTCAATGGAGCTGAACTGTTTACATCCCTATATGGGAAGATGATACTAATAATTCTTAAAAACTGTACTACTAAAAGTATAGCTAGAAGGAATACACATAGAGAAAATAGGTATAAGGTGAATTTGAGGGAATAACATTAAAAATAACTTAGGAATGAGAAAGAGGAGTACACTGGGTGAAGAAGGAAGGGAGAGATAGAATGGGGTAAATTAGCTCACATGAAGAGGCACAAAAAACCTATTACAGTGGAGGGAAAGATGTGACGGTGGGCAATGGGCATCATTTGAAGCATACTCTCATCAGTATTGGGTCAAAGAGGGAATAATATACACAATCAGTTGAATATAGAAATCTATCTTACCTGACAGGAAAGTAGTAGGTGAGAAGATTAAGTAAAGGGGGGACGCACTGACAGAAGAGAAAGCAGACCAAGAGAGGCAGCAAAACAGAAACAAAACACTTGGGAGGAGGGAAAGGGTGAAAGAAGAGAGAGGACAAACAGAAGGAAAAAATAATAGGATGGAGGGAAATACATAGTAATCATAACTGTGAATGTGAATGGGATGAACTCTCCCATAAAACGGAGGCAGATAGCAGAGTGGATCAGAATCCAGAATTCAACAATATATTGTTTACAAGAAACACATTTGAAGCAGAGGATATACACAGACTAAAGGTAAGGGGCTGGAGCGGAATCTATTATGCTTCAGCTGAAGTAAAAAAAAGCAGGAGTGGCAATCCTGACCTCAGACAAAGCAAAAGCAAAAATAACAATTAAAAGAGATAAGGAAGGAAACTACATCTTCCTAAAAGGCACCACAGACAATGAAGTAACATCAATACTAAACATATATGTACCAAGTGGTATAGCATCCAAATTCTTAAAAGAAAAGTTGTGTTATAGGTTCATGACCAAATAAGAGACAGAGAGCATTATGAAATGTAAGAGAGATAATTTTGATTATATTAAATTAAAAAGCTTTCGGGCAAAAAACCCAATGCAAACAAGATTAAAAGGAAAGCAGAAAGCTGAGAAACAATCTTTACAGCAAGTGTCTCTGATAAAGGCTTAATTTCTCTCATATGTATAGAGAATGGAGTCGAATTTATAAAAAATACAAGCCGTTCCTCAACTGATAAATAGTAAAAGGATATGAACAGGCAGTTTTCAGATGAAGAAATCAAAACTATCTATAGGCATACGAAAAAGCGCTCTAAATAATTTTTGATTAAAGAAATGCGTATAAAATAACTCTTAGATACCACATCAAACCTATCAGATTAGCTAACACAATAAAAAAGGAAAATGATAAGTGTTAGAGAGTATACGGGAAAATTGGGACACCAATGTTTTGTTAGTAGAGAAGTGAACTGACTCAACCATTCTGGAGAGCAATTTGAAAAAGGGCTATAAAACTGTACATACCCTTTGATCCAGCAACACCACTACTAGGTCTGTATCCCAAAGAATTAGAAACTGAGAGGATGCCCATCAAGTGGGGAATGGCTGAACAAGCTATGGTATATGAATGCAATGGAATACTATTGTACAATAAGAAATGATGAGCAGGCAGATTTCAGAAAAACCTGGAAGACTTACACAAACAGATGGTAAGTGAAGTGAGCAGAATCAAGAGAACATTGTACACAGTAACAGTAACATTGTATGATGATCAACTATGAATGATTCAGCTCTTCTCAGTAACACAATGATTGAAGACAAATACAAGGGACTTATGAAGGAAAATGCTATCCACATCCAGAGAAAGAATTATGGAGTCTGAATGCAGATCAAAGCATACTATTTTCTCCTTTTTGTTTTATTTTGTTTTTTCTTTTTCATGGTTTTTCCCATTTGTTCTGATTCTTCTTTCACAACATGATTAATGTGGAAATGTGTTTATTATGACTGTGAATGTATAGACTATATCAGATTGCATGCTGTCTTGGGGAGGGGGTAGGGGAGGGAAGGGGGAAATTTAAAACTCAAAATCTTGTAAAAGTGAATGTTGAAAACTAAAAGTAAAATGAATAATTGTCTTCACAAGTAATTGGGAAAAATTAAAATATTATTTTTTAAAATGGTACTAATGTTTTTAGTACCATTTTGTTAATTTGGCACTATAAATATACTGGAAGTTGTTATACTGTAGGCTGTTTGTCACAAATTTATAATAAAGGAATTATTTTTGTAAATGTGTCACTACTTTCCCTTTTCTCCCTGCTGTGATTTCAGCTGGGAACTTCACTTCATACTTAATCAGAAAAAAAAATTAGGTCATTCATGAAGAGTTCTGACATTTCACACACCCCCCCCCCCGAGTTCTTCCTTTACTCCAGTCTATGATGACGAGGTGGCCCTTTTACTCAACAAGTCCAATCCAATCTATACATACCCTTTACCCTATTCCATCCCATTTTCTCCAGCAGACTGTTCCCTCTCTTATCCATACTCTCACTCTAATCTTCAATGTTTACTTACCTATCAGCTTCCTCCTTGCTGTCTACAAGCATACTCAAGTCCCCTCATCATTAAAAAACCACTTGATCCTAAGACACCCACCAGATATTTCCCTCTGTCTTTCTTCCCCTTCTCAGCAAAATTCCTTCCAAAAACTTTTATACCTGATGCCTCTACTTCCTCCCCTTTCATTCTCTTCTAAACCCTTTGCAATGACTTCAACTGAAAATTTCTCTCCCAAGTGATCAATACGTTTTAATTTCCACATCGAAAGGCCTTTTCTCAATCCTCTTTCCTTCTTGAACTCTATGAAGCATCTGACATTGTTGAACGCTTTCATTCTGGGTTTCTGCAACACTGTTCATTGTATTCCCTTCTCCTGTCTGACCTTTCTTGTTTCATCTGCTGAATCATCAACCATTTAGATCCACTCACTATTCATAAAGCCCAAGGCTCTGTCCTGGACTCTTTTCCCAACACTTCTCACTTAGTAATCTCATCACCTCTATGTGGATGATTCCCATTTCTATATATGCAGCCCTAGTCTTTAGTACAGCATCATAAACTATCTAGTGTGCTTTTAAAACTAGATGTCCCGCAGGTATCTCAAACTGAATTTGTCCAACAAAGAATCCATTATCTTTCCTCAAAACCCTTCCCTCTCTGAATTTTCCTGGGTTTTCAACCTCAATGCTACCCTCAACTCTTTCCTCAAATTTAAAAAATCCATCAGTTAGCAAATACTGTAATTTACCCCCTCTAAATCTAAATAGGGGAAAGGGAAGGGCATAAGTATTTATATAGCACCTACCTATAGCACCTATAGCCAAAAATTGTGCTAAGTGCTTTTTACAAATATTATCTCATCTGCCCCTCACAACAACTCTAAAAGGTAGGTGCTATCATTATTTACATTTTGTAGGTGAGGAAATTAAAGCAAACAGAGGTTATATTACTTGTCCAGGGTCACACAGTCAGTAAACTATCTAAGGCCGAACTTGACCTCAGGTCTTCCTGATTCCAGGCCCAGTGCTTTGTCCATGATGCCCCCAGCTGCCTCTTCACTCACGGAGCTATGAGCCCAGCTCAGGTCCTCATCACCTCTCATCTGGAATAATGCAACTGACTACCTGCTCTCCCTGGCTCAAGTCTCTTCCAAGACACCAAGCCATGCCTCACAAAGCTGCCTGATCAATTTTCTGCAAGTGTGGGTTCAATCCTATCACCCCCTAATCAGTGTCTTGTATGTCTCTTTTACCTCTACAATCAGAGTTCTTCAAACATGACCCTTTCCTATCTTTCTAGGATTCTTACCTTTACTGCCCTTCACATCTTCTGCTGGGACACACACGCAGTGAGTGCTTGATAACTGATTGCTGCTTTGTATATAACTATCTTCTGACCCCATGCCTTTACACACAAGACTGCAATGCTTTACCTCTGAATCTCCAGCTCCTGGGATGTCTGTCTTCTCGGAGAACTGGTTCAAGGACTTCCTTTTATTTTTAAAGGCCTTTTCTGGACACATCCTACCAGCTGCTGGTGCCATCTTCTCTAAGGTTGCCTTGCAGCTTCTCTAAATGTATTCTGTATGTTCTCATTTTCACACATTTGATACTGCCCACACCATTACAATGTAAGCTCCTTAAGAACCAGGGATGTTGTTTTTACTTTGTGCCCCAAGTGCTTAGCACCATGCCTGTAACACTGTTAGCAATGAATAAATGTGTATTGCTTGAATGATGTGAAAAAAAATTCAAGGTAATTTATGCTATGAAAACACATGTAAACACAAAATGCCTTAGTGATAATTTCTCTCAAAGTGGCCCAGCAGATCAAGCTCTGGCCTGGAGTCAGAAAGACCAGATTTAAAAACTGCCCTCAGATACTTCTAGCTGTGTGACCGTGTGCAAGTCACTTCACCTATGCCTGCCTCAGTTTCCTCAACTGTAAAACAGGGACAATAACAGCACTTCCTTCATAGAGTGGTTGTGAAGATCAAATGAGATAATGTTTGTAAAGTGATCAGCCTGGCATGTAGTAGGTGCTTAATAAACTCCTGTTTCCTTCCTTTCCTCCATGAAGAAAAACTATCATAATTTGCATTGCCTTTATTATAAGCCTTCTCAATTTCCCATCTGGAAATTGGTGCATTGAATAGAGCACTACATTTGGAGTGAAAGGGTCTGCTACTTATGGTCTAAAAAATGTTAGACCAAGTAATACAACCTTACCAGATCTCAGTTTCCTCCTCTGTAAACTGAAGGAGTTACACTTTATGATCTATAGCCCCGTCCAAATCTAAATCCTAGGATGCGTCTAACAGCACATAATGCATATGGAAGGGGCCAAAGACTCAATGACCAAATGAAAATAATAGCTTTGTGTACCTGCTGATAAAAGAAATTCAAAGTTGGTTTGTCTTCTGTAAACTGATTCAGAAATCCTTTTGGCAAATAACGAATTCTCAACTCATATCTAGAAGAGCAAAAAAAGAAAAAAATAAGTTAGAAATACTGATTATGAAAATTCCGTCTATAAAAGGAATTCATTTATATAATAGTTCACAAACTGTTTTCATCAAAACCCTCTATATGAGGAATATATTTTAAGTATTATTATTATTCCCATTTTGTTGATAAGGAAACTGTGGTTCATGAAGATCAAGAGACTTGCAGAAGTTCTCATGAACAGAAAGCACTGATTGAAAAGCCAAGACTTAAACCCAAATTTCTCCTGACTCCTAATCTAGGACTCATTCTACTACATCATAATTTCTCTCTATGGTACAGATATCATATCACTAAAATTATGCTATTGCCAATGTTAAATATGAATCAATTCTGTATCCTAAGACTGAAATCCAGAATATGGTCATGAAAACTACTCATCTGTCATGAAAGAGATATTTTAAACCTTCGCAAAGACTAACAGGCATAGATGCAGGATAGTAAAAAGAAAACTGGCTCTAGAAACAAAAACTAACAGTTCTAATCTTGCCTTTAATTTGGGCTTCAATTTCCCTATGAATAAAAAGGAGGAGTTGAACTAAATGACCTCCAAGTACCTTCCAGGACTAGATTCTACATTATGATTTTTCTACTTTACAATGCAATAAAGAACTAGGAAAAAAGAGGGGCTTTAGGGAGTTTCAGAGAGGAAGACTGAAAAGAATCCTAGGATGGAAAAGACACCAGAAATCATAAATGAATGGAAAAACTACTTAAGTGCTTTCTATGGGAAGCATTGTAGGAAGTATGGGAGATCCAAAAAAGGAGTAAGATAGTTTATTTTCTCAAGAAGCTCACATTCTAATAAGCAATGAAAACATATATAAAATATTTCAGTTGCTACTGAAATGGAAAGATCCAACAGCAGGGGTGGGGAACTTGTGGCCTCCAGGTCACATGTAGCCTTCAGGCTGCAAGTTCCCCACCACTACCCAAACAGCTTTCAATGGCAATGCATCTTTTCTTTAGTGCTGTTTCCAATAATAAAATTAAATTCATTTATAATGTTGAATCTTTTTGACACCAAGGACTTAGGTAGTACAAAATTTCTTCTCTGGGCCTTCAGTAGCTGTGACTGCTCAGAAGGCAGGGACTCTAGTCCTACAACAATGACTGCCAGTTCACATAGCCAGAAGTGGTATTTCATTCAACAATGGCTGGAAGTAGGAAGTAGGGGTGGGGAGCTAGAAGCAGAGCTTATGATATGGTGGGTACTATTATCGAGGGAGCTCCTGAATAAAGAGTCCTGGAATATCTCTAGTGGAGTCTGATGTGAGGTGATCATCAAAGTGGAGGTGCTGGTTGCCACATAGCACCTTTTGACCTTCCCTCAAGTAGCTTTGCTGCTTCAGCTAAGGTGACTTGCCTGTCTCCTTGATGGTAGGTAGTAAGCAGATGGTATTGGTGGGGGTCAGGATAGAGGATCCCTTCTTTACATGGATCCTTCCCCTGGATTACTGCTGTGGTGGTTAGTTGGAAGCAATCCAATCCATAATTAAATAGGAATCCCAAATACAACATTGCCAGTAAGCAGTCTTAGGATATCCATCTAGGCAGCCAAGTGGCATAGATCACTGAAGTTGGAGTCAGGAAGGCCTGAGTTTAATACAGCCTCATTACTAGCTATGTAACCCTGGATAAATGACTTAATTCTCTCAAGGCCCAGTTCCCTCAACAGTAAAATGAGGACGGTAACAGCACCTATCATATAAAGTGCTGTAAAAATCAAATTTACATGTGTAAATCTGAAAGATTTGAAATGAAATGAAATTTACTGATGAATAATGAAATTTATTATATGAAATAATGAAATAATGAAAATTATTATCCATTTGAAAACTTCAGGTGATACAGAATTCTGATGCAGCCCATTTCACTTCTGGACAGCTATAATTTTAATAAATTTTTTCCTTCCATCCAACCACAATCCCTTTGTTATACCTTCCTCTTATCGCTCCTAATTCTGTCTTCTAAAGCCAACTGAAACAAGCCTGATCCCTCTTCTATATGACCACAACCTTTACAATCCTTCAGGACAGCTACAATTCTTCTACTAAATCTTTGCTCTCCACACACAAAAATCCAGTTCCCCTAAACGATCTTTTTTTAAAATTTTAAACTTGTTTTTCTCAAAACATTCCCATCTGTCAACAAAAGGAAAAACTATCCAAACAATTAGAGCTATGGAACCTTGAAGGTGAGTTATTAATATCTCTTTGTATCACATTATTTTATCTATAAATTATGAGAGTTGATCAAAATGACAACTAAGATTACATTTTCCTTCTAAAATTCTTTATTTCTAATTTTGTATTAAGATAACAAAAAAGGGATATTTGATGTCATAATATTAACATTATTATTAACATCAATAAGTAGGTCTATGCTTGAGCTGACACAGTTTAAGGGTTGAGAAACTGGTCTCAAAATGTCTGAAGGGGGGGTGTCTCAGTGGGTTAAAAGTTTTGGGAAAAAATCTGACATTACTGTTATTTTTTAAAAAATAATTTAAAAATAAATAAGAAAATATCAGCAACTACCAACTTATAGACCATATTCATAAGAATATCCTATACATCCATTTGGGCATCATGAATTAAGGTCTGAGGAAGAAATAAGCAGGCTTTTTCAAACTGGAAACCACATATTTTTGGTATTATTGCTATTAAGTCATTTTAGTAGAGTTCAAGTCTTCATGACCCCATTTGGGGTTTTCTGGGCAAAGATAGTACAGTGATTTGCCATTTCTTCTCCAGCTCATCGGACAGATCAGGAAATTGAGTCAAACAGGGATAAGTGATTTGTCCAGGGTCATACTAGTAGTAAACGTCTGAGTCCTGATTTAAACTCCTAATGCTCTATCCACTTCACCAACTAGCTTCCTGTACAAATGAATAAAGCATTAATTTGAAAGATGCTACCTTAAATTCCTCCCTTTAAAAACTTATCTTACATATATTTGTCAAATAACAGCATTTAATAATTCACTTTTAAAGCTTGCAAATCACTGTGCATTTTATCTCATTTGACAAGAGATTCTTTAAAGGTTGTAACCATCAAGGACACTTTAACATCCTCAAATTGGCACAGGTTGCAAAAGCCCCAATAACAATTCAGAGCTTCCTAAAGAAAATTAAAAACAGCTCAAAAAGAGCTTGACCTATTCTTACAAAAAAAGCCAAGTAGATAAAGAAAAACTATTTTGAAATATGACAAACAGGAGAGACAACATCACATTGGTCCATCAATATTTCTATGTTGGATGAACACTAGAAATCCATAGTGAGCTAGACTCAGAGTTGAACTGGGGGAAGAAAGTAAGTTGCATGGCCTCTGTTAGTCCACAAGCATTTGTCAAGCCCTTACTATTTGTCATGTATTGTGTTAAGCTCTGTAGATACAAAGAAACAAAAACAAAATCCCTGCCTTCAAGAAACTCACATTCTCTAAAAGGGAAGATAGAATGCCAAAAAAATAAAAATCATACAAACAAGATATAAACAGTGTAAACTGAAGGTAATTTCAGATCAGATGGCAAAAGCATGGAGGGAGTATGGGACAGAGTGGAGGAGACTGGGAAAAGTTTCCTGAAAAAAGTGGGATTTGAATATAGATTTGAAAGAAGCTTGAGCTTAACTTCAATCTTTTGCAAAATTCTGAAATGTATCATCTATTAAATGGTTAAACACTGCGCATCCACCCCGTCCCACCTTTGCTTTTCATTGACTTGTTCCTTTTGATGTTTAGATCTTGCCTTTTGAACTTTCTAACCAAGTTTGTGCCTTCAAGGTTAGCCTCAAATTTCAGACAAGCCAGTCTGAAGGATTCTAGCCCATACCCACCTATAATCCCCTGGACTTGGCCTATGCTCAGTTCCAGTCAACTTTCTCCCTTCCAGCCCCCCCCCCCCCACCTTCCCCACCCACTGAGGCAGGGACAGCTCTATGCCACTTGTCCAATGAATTTGATTCCCCACTGTTTGAAGGGGAATTGATGAGGAATACATGACCCTTGCTTTTTTTCCTCAAATGAATTTGGGTGTCTACTTCTTGAGGGTGGAAGATGATGATATTCAAATGGAGTGGACAATGAGAAGCCCATTATCTTATGTACCAGTTAAAGCCACTTTAGGAGACAGTGAGATTCAAGTAGGCTGGTGAATGAAATGCCAAAACTAACAGGGGCCTCTCCACCCCTCCCCCTTGCCCTAGGGGTTAGCAACGGAATAAAGACCAAAACTCCCTGGTCACCTCATCTCCCCACCGAAGGTTTTACTCTACAACATGCCTGCGCAACATATGGCCTGTTGTGGGACTATTTGTGGCCCACCAAAGGCACTGGAGAAAGATGCAGAGGATGTAAAAGTAAGTAAAGATTTAACTAGTACTTCGTCTGTGACCCACTTAACCTGACTTCTACTAGTCACTAGTGTCCCAGTCTGTAACTTGGCGGGTAGGTTGCCACTGCCTACTCTCTCCTGTTTGTCACATGACCTGAAGCAACCAACCAGTCTGTCTCTAGAAGGAGAGTTGTATCTTTTCACCAGTACCTTTTCACTGTGTTTTCAGTCTTTTACTAAATGTAAACAGTAAGAAAAACTGAAAAATGTATTAAAACTTGTACCGATTAACAAAGTAATTTTTTAACATTAATGTGATTTCACGATAAATTAAAATTTTAAGTAATAAGTGTAATTAATTGATATTAATTGAAATTTCCCTTTTTTAAAAACCTGGTTTATTTGCAAAATAGTTTAATCATTAATTATACCTTTATTTGGAAAGTGAGCCACTTAAAACCTATCTTTAGCCCAAAGAAGTTTAGCCTATTTTAATTTTGACCCCTAACCTACTGGCAAGTTGTGCAGGTCTGCTCTATAAGAATTCCTAGTCTCTCCTGGCTAGGGGGCATCCTCCTTAAGTGAGTGTGTTCCCCTTAATCTGGGGTCTCCCTTAAGGATCCATCTCCCTTAAGCCCCCTCTCCCTTGGGGGATGCCACCCCCCCTTAAGTTGGGGTCTCCCTTAAGGGACAAAGGAGGGTGCTTGGTGTACTGTGTTAACCCCAATAAATGCCTTTACTTGGGGGTGGGAGAGAAGATGGTTAGTCAGTAAATATCTAGAAAAGGAAACAGTGATTGCAAAAAGCCAACATGACTTCACCAAGAACAAATCATGCCAGCTTAACTTCACTCACTTTTATAACTGGCTTATAAAACTAGTATGTCAGAAGAATACTATAGGTCAAATTTAAAGAGTTTTAAAATTATTTTACTTCTCAAAGATTCCCTGCCATCTCCCTTCCCTTCAAGCAAAGAAGCCCTTCCTTGTAAAAAAAAAAAGATTTTAAAAGGAAGAAAAGCAGGTTTTTGTTGTTGTTTTTAACAAAATTCTATCAAAGAATCTGACAAAAACTCTGATGACATCCTTTTGGAAAAGGGAGAAAGAATGAAATAATAAGTGCTTATTGTGTGCAAAAGCAGTGTGCTAAGTAAGAGCCAGGTATACAAATAAAAAAGTAAGACAGTCCCTGGTCTCAAGAAGCTCATAGTCTAATGGAGGACACAACACATAGGGAAGGTTTTCCCTTCAAGTCAAATGGAAAGTTTTCATACTCCTCAGGATGTAGTGGCAAAGCAGGTGAAGTCTCCTTCTCAGTTTCCTTTGCTGGATCCACATCTAGATCATGCCCTCTAACCATAGGTGTGTTCCTCAGGGTTCTGTCCTGGTCTATCTTCTCTTCTCCCTCTTTACTACTTCATTTGGCCATCTCATCATTTCCCAGGATTTAATTACCATCTTTGCTGATAATTCTAAAATCTACCTATCTTGTCCCATTTTTTTCTGTTGACTTCCAATTTCACACATCCAACTGCTTTTCAAACATCTCAAACTAGATGTCCTGTACACATCTTAAACTAAATATGTCCAAAAACAAACTTATTATCTTTCTTCCTAAACTTCACTCCCCTTACCACCACACCTTCCCTATCACTGTTGAGGGAAACAACATCTTCCCAGTCCCTAAAGCTTGTCACCTGGGAATCATCCTCAACTCTACACTGTCTCTCACAGGACACCCAAACCCACCCCTGTATCCAATCTAGAGCTTAAGTCTGTCAATTTCATCTTTGAAACATCTCTCATATATGGCCCTTCTCTCCTCTGTCACTGCTACCTTTCTGGTTCAGACCCTCCCTCCTGTCCTCCACCTATGCCTAGACTACTGCAATCGCCTACTGCTGGGTCTGCCTGCCTGTTGTAACAATCTTGCTAGCAGCTGCTGTAAGGGTGTAAGACCCACCAACAACTAGCACACGGAAAGTTGCCAACACAGGTTCTTTGATCTGCTTTGCTAAGGAAAGTAACTTTAAGGGTTAACAATCTCAGTTTAATCATACAAATATCATTCACAGTTCAGGGGGAAAAGATCAGCCCCCTGAACTTCAAGGGAAATACAAACAGAAATTACAAACATCAACAGACAGACCTTGTTTGATTCAAATCACAATACATAGTTACCAGTGCCAACTTCTGGGTTACAAAGCCAGGGGGCAGTTTATTGCTTGCCCAGAGTCTCAACATTCCTTCCATGAGTGTGCCCCAAAAGTCAAATGCCAAGCTGTCCTCAATTATATCCTGCTCAGAGCCCTGAGGGCTCTGACCTCACCCAGGCTGGGTGTGGGAAAGTTCCCCATCCCCAGTATCACATACAAATCAATGACTCCCAATTGTCTCAGTGCTGAGAAATACTCCAAGACAAAAATATCTCATTTTATCTGCCCCATTCAAACAAAGGCCAGAATCATTAGAGGCACTTAAGAGAAAAGCAAAAAGTCCCACCTTAATTACTATTACATAGTCCACCCCTTTCCAGGATCCATGGACTAACAATATCTAAATTAAATGGCCATAGATCCTGGAACAAAATAGAAGCATTATATATTGCAATCACATTCAGGGAAATATAACAAAACATATCATTCACTATCATTCCAAAAATACTTGTTTACAATACACCATCCACCCCTAGGTCAAAGCAATTCAATCTCTTTAGTCCATAGAGTGTCCAAGTAAAGTTCTTCTTGAGGGTGTGTCCTCCCCACAGAGTAGTTGCAGGCTTCTTCCTGGCACCCTCAGGTACCAGCATACAAAGGCCCAAAGTCCAAATAGAGTTCTCTTGGGGATATGTCCTCCCCACACTGCTCCAGCACCCCACTTCCAAGTCCTGGGGAGCAGCTGGGCAACAAAGCCAACAGGGTGGGGTCCTTGGGGGTCCAAGGCACTTCCTCCCACCCACCATAGTCAAATCCACCCCTCCCTCCTGGGTCCCAAGCAGGCCCAGGGGAAGGCAGAAAAAAGCCTGGCTTCTGCCAGAATCCAGATGTAGGCAGTTCCCTGCCTTTGTGCTTGCCTCACCAAAGTCAGCTGGAAGGCAGCTCACCACTCTCACCTTTCCAAAGTTCTCATGCAGGCAGTCTTCTGCTCTGTCTGGGTCATTGCTATTACTGGCAAGCTGCAAACTGCCCCGCCCCCCCCCCCCCCGGCTTTGCAACCCAGAAGTTGGCACTGGTAACTACGTATTGTGATTTGAATCAGACAAGGTCTGTCTGTTGATGTTTGTAATTTCTGTTTGTATTTCCCTTGAAGTTCAGGGGGCTGATCTTTTCCCCCTGAACTGTGAATGATATTCCTATGTTTGATTAAACTGAGATTGTTAACCCCTTAAAGTTACTTTCCTTAGTAAAGCAGATTAAAGAACCTGTGTTGGCAGCTTTCTGGGTGCTGGTTGTTGGTAGATCTTACACCCCCACAGAAGCTGCTAGCAAGATTGTTACAACACTGCCTCAAGTCTCTTCCCCAATCCAAAACATTCTCCTTTCAGTCACTAAAATGATTTTCTTACAAAGCAAGTTCAACTGTGTCACCCCGCTACTCAATGAACTTCAGTAGCTTCCTATCACCTTCAGGATCAAATGCAAAATGTTGTGTTTGGCACTCAAAGCCTTTCATAATGCAGCCCCCTCTTACCTTTCCAGTCTTCTAACACTTCACTCCCCAACAGGTGTACTCTTCAATCCAGTGACACAGGCCTCCCGGCTGCTCGTGAACAAAATATTCCATTTCTGAGTTCCAGGCACTTTCTCTGGCTCTCCTCCAAGAATGGAATGCTCTCCCTTCCCCCCCTCTGACTACTGACCTTCATGGCTTCTTTAAGTTCCAACTAACATTTCATCTTCCACAGAAAGCCTTTCCCAACCCCTCTTAATTTCAAGGCCTTCCCTCTGTTGATTATCTCCTATCTATCCTATATATAGCTTGTTTGAACATATTTGTTTCCTTGCTTGCTGTCTTCCCAACTAGATTTTGAGTTTCTTGAAATCAGGGACTGTGGTTTGCCTCTTTTTGTATGCACCCCAATTAACACTGTGCCAGAAACACAGTAAGCACTTAATAAATGCTTAATGACTGACTTATTGACTGACAGTTGACTGTAAGGCCTCAGAAAGAGTGCCGAATAATGGGCAAATTTTAGTGAATGCTTTCAAATACAGCTTCTACATAAAAGCATAATCAAAGTCCACAAAAAATGCTAGCAATACCAATTTGTTCAAACTGCTAGGGATAAAGAATAAAGATTGTATATCTCTTGCAGGGTCCATGGCAGGGATGTCTGCTTTGGGGGAAAAGACTCAGGATTCAGAAGACGGTTGTGCAACCTGATGCTAGCTAATCAAATGTCCCACCCTGCTGTGGGAAGGCTTGGAAACCATGCCTCTCCTTGCGAAAAAGAGGCTACAGAAGTTCCCTGGATGTTAGGTACCAGGATGTCACTGCTTTGTGGGCTCCTTGGTGTCTCTCTACAATGTTCAGTTAGGTGGCACAGATGAATAGAGCAATGAGTCTGGAGTCAGGAAGACCTAAATTTAAATCTAGCCTCAGGCATTTACTAGTTGCATGACTCTAAAATAGGGATAATAACAGGATCTACTTCAAATGAAGTAATAACTGTAAAATGCTTAACACAATGCCAGGCACATACATAATAAGTGTCATATAAATGTTAGGTATTATTGATGGGGTGCTTGTGCTTGGACCCTAATTCTAACATCACATTTCCCCTTAGCCTCTGCTTGGGTGCCTGTGCCTGTGGCAGAATTCCAATTTCAGAACACATCTAGTTCTCAAACATATTCTTTCTCAGGCAGCCTCCCTAGCTAAAGGGCAGTGTGCCCCCAAATTATCTCTGCTTCTTCCTTAGTAAGCAGCTATGCCCAATTATAGTTTGATTCCCAGGTGTTGATAACTGACCATATTCTGAGTCTAACATATATCCTAGACATAGTTCAAATGTATACTCCCTTACATTAATCTTGACTAACAAGGCACTTGATGGAACCTAGCCAGTATTTCCAGCTAGCCCTGAACTCCTGGTGACGTAGTGATGTTTCACAGGCAAAACCACACCCCCGGTAGCCCCACTTTGGGCTATTTCCCAGTGAACTCTGGGTAAGATACCGGCGCAGTAGATACAAAAAGTGCACATTTCTTTAAGAACTGACCAACCCCTAACCATGCCCTGACCACTCCCTAATCCCACCCCAACACACCTGATTGACAGGTTTCATCCCTAAATCTTGTACTTAAACCTTCCCTGTAGCCCTGTATGGTTGCAGGTTCCCTAAGAACTCTTGCCTGCTTTATTTACTTAAAGAGTAATAAATCCTTGCCTCCTTGACTTAAAGAATGCTTGGGTCGGCGAATTCATTCCAGGTGGCCTTGCCTTGGGAATTTTGGTTTGGGATTTCTACATTCCTCGGTTCATTTCTCCCTCTACATTATCAGTGTCATCATCATTTCTTATATCATCATTATGCTTGGAAACCTCATGTACCCTTATGAGTACAGAAGGTTCCTAGGGTCAGGCTGCACAGAGACACTTTTAGGGGTAACAACTCCATGCCTTTCTATCTCCTTACTTCCTGCCATTAGGGGGATAAGGTACAAAGTTTATCACAGTAAAAAGGTTCAAAGATGTGGAGAGTCACTGCCACCACTGTGTTTTCCCTTTAAAAGGTAGTTTGGTGCAGGGGAAGGGAAGATAGATCTGGAGTCAGATAACCTGGGTTCAAATCTTGACTCTGACGTTTTCTGACTTCGTGATTACGGGCAAATCATTTAACTCTCTGGTTTTCAGGTTCTCAGTGTCCTCTATCACTAAATGAGGGGGTTTGAACAGAGAAGCTCAAAAATCCCTTCCTTCTCTTAATCTAGGATCCTACGACAGTGACTGCAGTACAGTGATGATTTATATTAATTTATACATTATTCTACTGCATGCTTAAAACTTGTTATGACAATTTTAATAAGTTCATCTTATTTTAATAAAATATAAGCTTTTTAAAAAATCACTTGTATAGATCATTTTATCAAAAAGTGGTGGTGGGGGGTGGGATTTTTTTTCCTCCTGTTTTGTTTTGTTTTAAAGGAGGCCATTGCTACATAAAGTTCAGAAACTACTGTCTTAGAGGCAATGGTGAACCCTGAAGCTTCCCGAGTAATGTAGTGATATAGTCAAATCTGTGCTTTAGAACTATCAACTTCACAGCTATGTAACAGTGTAAATAAAAAATGGTGATGGCCCGAAGTGGCACAACACATATGGAAGGAAATGGATTCAAGAGAAGATGGAGAGTGAAAAGCAGAAAATGGCTCTCAGGTTGCAAACCTTGGTAACTGTAGGGATGGTGCTGCTCTCAATAGCAAAGGGGGAAGTTAGGAAGAATGGCTAGTTCAGGATAAAGATGAGTTCCACTTTAATTATAAATAAAAGAAGTCTGGATAGCACAGAAATAAAACAAACTACATGTTTTTGGAAGTTTGTCGCATGAACTCTTCAAAGAATTATTTTTTTCAGAATCTTTGGGATTTATCATTTCATCACAGATGAACGCCCTCTATCAGCTAGGGATCTATGACTATGACTTGGCATAAGGAGTTGCTCAAATTGCAAAGAAGTGAAGTTTACACAGAAAATGAAGCATCGTGGATACTAGACACTACATGGCTACTACGTTGCATTTATTCCCAACTCCGGCTCCTGAGATCACTCCCCATGTTCTTGGTCTGCTCAAGCTGAGCAGTAGCCAAGCAGTGTCTAGAGTATATGAATAGAAGAATAAGTGAATCAAATGAGTAAAACTGTGAATTCACACTACTCCAACTGAAGTATCAGGAATTTATCCAACAAAGGTGGATAAGTATCCATGGGGTATGACAGCACTGTACAGTAACTTCTTCCTCTTCGTTAACAGAGAACAGTCCCCTCCACATGATACAAAGGAAGTGAAAAGGATAATTTCTCAGCTTTCAAAAAGATTCTCCTTACAACTTTGCCAGCCCTTTTTACTTTCTTCTACATAATACAATAGTTCAAAAAGCTGTCAACATCTTGTGCCAAAGTTGAACATTAATAGTCAGGACATCAAAAGTTCTTGGAAAATATCTAGCACAAAACTAGAATTTATCTTTAGCACGGATGCCAATTTTTATTCCCACTTGAAAAGTAATAAATCACTTAAAGTGTTAGTGTTTATAAATTCAAATGGTTTCCCTCCATTGTCCATATTTGAAACTTCTACACTAAAAAAAAAAAATTAAGAACACCTAAAATTTGAAATGATCTCAACAATCACTCCCTGTTTTCTTTTTGTTTTTTTCTCACTCCTCACCCCTGTTCTTGTAACTAAGGTTTTTTCAGGTCATAGTTCAAATCTGACTTAATTCAAGAGGCTTCTCCTCAAGGGCAAGGTTGTTATAACTCTCTCCTCAATAATTTTGTATGACTCTGTGTGTGTACACATATACCCCTTTTACAAAATATATATTTAATATACATCTACATGTTATATAATTCAATATTACATATACATACATATACATATATACATGTATATCTCCTGTATTAGCTTATCTCTGACCATGTTTTATCCTTCTTGGAGAATGTAAGCTGGAGAGTAATGGTTATTCTTAAGTGTTTTTATCTCCAACTGGTACAGTGCCTTGAACATATTAATTGCTAACTATATATGTTTATAATCAACCAACCACCTGATTAAATTATGAAAACAAAAAATGCTAGATTAAGAGTAAGAATACCTGACTTTAAATATCACCTCTATTGTGTACTACCTGAATAACTTTGGGTAAGTTAGTTAATCTCCTTGGCCCTCGGTTTCTTCATCTATAAAATTAGTGAGTCAGAATAGATTCCCCCAATGTCTCCTTCAGGTCTATGAGTCTACAAACACAAATATATGTAATGCTGAAGTATTCTTCACCAATATTGAACACAATATAGCAAGATAACCAATAAAAATGCACTTTTCATCACAGGCTTTACTTAATAATATTTTAAAAAAATAAAACATTCATTGTAATATTTAAATACATCTCATGTTATAAATACTAGATTATACATAACATAAATTAAAAATTAAACAGCAATTTTTTTTAAATGAGAAAGAAAGGGAAATGGTATTTTAGAAAAAAAAAAAAACCAAACCAAACCAGGCTTTCAATTGCTGTCTTGCTTTTAGACAGTGTTCTCATCTCAGTATTAATGCTTTTTCCCCCTTTGAAAAAGACACCTTTCTTCTACATAAAGAGCTCATTTTTTCAAAGGACTGGAAAAATATCCTCTTTGGTTTGTGAGGAACTGCTGACCAACATTTAACAGCTGAGTGCTAAGTAGTAGAATGTGAGCTTCATCTTGATAGCAACTGAAATGCTCTTGTTTATTTGAACAGAAAGCCAGTAATTTGCATAAGACCTAAATACTCTGTTTCTCAGAATCTAACTGAGGTTAATTCTCCCAAAATTGGCTCTCAAATCCCAGAATTTAGAATTCTGGATAATTTTCAAGATAGCAAGATTTTATTTATTGACACTATTGCGGAGGAAGAAGGGGAGAGGAAAGATTGTTCACAAATGAAGTTTCCCAGTACCTGGAGCTTTCTTTAAAAACTTTCAACATATGTTACTGTAAATCTTTCTAAAATATAGTACACACTTCACTGCCATGGTGAACAGAGAACTCTGAATACTATTTAATCTTTTCTTGATCACCTAGAGATATCACTGTATACATCAGGTATCTGATTGTTCGAAGACCAAAAAGAAAAAAAAAAACAGAAGGTATAACTGTAAGCATGGTAATTTATTATTTTAAAACTAAATGAATGAAAATGAGAAAACTATCATCACTCAACAGAAATGCTCACCTCAAAATTACCAATATTCTATTAATTGTTAAGTCCAATAGCCTTCTTAAAATCCTTATCCCTCTTGGTCCCAGCATTTGATACTGCTCACCAGCCTTTCCTTTGTGAACTGAGTATCTATTACCCTTTCTTTGTCTTGTTTCTCTTTGCCTGTCTGCTCTTTCCCAGTCTCTTTTGCTGCTTCATCATCTATATCACACCCCAAACTGTGGATGTACTTCAAGACTCTGTCCTAGCCCTTTTTCTTCTCTCTCAGTAACCTCAACAGCTTCCACAGGTTCAATTATCATGTCAACACGGATGACTCCCAAATATATACAGCTAATTCTCATCTCTCTTGAGATGCAGTCTCATATCATCAACTGCCTATTGGACATTTTAAAATGAATGTCCTCTAGGCCTCTCAAAATCAATATAACCAAAATATAATTCATTACTGCTTTCCATCCCCCTCTCAAATTCCTTCCTCCCACCCGTAACCCATTTCCAAACCTCCCTTTTTCTGTCAAGGATACCATCATTCTAGGTCTGAAACACTGGCATCTCATTCTCTGTCACCTCACGTATCCAATTAGTCACCACATTTTACCAATTTCACATGTACAACATCTCTTGCATCAGTCATCTTCTCTCCATTCACACCATTCTCCATTAACACCTATTTCACAGAGTTGTTGTGATGATCAAATAAGATATTTGTAAAAGCTCTTAGCATAGTATCTGTCACATAGTAGGCACTATCCAGGGGTGGGGAACCTGTAGCCTCAAGGCCACATGTGATCCTCTAGGTCCTCAGGTGCAGCCCTTTGACTGAATCTAAACTTCATAGAATAAATCCCCTTAATAAATGGATTTGTTCAGTAAAACCTGGATTCAGTCAAAGGGCTGCATTCAAGGACCTAGAAGGCCACGTGTGGCCTCAAGGCCTCAGGTTCCCCACCCCTGTGTCACTATACAAATACTTATCTCCCCTCCCTTCCCTTCACTGCTACCTTAATTCAAGTCCTCACCTCTAGCCTAAAGTATTCTAATAGCCTCCTATTTGGCTCTCTTGCCTCAAGTTTTTCCCCATTCTAATGCATCCTCCAAGTCAGGTCAAATCAACAATAATTTATTAAGGACCTACTATGTGTCAGGCACAGGTGGAAGTGCTGGAGATAATAAGGAAAAGGGGTGGGGAAAGAAATAAACAGCTGCTGTTGCCAAGAAGCTAAGAGTCAAATTAGACAACATGGAAACAACTATATACAAATAAGATATAATCAGGATATGCTGGAGATCATCTCAAAGGGAAAGCATTAACATTAAAAATGAGTGCGAAAATATTCTTATAAAAGCCGTCTTTTAGATAAGACTTGAAGGAAGGTAAGGAAGCCAGGATGTGGAGGTAAAGAGGGATAGAATTCTAGGCAGGGGGTGAGCCAATAAAAATGCAGAGTGAAGAGATAGTGTAAAGAACAGAAAAGAGGATTTGGATTGTAGAATATGTACAGATAAGCTTTAAGAAGACTGGAAAGGTAGGAAGTGGCAAAGTTATGGAGGCTTTAAAAAGCCAAGCAGAGGATTTCATATGTGATTCTGAAGGTAGCAGGTACCACTGAAGCTCACTGAATAGGGTTAGATTTTAGGAATATCAATTTAACAGCTAAGTGGGAGATGAATTCGAGTGGGGAGAGACTTGAGGAAGGAAGACCAACCAGAAGGCTACTATGATGTCCAGGTGTGAGGTGATGAGGGCCTTCAACAGGGTGGTAGCAGTATAAGAAAAGAGTTGGGGACATTTACTAGGGATATTACATAGGTGAAGTAGACAGAACGTGGCAACAGATTGGATGGGGACAGTGAAAAGAGAGTGAAGAGTCAATGATGATATCTACTTTGTAAGCCTGGGTAATTGGAAGTATGCTGATGCCCTCAACAGTTGTAGGGAATTAGTAAGAAAAAAAGAGGTTTGGCGGAGGTGGGGTGGGGGGTGGCAAAGATAATGAATTCAGTTTTGGACATGGGCATTTAAGATATCTATGGAACATCGAGTTTGAGATGTCCAAAAGGCAGTTGGGGACTAGAAGTCAAACAGAGGTTATGGCTGGATAAATACCTCCACATTCAGCTGACAAGGGGATTTCCTACAGCACAAGTCCAACTATGGCACTTCTCTACTTAATAAACTCCAGCTTCTAAATTCCCCCATTTTCAGAAGCAAACATCAATTATTCTGTTTGGCATTTACAGTCCTACACAACCTGGCTCCCATCTGTTTTTACAGCCTGAGCACGCCCCCTTGACATGCTCTTTGATGGTCTTTTCCCCATTCCTTTTATGACATTTCGTCTCCTGTCTCCATACCTTTGCACAAATTGTTTCCCATGTCTAGAATGCACTCCTTCACTTCTACCTCTTACATGAGGGAGGCCTTTTCTGACCCAGCTGCACTATAGCAGTCTCTCCCACAAATTACCCAATATTTATCTTATATACATTTATTTTGTATTTATTTAATATGCATATGTTGCCTTCTCAGATAAGACTATAAGCTCCTTGAGAGCAGGGATTGTTTTCTTTTAATCTTTTCATCCCCAACACTTGGCACAAAGTTGGTGCTTAATGAATTCTTATTGATTGACTGAGTAATGGATTCTGTCTTACAGACCAACCTCCATGCATGGAATACAATTCCTTCTAATTCCAACTTTTTATATCATTCCCATGCTTCGAGGTCCAGCCCGTGTTCCACCTTCTCTACTAATCTTTCCTTGCTTACCCAGCTATAAGTCCCCCCACTTGTATCTTTCAAGCAATTATGTTTGGCCTCTACTGTGCACCTAATGTTTTTCTTTTTTTGAATCTTTTTTTTTTATCTGAGGGGGGAAGGCAGGGCAATTGGGGTTAAGTGACTTGCCCAAGGTCACACAGCTAGTAAGTGTGTCAAGTGTCTGAGGCTGAATTTGAACTCAGGTCCTCCTGATTCCAGGGCCAGTGCTCTACTCACTGCACCACCTAGCTGCCCCCACCTAGCATTTTTCTAACTACCATTATAATTATTTTTTCATTCATTTCATTCATTCTACAAAAGCTTATGATATATATGTATATAAATACACATATATACTATGAACTGAGGCAAATATAAAGTTTAAATACAACAATCTCTGTCATCATAGAGCTTACAATTAAGACAAAAAAACCACAAACATATAAATATAATACAGAATTTTACATGATAAGTATATTAGACATTCTAAGATGAAGCGCTATGTGCAGTAGGAAAGGTCCTATAGAATACGGTAAACATGAACTTCTTAAAGGCAGAGACTATGTCACCGTTCCTTTTTATAACCCAAATAGAGTTTTATTTTGATGTTTCATCATGGAGTGAAGAAGTTCTCAAAGACTATGACCACAGGACATAAGTTTTGGCAGACCATATCAGTAAAAGACTATGCTTGAAAACTAGTCAAACTAAGCTTAGACAGGCTCATTAATAAGCTGTTCTAAAAGGTGAGGCAACACTCAATGAAAATCTAATAAGCTGTAGGAGGGTTACCTATGCTGGTGGAAGATGTGACCAAAGAGATAAAATTATAGATCTCTTAAATATTAAAAAAAGTAAGCATTATCAGCTCTAAGAGCAACATCTCGTATTAGTTTACCAAACTGAATCTTAGGAAAAAGAGGGGGATAGGATGTCTATGTAATCCATATCACCAGGGTCATCAGTGCCATCTGCAAGATCATGTCTTGATCACAATCTCACTATAATTCCCCATATGAATATTAAATACCACTCCATCTTTTTTAGTCTGTGCTACATTTTACTAGGCATAGTTAGGTAAAGCAAACTATGGCTACAGTAATAAGGGAATTAGGTACCCCCCCTTGCAGGTATATGAAAAAGAGAACTGCTGCACAGAATAATTGAAAAAGAAGAGTCAGCTGTCAGAGTCAGAAGTATCTTCAGAAAAGAGACTGAAATCAAAGTAACAAAAGATCTCTGACTCACATATACATTTTAAAATATGAAGTGAGTTGGCATCACAACAAAATGGAAAGTTTAATCTTACTTCCACTCCTCCGGTGGGTGGGCTAGTTCATATTTTTCTCTCACATTGGAAACACCCATATCCAAATGTAGCCAGTGAACTTCCTCTGAACGAAGATGACTGAGTCGAAATCCATAACAGGCCACATGCTTTACTTTGTGACTGTCCACTATCTTCTGAATGATGCCCTGAAATGTGCCCCCCCACAAAAACAAAGTACACTTATTACAAACATTTATTACAAGTTCTACATTTATTCTACATTAAAGTCAGGCATTAGAAATTTTATCATAAATGCTGGAGAGGATGTAGGGAAAACTGGAACACTGTTACATTGCTGGTGGAGTTGTGAACGGATCCAGCCATTCTGGAGAGCAATTTGGAACCATGCCCAAAGGGCTATAAAAATGTGCATACCCTTTGACCAGCAATACCACTTCTAGGGCTGTATCCCAGAGATCACGCAAGTGGGAAAGGGACTCATATGTATAAAAATATTTATAGCAGCTCTTTTTGTGGTGGCAAAGAATTGGAAATTAAGGGGATGCCCATCAACTGGGAAACGGCTAAACAAGTTGTGGTATACGAATGTAATGGAATACTGTTGCGCTACAAGAAATGAGGAGCAGACGGACTTCATAATAACCTGGAAAGACCTACATGATCTGATGCTGAGTGAGGGGAGCAGAATCAGGAGAACAAAGCACGCTGTTAAAACAGACACTAAAGCTTTGTTTCAAAACAATATTCTTAGTATTCTCTAGCTAATAATGATATTAAAGTTTAACTTCTTTATTGCTGAAACATTTTTATAATATGTTAAACATATAAACTGAATTCAAAGTTTTCCAAGATATGTGAATTCTTTGCTAGGAGTACTCTCTCCACCAACAAATATTACAACTGGGCCTTCATTAATGATCTTAAGGAGTTGGTGTAGCAAAAGAAAAATTTGTCAATCAAACTTCTGGTGACAAGCTTCTTCATGCACTGCTGGGAATTAACTTCAAAGCTTTATGAATCACATCAGAACCTGTCACATCTTGAATTCTGTTGGCCTAGTCTTTAAGATCACCAAGTCACTAATCAAGTTGAGGCATTAGAGGAAGATTGTAAAGATTCAATACTGTATTTTACTTCACATACATTGGATATAACCACTAGACCCAGAAAAAAAGTATTAAACAGCAAATAAAAGTCCAAGCCTATATTCTTGCGTTAGCACTAACAACTATAGGATCAAAAGTCAATTGAGAGAGACAAGTAATTAAGTATACGAGAAAGAAATCTTCAAAATAAGAAGTACAAACTAGTTAATAATCATATGAAAGAATGCTCCAAATAAATATTAATAACAGGAATGTAAATCAAAACAACTATTAAGTTTAACCTGACACCCTGCAAATGAGCAAAGATGACCAAATATAAGAAGAGTCAATATGGTAGAAGGGCTGTGGGAAGGGAAGCACTCTAAATCCTTGCTGCTGCAGCTATGAAACTGTTCACCTAATCTAATGCTAAAAAAGTGCCAAAAATGTACAAGCCCTCTGACCCAAGGATTATCCCCAGGAGGTCAATGAAAAAAAGAAAGGCCTTATATATCGAGATATTTTTAGCATCACTTTCTGCAATAGCAAAAACAGGAGAAAAAAACAGATGCCCATTGATTGTGGAATGGCTAAGCAAATGGAAAAAAAATGAAAAAAATAATAATTCAAACTGAATGCTATGAAATTACAATGACCAAGCTTGGCCCACAACGAGATAAAAGATACTTTCCACTATTTCTCAGCAGAGGTAGAAGACTAAAGGTATAGCAGAATACTATATATAATGTCAATCTTTTTCAGTGTGTTGGTCAATTTTGGTGAACTAGGTTACCTTCCATCTTTTCTATTCTTTTTTATAAAATATTGCTCTCTCTTAGGAAGAATGAAAAGAGATAATTTGGAAACATAGATGATAATCAAAAAAGATGTCAATAAAAATTTTATTTTAAAAACTACATTGATTGGTTGAATAACCTAAAGAAAATGCTTGCTTTTACTTCAATTTTTTAAACTTGATTTTTTTCTTGCCCCACAAACTTCATGAGTGATTGGAAGTCTTTGTCTGAGGAGGTAATTGCCCAGTAGAGGAAACTACTCATGTCTCCCTATTACATGGGTATATCCAAAACTCTATAGATCTATTACATATCACAGGAATTTAATTTTCTTCTTGAAATTTGTTTTCCACTAGGCTAAAAAAGGAAGTGGGAAAATAAACACAGACAATGAAGTAAATAGACATCTCCTTACCAGGAAGTACTACCTACCTCACACTCCCATCCCTTTTCAACTTTATTTTATGTGTTACTTTCAACCCATTACACAGTGAGCTCCTGAAAAGCAGGGGGCCGTATTTCTTTTTTGTATTTCTATCAACAGTGCTTAGAACAGTGCCAGATACATAATAAGTTCTTAATGAATATTTACTGACTAACTACTAAGATTCAGACCAGTTCAATAAGATAATCAGATTCTGAGAGTAAATCAGGGTATAATAAAGGATATAAACAAATAATCAAAGGTCTAAGGAGTACCAAAAACTAAAAATCAGGCATCTATGAAAAATGGGAATTGTGTTACATCACTCAAGTAGAATGATTCAAACTCTTCAAAGTAGGTCTAGAAGACTATCATCCAATAGACACACTACTGGATGCAAATGACAATGTAGGTCATCTATGAGAAAGTTCACTGCTTATTTCAATTGATCCAGTAGGCATGTAGCAGAAGGAGTTATTGGGCACCAGTGGTTATCAGATTAAAATTCAATCTGTTAATAAACATTTATTAAGTACTATGTGCCAAGCATTATGCCAAGCACTAGCAATACTAAAAAAGGCAAAAGCAACACAAGATCTATCGGGGAAGACAATAAGCAAATAACTATTTCTAAAGAAGCTATATATAGGGAAAATGAACAAAGAGAAGGCACTAGAATTAAGAGGGGTTGCAGAAGGCTTCCGGTAGAAGACAGCATCTTAACTGGGACTTAATGGAAGCCTGGAAGCAGAGATGTGGAGGAAAATGATTGATTCCAGGATTAGGGAACAGCCAGAGAAAATGCCTAGAACTCTGACATGAAACATCTTGTTCATGGAACAACAAAGAGGCTAATGTCACTGGATCCAAGAATATATGGTAGGGAATAAGGTATAAAAAGCCTGGAAAGGTAGAAAGGGCCTATGTTATGAAGGGCTCCAAATGCTAAACAGAGGATTCTGCATTTGATCCTAGAGGCAACAGAAAGCCATTAATGAGTTTACTGAGTAAGGGTGTGACATGCATTTTAGGACCTGCACTTTAGGAAAATCACTTTGGCAGCTGGATGAAGGATGGACTGAAAAGGGGAGAGATATGAGGCAGGCAAACTCACCAGTAGGCTACTGCAGTAGTCCAAGCATGGGATGATGAGGTGGTGAATGTATCAGAATAGGGGGTGTATGTGAGAGATATTGCAAAGGTGAATGCACAGACCCTGGCAACAAACTGGATATGGGAGATAGCGAGGAATCCAGGATGACATGTTTCCAGAATGGAAAAATGGGAGAATGGTAGTATTCTCTACAGTAATAGGGAAGTCTGGGGTGGGAGGGGAGTTTTAAGGAGATTTTGGATGTGTTGAGCTTGGAGATGTGAAACTGAAGGTTAGTAAAAAGGTTAAGGCAGGATAGGGTAGATTTGAGAATCAACAGCAGAAAAATGATCATTAAATCCACAGGAGTTGATAAGATAACACATGAAGTAGCATAGAGGGAAAAGAAAAGAGAACTCAGGACAAAGCACTAGGGGATACCTATGATTAAAAGCTGTGATCTGGAAGATGATCCAGCAAGAAACTTGGAGCAGTTGGTCTGGTGGGCAGAAGAAGCATTGAGAGAGTGATCAACAGTGTCAAAGGCTGCAGAAGGGTCAAAGAGAATGAGGACTGAGAAAAGGCCATTGGATTTAGCAATAAAAGATCATTGGTTACTGGAGGGAGTAGTTTGGGTGGAAGGATCATGTAAGAAAATAGACTGTAGGGGCACCTAGGTGGCGCAGTGATTAGAGCACCAGCCCTGGAATCAGGAGGACCTGAGTTCAAATCCAGCCTCAGACACTTGGCACATGTACTAGCTATGACCCTGGGCATGTCACTTAACCCGAACTGCCCAGCCAAACAAAGTAGATTGTAAACGGTTAAGAAGAAAGTGAGAAGAGAGAAATTGGAGGCATCTCTTATATATAGCCTCCTTAGTGGGGATGCAAGCATCAAGTGAGGGTTTTTGGAGGATTCAGGAGACAACTGCATATATGTATACAGACAGCTGTGAAGGAGTCAGTAGACAGGGAGAGATTCAAGATAAGTAAGAAAGTGCAGCTGACAGGAGGGGCAATCTATTGGGGAAAATAAGAAGGAATGATCGTGCAGGTAGAGTACGCCTTGGTAAGGAGTAAGACCACTTCTTTATGTGAGACAGGGGTGAAAGGTGAGACAGGAGCAGAGGGTTTCTGAATCATATGAGATGAGAAAAAGGGAGAAAAGAACTTAAGGCAAATGACCTCAATTTTTTTTTTCTGTAAAATATGAGGCAAGTTTTCAGCTCAGAGTATGGGAGTATGGGGGAGCCATGGGAGGTGTGAAGAAAAATAAAAAGATGGGGAAAAGTTGCTCTGGAGAATGTGATAGTGTGTTGACAAGGAAGGTGTAGAAAAATTATCTTGCAGCAGTAAGGAACCAGCTGAGATCATGTAACATAAATTTGTAGTGGACCCAGCAACAACAATTATGTGATTTTTCTCCACCTTCATTCAGCAGTATGTGTGTAGGTGCAAAGGTAGCAGATGGTGGAAGTCATACAAGGCTGAGGCATGGTGGGGTTCAATTGGTGATATGTTAAGGGAGCAAGACTCAAAAGAAGAAGCTGTGTAGAGTTGAACTGGTTCACCAAAGGGTCCAGATGGAGAAATGAGGAGAGAGTGGCGAGTGAAGAAGAGATAGCCTAGGAAAAAACTAAAAGATAAAGAGATTTGCAGCCACAATCAAGGCAAGAACAAAGAGTAGGATGTGGTAAGGGAAGGCAGAGGAAGAGGTAGAAAACCAATAGATTCTGGTTGGATACAGGTATTATTAAACATGGAGATGTACATTATTTAGTGATCGCAGGTCACAGGCTATGATCATCTTTCGGATGACTGAGACGGGATAGAGTAGTAGGTCATGGTTAAATGAGTAAATTGAGGAACTTAGTCATTTGGGAATTTGAAGGAGAGTTAATAAGTATGTGGAAGTCCCCTAGTATAAGGAGAGGAGAGAAAAACTGTGAGCCATGTACTGAACTCCAAGAAGAAATAATAGAAGTTCTATTCAAAATAATTATCAAATGCATAAAGTACCTCAGAGTCAGCCTACTACAGCATATTAAGGTTTATGTGACATAATAATCCTTGGGAAGATGTAAACCTTGGATTTACATAAGGAAACTATTCCTATATCTTTTAAATGTGCCCTAAAATTTAAAAAATCTTTTTAAAAACACCCACAACCACATATACAAATATATGTAAAAACTGAATGCTGTATAATTTATGACCAAGATTAGTCCCCCAATGACAAGGAAAAAAGACATCTCTCTCTCTCTTCTTTTCAAAAATATGGAATTATAGAAGGGTTACATGACATACTGTGAGACTAAGATCATGCACTAATTAACTTTGTAGAGTGCTTTTTAAGTTTCTCATTTATCCTTTGTTACAAAGGATAACTAGTTGTTGAGGGAAAGGGTGTGGGAATACATCCAAAAATGAAAGTGTTATAAAGACAAAAGAAAAATAAAATTTCTCAAATAGAAAATAAAAATAAATAAAACAAGCTTTTCAGTATTCAAGGATATATATGTTTGACTAGGTTCAGAATTCTCTTTCTTGGCCTATCAATAAGAAGAAAGTCACCATTTACACCAAATATTTTCAGTAGCACTTTTTATGATAAAGAAATGGAAACAAAGTAGATGTCTATCAATCAGGGAATGGCTAAATAAATTATGTAACATAAATGTAATGGAATATTACTGTGCACTAAGAAATTATGTATATGATGAATTCAGAGAAGCATGAAAGTATTTATATGAACCAATACAGAGTAAAGTAAGTAGAACCAAAAAACAATATATACAGCAACTATAACAACATAAATGGAAAGAACAAACACATACCCCAAAATCAAAAGTGGATGTGACAAAATTATAAAGATCAAGCAGAACATAAATGAAGAGACATAACAAGATATCCTCAAATCACACCTTTATGAAAATGGAAGATCCATAAATGTTATACACTGTACTTTATGTAGACTTTTTTCAATGTATTGTCAATTGTACTTTATATTTTTCCCTCTTAGAAAATATAATGTGCTATATGAGATTGCTCTCTGGGAGAGGAGAGGGGAAGGAGAAGGATACTAGAGATAACTATGATAATGTAAAAAAAAGACATCAATAAAAACTTATCAATAAAATAATTCCTTTTCTTGGTTACTGGGATTAAGATGACATGGGCACTTTCTTATGATTTCCTTACTTTCCATTTTACTAACGAGTTCCTCTTTGTTGACAAAATTCAGCCTAAAGTAGTAGTTCCCTTTACTACTTCCTCTTCCATTAAAGAAACAAAACTATCACAAACCCTGGATTGGAAAAGACTTTACCAACCATCCAGTCCAGACTATACTTGACTAAGGACCTTTCTACATTACTGGTAAATGATCATACCACATACTTGAAAACTTCTAGTGAAAGAAAACCCACAACCTCCTCATGGTAATTTATTCCATTTTTAGTCAACTCTAATTGTTGTAACAGCCAGATGGTGCAGTAGAGTGCTGGGCCTAGAGTCTGGAAGCCTTGAGTTCAAATCCCACCTCAAGACACTAGCTGTGTGACCCTGGGCAAGTCATTTGACCTTTGTCTGCCTAAGTTTCCTCAACTGTAAAATAAGGATTATAATAACAGCACCAACCTCCCAGAGTTGTTGTGAAGATCAAACAAGATAATATTTTAAAGTACTAAGCAGACTATCTGGCACACAGTAGGCATTTTTTAATAACTGCTGGTTTCCTTCCTTCCTTCCTTCCTTTTTATTATCCTCTGCAGTTTATACCCTTTTGCTCCTTGTTTTGGCCTCTGGGTTCAAGAGGGCAAGTATAATTTCTCTCCCACATCATAAGCCTTCATATTTTTGAAGATGGCTATCATGTACTACACACCAATCATCTCTGTATTACCTATATCCAACTCCTTCAAAAAAATCCTTCTTAAGAGATGATCTCCAGGCCTTTCACTATCCTGGCCTCTTACTCTGAACAAGTTCTAGCTTGTCTGTCTTTCCTAAAATGCATTAATAATAATGATAATAATATCTAGCATTTATATAGCACCTTATGATTTGCCAAACACTTTACGAATGTAATCTCCCACGATCCTCACAACTCTGGGAGGAAGGTGCTATTATTATTCCAGATGCAGAAAAGGAGGCTGGGGAATGTGAAGTGCCTTGCCCAAGGCCACAGAGCTAGTCTGAGTCGGGATTTGCACTCAGGCCTTCTTGACTACAAATCTAGCATTCTACACATTGCATTGCAGGGCTCAACATAGTATTTCCAAAAGTTATCAGACCACTGCAAAATTCAGTTGGAAATATTGTATTAGATGGGTAAAACTATGAATCCGTATCATTATTGAGGCTTAAACACACATATTACATTGCTATAGTACTTATAATATTCAAATATTCTTTAGAAAATAGGGGGATTCCACCCAGGCATTGTTTGCCACATCTCTCTCTTATTAGACCTACCAAATAACTGACTTTCTTTACTCTAATAAAAAGAATCTACAAATACAAGATAAATTCTATCAAAAATGAATCAAGTTCAATACTCGAAAAGATCGAATGGGTATTGCCAAAGTTTTCAAGAGAACTTTAAGATGGGGTTAAAGGGGAATCTTTAGAAATCATTTACACCACCAACTGTTCACTGCTTCTATGCCAATTTTTATTATAAAATGATGATCTTCAAAATGAAGAAGAGATGAAAACAACATAAGTGGTACCAAATTCTAAGTTTCTTATTGAGGACTAGGTATACAATCTAGGTTTCCTCTGGAAGCATTAATTCTTCATTCACATGTATAACAGAAGAGAGTAAAAAGAATAAATGAGTTGTGGTGCCACTTGGCAGGCCATCCATCACATCTCAAGATAACCATCTAAGATAAGAAGCCAGCAAATATTCTGATTAACCATGTTAGTTTCTGATACCAAACCCATATCCCTCAGTAGTCAATTTCTTTCTGGAACTCTCCACAGCATACACTGGGTACAGAAGAAATAAAACAGGAAGGAATTAGAGTCAGAAGACTAGGCTTCAAATCACAACTATGACAAGTACTATGCTACCTTTGCCAAATCTGTTTAATTCTAAGCCCTAGTCTCCTGGCCTGTAAATGAGAGTAAGAATCCGCTACGTACCTCACAGGGCTCATATTGAACAAAAGATCACAGACTTTATACTACAAAGGCATTTGGGAACATCTAGTCCAACCCCTACATTTGACAGCTGAGGAAGAAAAAGTCAAAAGAGGTCAAATGACTTGACAACAATTACACAAGCAGCAGACCTTGAATTCAAGCCCAGGTCCTTTAAAGGAAAATTCAATCCAACTTCCACCGCACCAAATACCACTAAGAGGACTCATTTAGCTCAGATCATCAAGGATCATCTATACTGTGTACAAAGTGACCAGGTGGACTTTGAGGGGGATCTGCTCATTGCAGTGTACTGTTAATGGCAGAACAAGACAGACTGGGAGAGTGAAGGCCAAGTGGGCTATGCCGTACTTCTTTGAAACTCAGCTTTATTACTTGGATAGATTTGTGGTCTCATCAAGAGGAGCACAGCCTCTAGCCAGTGAAGATCACAACACCTCTTAAGACTTAATTCTTATGCATATCCTCCTATAAATTGTGCACAGAGAATCTATCCATGAAATTGAAGTTCTTTCACTGAGGTTTTGCATTTTTGCTGGTACAAGGGTAACGCTTTCTACTTCCAAAGTGCAATATGGCACACGGAGGCAGCTGGTGATGCAGGGGAGAGAGCACTGGGCTAGGAAGCAGGAAGATTCCTCTTCTTGAGTTCAAATCCAGCCTCGGACACTTACTAACTGTGTGACCTTGGGCAAATCACTTAACCTCTGACTGTTTTAGCTTCCTCAACTATAAAATAACAACATCTAACTCACGGTTATAGTGAGGATGCAATGAGCTAAAATTTATAAAGAGTGCTTAGCATTGTGAGAAATGATTATTTTTCTCTGGTATTTAAAAACTAATTATTGTATTAGGACAAAGGTTTTTCCCCTTTTCTACTTCCTCATCCAGAAATCAAATAGAACGGGAAATCTTTCTAAAAGACATACCCAGCCAGGATGTCTGAGATCTAATCAAAGACAGTAAAAGAAATTCTAAGTTTGGGCTAATGGGTGCATCCCTGATCATCATGTTTGCTCAGGTAGGTCTGGGGAAATGTGGCTCCTCCCTTTTGCCAGACAAGTGATATGAAATTGGTAAGTCTCTTTGACCAAGATTTGGGTGGTCCAAGTCACCTATCCCAAGACCCTCACTGTAATATTCATTTTCTCATTGTTAACCAATCAGAGTTGATTGACACCTTTCAAGAACACCTGGTCTTCAAAGGGCATATAAACTGGGAGCCCAACCACCATGAGGCATCTTTGGTCTGTGAGAGATGGCCAAATAACCATCTTTTCTTTAATAAACATTCTGGCCTCATTAATAAAATGATTAAATTACCCAGAAACTATGTCTCTAGAACCTTTTTAAATACCACATCACGGTGCCTGGCACATGGTAAGCAGTGTAAAAATGTTTAATCCACTTTCCCTTCTCAGATGAATAAACACCACCCATAAGTAGAGGTTTCCCCCCACTTCTACACATTCAATACAGAGCTGAGAGCAACGCTTCATCTGGGGCTTTGGTATAGCTTTCTTTCCAAAAAAAATATCAAGGATCTTTTATTTTCAGCAGTCATTCTATTCAATTTGTAGTGAGGGGCAGCCAAGATTTATGAACATAGCCATTTGTTAACAGATGCAACCAAAAAGCAAAACGATTTGTTTTGACATTCTTCGAAAAAAAAAAAAGGTAAAAATCTTTCCTCTCTTAAGTTAAATATAAATATATAGACTCAATAATGTTGATTTTTAGATTTTATGCAACACTTTTTTTTCTTTTTTATATAAATTTAGAATTAATGAGCTGGAGTTCCAAAAGGGAAGAACTAAATATTTAATATTAAAGAAGGCCTATAGTAGTTAGTAAATCAAAAGTTTTCATTAAGTGCCTACTACGTACAGGCACTGTGTTAAGCACTGAGGATACAAAGAAAGGTAAAAGACAGTCCCTGCCTTCAAGGTGCTCATAGTCTAATGGGGGAGACAACAAGCAAACAACTCTAAAAACAAGTCAAATACGAGTTACTTGGAGATAATCAACAGAGGAAAGAAACTAACATTAAGGGGGAATCGGGAAAGGCTTCACCACAGAAGATGGGATTTTAGCTGGGACTTAAATGAAACTAAGAGACAGAGATGCAGAGGGAGAATATTCCAGGCATAGGGAACAACTCATGAAAATGCTCAGTCTGAAGATGGAATGTCTTGTGTGAGAACAGTCAGGAAGTCAGTGTCACTAGATTACACAGTATTTGGTGGATACAAAGAAGACTGGAAAGGCAGGAAAAGGTGAGGTTATTAAGGGCTTTAAAAGCCAGAAAGAGGATTTTATAATCGATACTAGAGGTAACAGGAAGCCACTGGAGTCTACCAACATGGTCAGATCTTTGCTTTAGGAAGATCACTTTGACAGCTTGAGTGGAGGATGACCTGAAGTGGTGAGAGACTTGAGGCAGGAAGATCAACCAGCAAACTACTGCAATAGTCCAGGTATGAAGTGATGAAGGCCTGTAGCAGGGTGGTTACAGTGTCAGAGGAAAGAAGTGGGGTATATACGAGAAATGCTGCCAAGGTAAAAGCAATAAAAACTGACAACTGATTGGATATGACAGTGAAGATTCAGGGGTCGCAATAGGTTGTGAGCCTGGTTACTGGTAAGGCTGTGATAGCCTCAATAGTAAAGAGAAATAAAGTAGAGGGGAGGGTTTGGGGGAGAAAGGTAATCAGGCTAGTTTTGGACATGTTGAGTTTAAGATGTCTATAAGACATTTGGCTTGAGATATCATTTTCTGCTATAATTCTACATTCGTATCACATGAAAATCATGAATGTAGAAGTGTAAAATGAATGTTTTACCCAGAAGCTGGGTAAAAATACTACTGAAAATAAACATTATTATACAGATATCAATTTATTAATGCTTTATATTAAATATTTTTATTGAACTGATAAGACTGTGTTTCTATTGTATTCATAACGTCCTGCTACATATAACACTAAAACCCTTGTTAAAAATATAAAATTCACTAAGCTTACTGTTTTACAGTAGCGCCGATAAAATTTTTTTTTCTAGACAGCAAAGAAGTGCTTCACACAAAAATACTAGTTATGAAAAATATAAAGATCAAATTAACCATTACCTCATAACACAAAAGCCATGACCTACAAAGTAGCAGAGTAAGCACCAACTTGAATTGGAAGAGGGAATTTCCTCACCTGTAAGTTCCCTACAACATTGCAATGATAGGGGTTAGTCTCTACCCCCTTCCCCTTTATAGAGGAAAAGTGTCAATAACTTTGTTAGGACAATACACAAATTAATGTCATTTATTTTTATTTTAAAAATGCTAGAAAACTGGGAAATAATTTTTACAGGAAGTACTTCTGATAAAGGCCTCATTTCTCAAACATATAGAGAACTGAATCAAATTTATAACAATACAAATCAACTGATAAATGGTCAAAGGATATGAACAGGCAATTTTCAGAGGAAGAAAATAAAGCTATCTACAATCATATGAAAAAATGCTCTAAATCATTATTGATTAGAAAAATGCAAATTAAAGCACCTCACACCTATCAAATTGACTAATATGACAGAAAAGGAAAATTATAAATGTTGGAGAAGATGTGGGAAAATTGGAACACTAACGAAGTGTTGGTGGAGTAGTGAACTGATTCAACCATTCTGGAGAGCAATTTGGAGCACATCACCAGAAGGCAAAGGGCTATAAAACTGTGCATACCCTTTGATCCAGCAATACCACTACTAGGTCTATACCTCAAAGAGATCATAAAAAAAGAAAAAAGGATCTATATGTACAAAATATTTGTAGCAGCTCTTTTTGCGGTGGCAAAGAACTGGAAATTGAGGGAATGCCCATCAACTGGGGAATGCTGAACAAGGTGTGGTATTATGAATGCAATGGATTATTATTGTGCTATAAGAACTGATGAGCAGGCAGATTTCAGAAAAACCTGGAAAGATTTACATGAACTGACACTAAGTGAAACGAGCAGAACCAGGAGAACTCTGTACACAGTAATAGCAACACTGTGAGATGATCAACTATGACAGACTTAGCAGCAATACAATGATCCAAGACAATTCCAAAAGACTCATGATGGAAAATGCTAACCACATCCAGAGAAACAACTGATGGAGTCGGAATGCAGATTAAAGCATACTATTTTCACTTTGGTTTTTTTTTGGTTTCATTTTTTTTTCCTTTTGTTTTGTTTCTTTTTTCATAACTAATGACTTTCATAACAGCGACTAATGTGGAAATATGTTTAACATGATTGCACGTGTATAACCTATATTGGATTGTCTGTCATATTGGGAAGGGGAGGGAGGAAGAAAATTCTGGAACTCAAAATCTCATAAAAAATGAATTTTGCTTTGATTTTTTTGGCATTACATTCAATTTATCTGGTGGAAAATTTTACTTACCCTGACATCAGTGGCATCTCCATGCCTGATAATACTGGCCCATGTGGTTGGCTCACTACTATTTTCAAAATAATGAAAGACTTTTAATACTCGCTCCATTGCCCCAGGAGAACGCTCCATCCCAGTACTGAGGTGTGTCTTTGTACTTGAACTTGGGGCGTGATTCAAGTTTGGGTCAAGGTAAGCAGCTGCCATGGTTTTGCTAGATGCTAGGTATCTGTCATATTCTGCGGAAAGGGGAAATAAGAGAACACATAAAATCTAGGGCATTATGATTAAAATTCAATCATTTAAGTGAAATTCATGTGCAAGTACATATATAAAATCTGTCTTAGTGACTTCATTTTCTACTTTTAAAATATAACAGAAAAATAAGAAGTTGCTGATAGTATTAGGAGAGAGTAACAGAAATTAACACTAATTTCCAAAGGAAACCACTATAAGCAAAATCTTTATAAATATTTATAAAGATCAATGATCTTTTTTAATGGATATGGATTTCTGGACGAGAGCTTAAAATAAAGGAATGACTGGCTCTTGGCCATGTGTGGCATGTCCTAATATGGGTGCTAACACTAATTTGCCTACTATCATACATACTCAATCAAGAAGATTTTAGATTCAAAGTGATATGGGAGGGGTAAAAGAAAACCTCCTACATCAACTCCAAGATGAGATACCTTAAAGAGCAATCATATTTCAGGAAGAAGACTGGCAATAATAAGTTTACCCAGAAAATGCAACAAAGGAGTCAGAAACTAAAATCCAGGCAACAAAGGTGTACACAAAATTATAAAAAGTATAGGTAAAACCAAGATAAACTGAAGACCCTCATGCAAAGAGGGGAAAATGGACTTGGCAAGCATCACTGAAGATTAGTAGCATGGAATCCATGACTAAAATATGACCTTGGATATAACTTATTCAAAACAAACAGGACACCTAAAAATAAAAGTAAGAAAGGTGAGAGGTGGGAACAGTTCAGATATCCTTACAATCTTGATTCGGTCCACCTTTCAGGTTGGTGGGAATATTATTCCTCTTCATGTACTCTAAGTTGCAACCAAACTTGCCTATTTGCTGCTCATCTCATCTCCCCATGTATGTTTCTAACTAGGCCCAACCACAACCTTGCCCAAAACCAAAATGGAATTACTCCCATCTGTCTCCTTTGTTCCTCTTTGGTGCTGTGATTGGGTCCACTAAAAGTTTATGTTATATAATCTAAAAATGGGCCCTACTTCAGCAAGGCAAACATTTTTTACTCCCTAATAAATGACCTGTTATCTCATGCTTCATAACAGTTATCTTAAACCTTTTCTTCTTTTCTCATGCTTCCCAGAGAAGCCGGTTCTCTTGCACTCTCTTAGCTGAAGTCTTCATTCTGAAAGCTAACCCATTCTCCTCTTCTCCTCATCTCATATAACTCAGATGTTTTCTCCATACTCTCCCTTCCTTCATCACAGTCTCACATGAAGACATGGGTCCTCTCTCCTTACAAAAGCCAACTCCTCTCCAAGAACCCTTGATCCGATTCCCTTAAGGCTTCTCCAGCAGATTTTCCCCATTATCATTTCCATACTCTCTTCAATCTTTCCCACCTACTGGCTCCTTCCCAGATAAACATGTATCCCCCAACCTTAAAAAGGATGTTAACTGATATGATCAGCTATGTTCCTTTGTCATTCTTGCCCTTCAAGGATAAACTTTGTAAGAAAGAAATTTAGACACCCTAAGGGCCTCGGCTTCCTCCACTCTCATTCTCTTCTAAACCTTTGCATTCTAGCTTCCAACCTTATCATTCAACTAAATCTGATCTTTGCAAAGATGTATAAATGATATCATATAATTGCCAATTCTAAAGGCCTTTTCTCAATCCTCATCATCCTTGTAGCATTTGAAACTGTTAATTACTTTCTCCTTCCAGATATTCCTTTCTTCCTGTTTTTTAGTGCTCTGCTCTCCCTTAGTATTCCTTCTATCTGTTCAGCAGCTTCTTATCAGTCTCTTTTGCTGATCCTTCATCCATGTCATGCCCATGAACTGTGGGGATCCCTTTACAATTCTGTTCTTAGCATATCATACTCTACAATATCGTTAGCTTGATAATCTCATTAACTCCCTTGGGATCAGTTATCATCTCTAAGCAGAGGAATACCAGTTTTATAAATCCAGTCCTCATCTCTCTCTGAGCTATGGGAACACATCACCAGGAGCCTTTGGGACATCTGGAAATGGATAACAACAAAGAGGACTCACCATCTGCTGAATGCTATCATCCCTGTTTGTCAAAAAGAAACTAAGGCTCAGAAAAGTTGAATAAATTAACATACGTTCTCTATTTCCCACTCCAGTATATCCTCTACTCAAACTGCTGAATTGATCTTTTTTAAGCACAGGTCTGACCACATTACTCATCCCCCCAATCAAAAGCCTTGAGTTGTTCCCTATTACCTCCAAGATCAAATTTAAAATCTTCTGTTTGGCTCTTAAAGCCCTTTATAACCTAGCTACTTCCTAACTTTCCAGTCTTCTTATACCTTATATCCATCCCTTGTTGTTGTTCACGCTTCATTTTTGAAGAATACCAAATGACATCACGTAATGATGTCTTGACTTTCTTGTGAACTGGATTTAAGTGAGGCAGAGTTGCACAAATTTGTCACTGTCTCTTCTAGGGTCATAGAAGTCTAGTGACAAGACAAAAGTCAAGATGACTGGCAATGGCTCATAATGCAGTGGATGACTTCGATGTCTGACCAAGCTCTAAGTGCTCCACAAAGCTTGCTTCAGCTACCTTCATGGCTGTTGGAACAGACTGTTCTCATCCGCCCATTCCATAGAAGGAACTCTTCACATGCTTGGAATGGACATCCCCTTAACTCACCAAAAGGTTTGAGGCCCATCAGTTATCCTCAATCTGGTTTAGCTCCTCTGCAGAGATGGTTTTAGCAGGTTGTGATCAATGTACATGCTACAGCTTCTTGGAGCCACAGGTGAGAACTGGGTGAGTCAGGTAGACAGGAAAGGTGGATAAGCTGCTCTGAAAAGGATGTGGCAAGCCCTGACACCAGAAGTGCTAGTCCTCTCTGAATATCCCATTCACATCCTCCACCTCATCCCATCTATCCCACCCCCAACCCTGACCATCCTCTACCTACTCTGAAATCCAGTTACACTAGCTTCCTTACTTGTTCCCTGCACAAGATACTCCATATCTCCTTGCTCTTTGCATTTTCACAGATGTCCCCAATGCCTAGAATTCTCTCCTTGACAGTCATCAACTCCTGGTTTCCTTCAAGTCCCAATGAAAATCCTATCTTTGCTCATCCCCCTTAATGATCACGTCAGTTCTCTGTTGATTATCTCCAATTCATACACACACACACATGTGTACTCTTATTTGTACATAGTCATTTTCACGTTGTTTCCACCATTAGACTGTGAGCCTTGACAGCAGAGACTATTTTTTGCCTTTCTTTCATAGCATGCTCTTAATAAATGCTTGTTGACTTATTTTCAAAAGGGATCAAAATTTTCATTAGACAAGAAAGTATGCTTCTGCCCTTTACAAGAATTAAATAAGTTAGCCACTATATATGAATATCATACTATTCAAGTCTTCCTAGGTGAATTCCAGGCCTAGACTAAAAAAAATTATTGAAAAGATAAGTCACCTGCAAAGATTCTTTGCAGTTTAACTAAAGCTGAGGGTGAAAAGCAATCTAATAAACTAACCTAGATGCTTTATTATTGAAAGAAAAGGAAGCAAAAAAATTCATGAGAAAGGTTTGACCACAATAATAATGATGATGATGATGACTACTACTACTATCTCTAAAGTATTACTTTAAGATTTGTCAGGTAATTAAGGTTAAGCTAAATAAGGTTCTATAGCATTATTTTAAGGTTTACCAAATTTATTAAAGGCATTGTCATTTGACATAATGTCCATAATTAAACATATAGCATACTATTGTTATTATCCATATGGATATAGATGAAAACAAAAGAAGCTGAGAGAGGGTAAACAACTTTCTCAGGACCAATAAGATAGTAAATAGTAGGGGATGGATTTAAACACAAGTATTACTGACTCCATGTAAAGAACTTTATCCATTAGACCACACTGCCTCAACTAGAAAAAGGAATCCAATGATAAAAAATGCTATCCACCTCCAGAGAGAGAGAGAGAGAAAGAGAGAGAGATCTGATGAACTCAGACTGTAAATGGAAGGATGCTTTTTTACTTTTTTTTTGTTTTGGGTATGTATGTTTTCTTTTGCAACATGGAAATGTTTTGCATGTCTTCACATGTATAATCAATACCATATTGCTTGCCTTCTTGATGGCTGGGAAGGGAAGAAAGGAGGGAAAAAATTTGGAACTCAAAACTTTAAAAAATGAGTGTAAACAATTTTTTACATGCAATTGCAAAATAAAAAATAACAAGCCATGCTGTACTCTATTTCCTTTTGAATAGGGTGGCCACATTGATATGTTAGGGAAATTCTGTGGTTATAGTTTTCCTAGGTAAACTATAAAGAACATTTAAGTTTCTCATGTTAATCTTGGAGAAAATATGGAATGACGTAGAACAGGCAATGGAACTGTTGAATGATCATACTCAAAGCGCAGTCATAAATGGTTCATTGTCAACCTGGGAAAGCTCCAAAAGGTAGTACCCTAAGGATATGGCCACATTTTGTGCAATGTTTTTATCAATGATTTATTTAATACTATAGCATATTTGCCAAATTCACAGATAGTGACATAATGGTGAGAGAGATGACCAACATAGGTTTTCAGAGTCTGAGGCCAAAAAGACCTCGACAAGATAGAACACTAGACAGAAACAAAGTGACATTTACAGGAACAAAGTAAAGTCTTATACTTGAGTTTAAAATATCAATTTCATAGAAACAAGATGGAGAAGTTAAGAGTAGACAGAAGTTTATGTAAAAATTATCTGGGCATTTGAATGAACCTAAAATCCACTGTGATAGGGATAGAGACTGGACCAGTGATTTCACTGGTATGAGGTACTCCTGAATATGTGGTACCTTGTCTGCAACTCACTGTTTTATATAGTTATCTAAGGCAGCAATAAGTTAAATGAACTGCTCAGAGTTTACAAAACCACTGTATTAAAGGTAGAATTTGAACCCAAGGTATTCCTGACTCAGATCAGCTCTTTTTACCACATAACAACTGAAAGTAAACTAAAGCTGTAACAAGTTATGCAGTGTCTAAGACTAAGGAAAAGATAGTCTCACTGTAATACTACTCTCCTCCTGATAAGAACAAACATGGGTACCATGCTCATTTCTGGGTACCCCATTTAAGAGAGGACCCTGCCAAAAAAGGAGGAAATAAACGGCACAGGAACTTAAGGTAGTTAAAGCCCTCTAGGTCATGCCAAATGTGGATCAGCTGGAGGAAATGGAGATGCTTTGCTTGGAAAGAAGGGTTTGGGGCTGATCACAAAGAAGGATTATATCTCTTCTAATTGGCCACAGAGAGCAAAACAATCAGCAATAAGGAGAAGTTTAAGAGACAGAAATGTAGTCTGTGAACAGAACTGTACACAAATGAGATGGACTGCTTTGGGAGTTTCCTCTTCACTAGACTTCTTTAGGTCACGAATGGCCACCTGTTGTGTATATGCAGCAGAGATGCTTGTTTAGGTATAGGTACAGATTGGCTGTGAGAGTCCTTCCAACTCCGAGTTTCTGTAATTCTGTGTATAGTACCTAGCATTTATATAAAATGAGTTTTCAAAAAGATTTCAAGTCTGTTTATTACTTTGTTTTCTCTTTAAGAAAATCTGATCTCAACAAAAAATATCCGTACCTAATCCAGTTAACATTACTTCATGACTTCATTCATCTGTGTATTCTAAAACCTTAGGAGATGATCTTGATGTGTTATAGCTGAAAAACGTCATCTTTTGTGATGAATATTTCTGAAATCACTGCCCTAAACCTTGGATAACAAAGAGTATATAATTGTGCCTATAATCAAAGTATTTTCACTCTGGAGAGGACCAAAGATTATTTACTGCTGGTGCAGGCATTAAGAACCCCATGTTACACAACACAATAGGTATTAAGGTAAAACTCAAGGGTAGTAATGACAGGGCCATATCCGGAAGTTCAGAAAGACCAAGGAATATTCTTTTCCATTATATGACATACATACCTGGGCTTGACTGATGGGCTTGATTGTGGCAACTGTAGACCTGAGGCCCACAATAACTATAACACACTCAAAAAATAATAAACTGGTTACCATATTTTTCAGGGCCTAATCATTCAAATCTATAACAAAAAAAATTTAGATGCCAGTCAGATTTAAAAGGAGGAAGGTAGACTAGGTAACTTCTAAGGATCCTTCCAACTCTGATATTCAATTGCTGATGTTTCCAATTCTAATTATCTCTCTCTCTCTCAGACAGAGACACAGACACACAGACACAGAGACACACAATTTTTCTTCTACTCTGGCTTCAGACACATACTAGCTGGGTGACCCTAGGCAAATCACTGAACCCTGTTTGACTCAGTTTCCTCATCTGTAAAATGAGCTGGATAAGGAAATGGCAAAGCACTCCAGAATCTTTTGTCAAGAAAAACCCAAAAGGGGTTATGAAGAATTGGACATGACTGAAAATAACTACACAATAACAAAAAATTTTCTTCTACTACAAACTTATACTGTAACTTTTGGCCTCTCTGTACCTGCTCAGGGCACAAGAAGTTAATTTTCACTAATCTATTTCTTTGGAAACAATTCATTCTTTCTGTCGTAGTTATGTGATGGAGCCACTGCAATGCTCAAAAACCTTAAATGGCTCTTCACTGTTGACGAATTAAATTCCAAAGCCCAATTGTTTGACCTCCACAAACTGGCTACAATTCACCTTTTTCAGTCTGTCCTCACCAAACCTAGAATCATGCTAAACCAAATACTTGCTTGCACCTTCTCCAAACACACCTCATGTGAATTTCCCATTTCTGTTTCAGTTCACAAAATTATTCAGTCATAAATTGTCAGAGTGGGATAACACAGAGATCACATATTCCAAGCCTGTCATTCATCTATGGAAATGGAACCCTGGAGAGGTATTTTGCTCAAGACTCAAGTGAAAGAACAGAACCAGGATGGGAATCCAGGTCAGGTATAATATAAAATTAGGGTGCACTTTTTACTCCACTGGATTGCGTAGAGTTGGAATGTTTTTTCAGCCCCCCCCCATTTTCTAGCTGTTAATATTTTTGAAATAAGGACTTAAAAGAAACTTATTTCATTTAAGCATTCTCTGATCCTCCACAGCTTGCCACCCCACCCCCCAACCAAGAAACAGGTCAGACTGGCCTAACTTTATTTCACAGCACTTTGTTCCTATGTTATTGTGAACTTATGTTCAAATGTGTCATGATGTAAGGAGAACCTATTCTATATTTCATTTCTGTATTAATCTTTATTTTTATCTCTATTAATCTTTGTATCTCCCTTGGCACCTATCACAGTGTACGACAGAGTAGACACTTAGTAAATATTCATTGAATGAAATAAGTTTCTACCTACTCAATGACTATTTAAATCATTAAGGAAAAAATAGCAACACACATCTCTGAATACATAAGACTATTTCTCTTTCATGACAGAACATGGGCAGAACAAAATAACTTTCAGTTATTCTTATCTTATTTTGCTACATTTATGTTAATCCATTTGTTTCAATGTTTTAAAAGAATATGGCTGAAGTTTATCTCTTTGTGGATCTCTTCTCCAATAAACACTGCAAAGAATGCCAGGATAACCTTTCCTGGGTAGAATACTTTTAGAAACCAGTCAAGATAATACCACAAAGCTACAGTTTTGACTGCGTGAACAATGAAAAAGTCACATTTTTTTAACAGCATATAATCTTCAAGCAATTTGGGAGTCAAAGCATTTAAATAATAGATGAGATCATGACAACAAGGTTCTAAAAATCAAATCTAGTATCAAAAATATACTGTTACAGTAATTGCAACAGAAAACATAAATATATATTTACACACATATGCATACTGGTCCAAATAAACATTTACAAGAAAATAAAGTTGCCAAGGAAAGCCAACAATTTTATCTACCACATTCCGAGCACGAAAACAAAAAACAATTCTTCTATCGTGTCATAATGACGAAACATGTAATTTGTGGGGTACTATCTAACCATTTCCAGGGACAGCAGGTGGTAATCAATTTAAAAGCCTTCAGCTGTAGAGAACATCCTTACAAACTACAATATAGCTCATTACTATCCACACCTGTTTATCAAAATTTTTATACAGCACAGCCCAAAATAACCCATTCAAATTCAGAGAAGCATAGATGATAGCACTAAAATGCAGGCCTGAAAGTCTTATATCAGTGTATATTTTAACAAAGCCTTATAATGAAAGACTTCACTTAAAGTTTCAGTAGGCAACCAGAAATTCAACAGCTTTTAATTAGTATTTGTTAAAATATGTAAATGAGGTAAGGGCCAAAAGAATACTGAAACTAATTTTAAATGAAGAGAATAAGAAGACACAGGAATTCTTTTTTCCTAAGAATACTGAGGATTTTTCTATGGCTTAATGACTCCAATGTCTACCCCAAGAAGGCAGGATTGCCTACTTTGTGGCAATATAGTTTCTGATAACCGTTAAACAGTAGCCATATATCCCACCTTGCTTACCATTTTATTTTTTAAATCTTTTGGGGAGACAAGTTGTCAGTGTGGCAGAAAAGCAAGTCTAGTACAATTTTCATGACTCCCACACCAAGAAATGGCATTTCCAAACTTGAACTCTTAAAAGCTCATTTTCAACAGCCTACTCCATATCATATAGGTATTCTATGGATATCTTAAATTGGTTTTTGTGACATTCTTCTCTCTTGATTGTTATCTAATCTGTCTGAATATTTCTCAGTCTCCTGAGACAGTTTGTCTTCCACATCACATCTCCTAAATGTGGGCATACATCAAGGCTCTGTCTTGGACCATCTTCTATTTTCTCTATACACACACTATCTCACATGATGATTTCATTAGTTTCCATACATCATATTATCATCTCCAGGCAGATTATTTCCAAATCCATATACCCAGCCCTCTTCTCTTTCTTGAGCTCTAATCCCAGATAAAATCCAACTGCCTGTTTGATGTTTCAAACTCTATGTTCTTTAATCTCAAACTAATCATTTTAAAAATTAAAATGATTTTCCTTCTCTCCTAAACCATCTCCCCAAAACTTTCCTGTTAAAAAAGCATGGTTTCAGTCACTCACACTCAACACCTTGCCATTATCCTGGACTCCTCATCCTCCTTCACTCCACATATCTTTTTTTTATGGTTTTTTGTTTGTTTGTTTGTTTGAAGGGGAGAAGGCAGGGCAATAGGGGTCAAGTGACTTGCCCAAGGTCACACAGCTAGTGTGTCAAGTGTCTGAGGCCAGATTTGAACTCAGGTCATCCTGACTCCAGGGCTGGTGCTCCACTCACTGCGCCACCTAGCTGCCCCCACTCCACATATCTAATCAATTACCAAATAATTTCATTTACTCCTCCATAATACCTCTCACATTGGTCTCCTCACCATTCAGACAGCTGCACTCCCTAATTCAGACCCTTAGCAACTCAAGGTGTCAGGGGTCAGTGAAAACAAACAAAAATCCACTTGTGTTAAGAATCAAGTCATAGGATAACAGTATGGAAAATGTTTTTATTTTGAGGGAAAAGAGAGAAAGAAAGCAAAGGCAAAGAGTTAAGAAAATTCTAAGATAATGGATTTTTTAAAGAATATACAATAATTCATAAAAGAAATTAAAACAGGAAGAATTTCCACAATTTTCATTTAACTAATAAAAGGTTCAATTCCATATTTATATAATCAGCTATATCAGATGACATGTTCCTTCAAATTAATGAATTTAAACACTAAACTATGATAAAATGAAAATAATATTCTTCCCTGTCACACTTTTTCTGAATGCTTTCTATTGATTTCAATAGCAAAGACTATGGCCACACTATTATTATAAGGGTATTATAAATTTTGACTTTACATTTCTTCTGCAAAAAAGAAAAATGTTGAGATTAAATGTCCCTTATCAATTTTATTATGATGTAAGATGGAAACTGTTAAGCATGAATAGAAATATCTCTTTAGTACACGTATGTCTACAATACTCCAATGCAGCTTAGATTTCATTAATGTATTTCCTAAAGAGATGAAGTTGCAACCCACCCATATCTGTCCATCTTGTGTGACTCTCATTTACATGCTCCCTAAATTCACAAAAAAGGAATCCAACCAATAAGCCTGAGGTTTTTCTTAATTTCTCTTGACACCACGATACGAATGGAGCATGTGAACTATCTATTCATTATTTATCCATGCTATTTATTTGTGACCAGCCTATCTAATTCTATTGTGTAATTCTCTGATAACAAGCTTGGCATAGCAATTGTGTAATTTCTTCTCTGAAATGTGTGGAAGCTTGTTCATGCCCACCCAAGAATTTCTCCACATCTCTTTAGGTGATACTCAACTTCAGTTCTTCAGGGACTATAAAATGTTCCATGGACTTCAACTGCTATCATCAGAACACTGGTATTAAAAAAAGATGAATATTAGCTTCAAGGATAAATTAGGAGTCATTTAAAGAGGTCTACAAACTCCTCAAAGCAACCTAACCTGCTCTCCTATACAATTCTGGTCCCAGTTCATTATCTACTGACCACTGAAATATGAAAAAGATCTTTTTGCCATCAAGCCAGAGGGTTGCTATCATGAAGAACACTGTTCTTGTTGAAAGGCAAAGCAAACGATGGACACCGAACTTGAAGATGTTGTTGGTTATCTCCAACATAACATGTCCAAAAGCAGCCTCCTAATGCCCACCTCCAAGTCCATCCCTCTATCCAACTCTTCTGTTTCTATCTGAGTGTCACGATCCTTTTACGATCACCCAAGTTCATAACCTTGTAGTAATCCTTTACCCTCACCACCAGCATCAATCAGTTGTCAAGTGTTGGTTCTATCCACTCATAGCCATTCACCTAACTAAGCCCTAATCGGCTCAGGACCAGTCTAGTGCAATAACCTCTTAGGCTCCTGGATTCCCTTCTTTCCATCTCCCACGCAGCTATTAATCAATATTCCCCGAACGCAGATAGGATCATGTCATTCCCCTACTCAAAAATCTTCACTGACCTCATTGCCTCTAGAATAAAATTAGACATCCTTGGTCTAGCACAGAGGTGGGGAACCTGCAGCCTTGAGGTCACATGTGGCCCTCAAGATTGTCAAGTGTGGCCCTTTCACCAAATCCAAATTTCACAGAACAAATCTTGTGATTCACAGAACAAAATTTGACAGTTTTGACTACATAAAATTGAAAAGTTTATGCATAAGCAAACTCAGCTAAAATTAGAAGAAGCAGGAAACTGGGGAAAAAATCTGCAATGTTTCTCTGATAATCTCTTTTCTAAGATAAATAAGGAACTTATGAATATTTATAAGAATAAGAGCCATTCCCCAATTGATAAATGACCAAAGAATATAAATAGACAGTTTTTAGAGGGAGAAATCCAAGTTCTTAACAGTAAAAAATGCTCAAAATCATTAATATTAGAGAAATGATTAAAACAACTCTGAGATACACTTCCTACTCATAATACTGGCAAAGATGACCAAAAAAAGGAAAATGACAAATGCTAAAGGTGCTAAGAGGAAACAGGTATATTAATGCACTGCTGGTGAAATTGTTCGCTAGTCTAGCCATTCTAGAAAGGAATGTGACACTATGCCCACAAGGCTATTAACTGTGCATACTCTTTAAACTAGTCATACCAATACTAGGTTTTCTCCCCCAAAGGCAATAAAAGAAAGAGGAAAATGATGCAAATATACAAAAATATCCATGGTAGCTGTTTTTATGGTGGCAAAGAACTGGAAAACTGAAGGGCTATCCATCAATTGAAGAATGGCTGAACTTATGGCACATGAGTACGATAGAACAGGGCTGTCCAAAATATGGCCCGTGAGCAGCATGCAGCCCGCAGTACAATTTTATGTGGCCTTCCCATGGGTTTTAATTTTCACGAGCGAAAAAATAAAATAATAATTTTTGTGGAATGCATATTAGATTTTTAAATTTCATCACTAATAATCTCATTGACGTTAATTTTCTTTGGTGTTTTTAAGCAGTATTACGGATGGAACATATTGCATGGAATTTTCAATTAATCTCTGGAATGCGTTCCATCTGTAGGATGCAGACTAGTCAGTATGCACCTACCTTTATACTGCTGTGTTGTCGCTTTGTTGTTTTGTGTTTGCTTTCGTTGATATTGATGTCATATTGATGACGCGCGTTCCCTCACTTTCTATAAGTATACTGTATTTTTTATTCTGGGTGCAGGCCTTGAATAATTATTTTATTTTAATGTGGCCCTAAGATAACCTAAGGTTGGACAGCATTGTGATAGAATATCACTGTGCTTTTTGAAATGATGTTTCAAAGAAACCTGGGAAGACTTGTACAAACTGATGCAATGAGCAATGAGGAGAACCAGAACAATTTATACAACAGCAATATGGTTAAAAAACAAACACCTTTGAAAGACTTATAAGGAACTCTGATCAACACAATGACTAACCACAATTCCAGAAGACTCATGATGAAATAAACTGCACATCTCCAGACAGAAAGGTGATGGCCTCAGAGTACAGATTGTATTCTACGATGGTTTTTGTTTGGGGGCTTTTCTGATGGGGTGAGAGAGGGAAAGGAAACATGACTATACAAGTTTCTAACTGGTTTTGTTTTTCTTACTTTCTCAGTGGGGTTGGAGATAGAGGGTGAGGGAAGAATTAGGCCCTAAAAGTAAAATTGAAAAATAAAGTAAAATAAAATTTAAAAATATAACAAAAACATATCAAATAATAGAGAATTTGTATAAAACCATCTCAAAAAGACATCGAACAAACCATAAATGAACTCCCAAAGAAAAAAAATCTGAAGACTAAATGGATTTATAAGCAAATTCCATTTAAAAAAACACCAACCGGATTGTAGTGTTTCACAAATGCTTACAAAAACAGCAAAAGAAGAGACCCTACCACATTTCTTCTATTGTCTTGATATAAGGACAGTCAAAATAGAGAATGAACACTATGGACCAAAGTACTTAATAAACATTAGTGCCAGAGCTTTTTTAAAAAAAATATTAACAAAGAGGCTACAACATATCACAAAGATTATACATACCAAGAACATAGGGTTGGTTAAATGTTAGGAAAACTATCAACATAATATACCATATTATAACAAGAACAATGAAAATTATATGATTGTAGCAAAGATGTTCATTATCACCATCACTATTTGATATATTGCTAGAATGACAGCTATAGTGATAAAACAAGAAAAAGACATTGAGGGAATAAACATGCAAAAAGGAAACAAAAACTGAGTTTTGAAAATGTATGGAGGTTTTCATGTTGGATTCTAAAGAGTCATCTAAAAATTAATTAAAATAATTAGCAACTTCACCAAAGTTTCAAGATAGAAAATAAACCTAAGTAGGGGTGATGCAGCCCAGGCCAGAAACAGATTAGGTCAAAGCTTCTTTGGGAATCTGCAGTGAAGGTGGTTTGCTTACAAATGGTCCTTGGACTTTCATTCAGCCTCCAAACAAAAATTACTGAACTCTACCACTGCCAGATTTTACATCCCAAGGAGATCAAAGAAAGAGGAAAAAGGACTAAATGTAAAAATATTTATAGCACTCTTTTTGTGGTGGCAAAGAACTAAAAATGAAGGGCTTGTCCATCAACTGGGGTATAACTGAACAAAGTGAAATGGAATGGAATAGAATAAATACACACACACACATGTTTTAGGCACTGTGCTGAGCACTTTCTACAAATATTATCTCATTTAATCCTCACATATAGAATATATAGAATAGAACATAGAATGTAGAATACTGAGGAAGGTGGGTTTTGTTTTCCTTAATATAATCCATCAAGCTCCCATTTTATAAAGGAGTAAACTAAGGCAGAGTTAAGTGACCCACTAGCTAATAAGTGTGGGAGTTTAAACTCAGGTTTCCTGATTCCAAGCCCAGTGCTCTATCCATTGGACCACTGGCTGCTTCTCTCTTACCCATGCTGCACTATAGCCAAAGCAGCCTAGTTGTTACATCCCAAGATGACATTCCATTTCCTATGCCATTTCTCAGGCCATCTCCCATTTTCCCAAGTGAACACTCTTCCCTCTTCTACCTCTCAGGACATCTAGCTCTCTTCAGTGCTCAAGTCAAGTATCTTCTCTTTCCAGAATCTCCTGACTCCCCTCTAAATAACTGTCTGTATCATCTTGTATTTACTTATCTATAAAGATGCTATATGTAGCTCTTACATTTGTATCCCCAATGCCAAGCACACTGCCTATAACAGTTGACATTTACTAAATGCTTGTTGATTAACTGCCAGGAAGGAGGGTTTAAGGCACCAAATAAGAACATGTTCTGGTGTAGAATACTGAGGAAGGTGGGTTTTGTTTTCCTTAATATAAGCTGAATGACTTTTTCAGGAGTGTTCTTTTAAACTGATGGCATTGTTTCGCTTTCCCCCAACTTGACATTGATGCTCTATAAAGTGGATATTATTTTATCACAAAGTGGCAGCTTATTATGCAAAGAGCACTAGACTTAGAGCCATAAGACACTTTCTAGCCATGTGACTTGGCAAAGCCACAACCTCTCAGCCTCACCTTCCAAGGCTGGAGTAAGGCAGCTATTAAACCTATAGAAAGGTCAGCTACTGCTAAATTACCATATATCAATGTTAAGGAATACTACTATGACGTAAGAAATGGTGAAAGAGATAGTTTCAGAGAAACATGGGAAGATTTATATGAACTGATACAGAGCCAAGAGAGCAGAAGTGGGAAAACAGGCTGGCTTGACAGTGCTCACAGCAGTATAGCCTAGGTGCCCAAGGGCTTCCAGGTCCCAGTGATTTTTCCTAAAGTGCAGATTAAATAATACTGAATAAACTCCAGTGGCACCCTGTTGCCTCCAGAAGTCCTTCTTAACCTACTCTCCCCACCCCGACATTTCCTTATACCCCACCAACAACATACTCTTAGATCTAGTGACATTGGCCTCTTTACTTTTCTGAGACACTCCATCTCTTGATTGAGAGAGTTCCTCTAGCTGTCCCTAGCCTAGAATGTTTTCCCTCTTCATCTCTATTCGCTTCCTTCAAGTCTCAACTAAAACTGCACCTTCTATAGGAAGCCTCTACCAAGTCTTCTTAATTCTAATGCATTCTCTCTTTTAATTATTTCTTATTTATCCTGTATGTAGCTTGTTTGTACATATCTATTTACTTGCTGTCACAACCATTAGACTGTGCCCTTGAGGTCAAGGATAATCTTTTGCCTTTCTTTGTATCCCCAGCCCTTTGCATAGTGCCAGGTATATAACAAGTGCTCATTAAATGATTATTGACTGAGTGACAGGCCTCTAGAACTCTGTTCTGAGAAATCAGAGAATGAAAACCCTGAACCTAGCACTCAGTATCTCAAAAGTCCAAGGGTCTAGGCCCCCACGAGGTGATGTCAGCACTGGGACCCAGGGCAAGTCCACCATACCCAAACAAAAGCACTTTAGGGTAAAGGGGCAGGCCCTGGCACAAGGATCATTTTCAGAAACTAAAGCTGGAAAAACAAGTAAATCAAGGACACTGACCAATATAAAAAAAAAATTATTGTAATGCTAGAGATCCTCACCTTCCCTCCATCCCCCACTCCCCAAAAAACAGCCTAGAAGGAGAGGAAGTAATTCTGTAACAATTGCAAGCACACATACAAGGGGCAATGGGGAATGAATTTTCCCTAAGTACTACACGAATACCTGGGAAAAAAGAGGAATTTTTTTTTTAATGAAGTAAGAGCTCTGGAGTAAAAGAGTAGGAAGATAGTAAGCAGCTTAGAAGAGAAAGTGCTGACCTAACCTAAACAATGGATTCACTAAAAAAAAAAATAGAACAGACCAAACAGAAATCTATGACTGACACATCGCAGCAAAAATAAGAACAAAATCAAAAGACAAAAACAGAAGATAATTTAAGATATCTGATGTCAAAAACAATTTATCCGGAAAAGAGATAAAGGATAGATAAATCACTGGACTTCCTAGGAACCATGAATCTACACATGCACATGCGCACACACGCGTGCACACACACACACACACACACATACTCTTTCTTGCTTTCTTTTTTTTGTCTCCCCCCACCCCATCTCTCTCTCTCTCCTGAATACTACATTTCAAGAAATCATAAATGAAACCTGTTCAGATATATTAGAATCAGGGCAAAGAAAAAAATAAAAATTCACCAATCACCCCCTGAAAGATACTCCAAAAAGGAAAAGTCCTGCAAGCCTAATAGTAAAAACCCAAAGCTCCCACGACAAAAGGAAAAATACTACAAACATGCATTAAGAAGAAATTCAAGTATCAAAGAGCTGTAGTCAGGATCACACAAGACCTGGAACCTCTAATAAAAATGAGAAGAAATCTTTGGATACAATATTCTAAAAGGAAAAAGATAATAGTTTTATAACCAAGAATAATTTAATTTACCCCAAAAGCTGAGTAAATTCCTACAGGGTAAAAAAATCCTTTATTAAAATAGAGGATTTTGGGAGCCAAGATGGGGAGTAGAAGCAGGGACCTGATTGAGCTCTCCCCCCAAACCCCTCGAAATATCTGTAAAAAATGACTCTAAACAAATTCTAGAGCAGCAGAAGCCACAAAATGACAGGGTGAATAAGATTTCCAGCCCAATATAATCTGGAAGGCTGACAGGAAGGATCTATTACATTGTGCTCAGAGTGGAGTGCAGCCCAGCCTGGGCTGTGTGACAGGACTGGAGCAGGCCTCAGGGCACTGAATCACTGGCAGCTGTGGCAGTTTCCAGATTTCTCGACCCCCAAACACTAAAGACAGCTTCAAAGGTCGGTGGGAAAGCTCTCTTACCTAGGTGAGAGAGGAGCTTGGTCAGGCCACAGCTCCAACCCCAACCCCAGGGCAGCGGCTGCTTCAGGAGCTTTCACCCTACAGATGGTGGGAGAACCGAGAGGCTGATCTGGGTCTCAATCTTGGGTGACGGTCCTGGGGTGAGAAGGAGTGCTGGCATGGCAGAGCTGGTGGTACCTGTAGAGAGGGAACCCTCCTTGCAGTTCCAGGACAGAAAAGAGTCCTTGTGTTTGCTCATGGACCGGAGTGCAGGCTGGGAGAGTAGTAAACTCTTTTGATCATGCCACTTTGGAGGAACTGAGGATTTACAGGTCCCAAGAGATATGTCTGAAAACAGCTGCACAAAACCCCTGAAACTTGGGGCAATACACTCTCCACTTAACAAAGAGCTCAAAAGTCAAATAATTGGCTGCGAAAATGAGCAAACAGGGGAAAAAGAATAAGACTATAGAAGGTTATTTTCTTGGTGAAAAGACGTTTTCTTACACACTTGGTGACGAGGACGATCAAGGCATGCAGCCAGAGGAAGATAAGTTCAAGGCTCCTACATCCAAAGCCTCCAAGAAAAATGTAAAATGGTCTCAGGCTATGGAAGAGCTCAAAAAGGATTTGGAAAAGCAAGTAAGCAAAGCAGAGGAAAAACTGGGAAGAGAAATGAAAGTGATGCAAGAAAATCATGAAAAACAAGTCAATGACTTGCTAAAGGAGACCTCAAAAAATGCTGAAGAAAATAACACCTTTAAAAACAGACTACTCCAAATGGCAAAAGAGGTCCAAAAAGCCATTGAGGAGAAGAATGCTTTGAAAAGCAGAATTAGCCAAATAGAAAAGGAGGTTCAAAAACTCATTGAAGAAAATAATTCCTTAAAAAATTGGAATGGAGCAAATGGAAGCTAATGACTTTATGAGAAATCAAGAAATTATAAAATAAAACCAAAAGAATGAAAAAAAAATAGAAGACAATGTGAAATAATATCTCATTGGAAAAACAACTGACCTGGAAAACAGATCCAAGAGAGATAATTTAAAAATTACTGGACTACCTGAACACCATGACCAAAAAAAGAGCCTAGATATCACCTTTCAAGAAATTATCAAGGAAAACCACCCTAATATTCTAGAACCAGAGGGTAAAATAGAAATGGAAAGAATCCACCAATCACCTCCTGCAAGAGATCTCAAAAGAAAAACTCCTAAATGACTTTATGAGAAATCGAGAAATTATAAAATAAAACCAAAAGAATGAAAAAAAAATAGAAGACAATGTGAAATAATATCTCATTGGAAAAATAACTGACCTAGAAAACAGATCCAAGAGAGATAATTTGGACTACCTGAAAACCATGACCAAAAAAAGAGCCTAGATACCACCTTTCAAGAAATTATCAAGGAAAACCGCCCTGATATTCTAGAACCAGAGGGTAAAATAGAAATGGAAAGAATCCACCAATCACCTCCTGCAAGAGATCTCAAAAAAAAAAAAAACTCCTAGGAATATTGTAGCCAAATTCCTGAGTTCCCAGGTCAAGGAGTAAATATTACAAGCGGCCAGAAAGAAACAATTCAAGTATTGTGGAAACACAATCAGGATAACACAAGATTTAGCAGCTTCTACTCTAAGAATCAGAGAGCTTGGAATGGGATATTCCAGAGGTCAGAAGAGCTAGAATTAAAACCAAGAATCACCTACCCAGCAAAACTGAGTATAATATTTCAGGCAAAAAAATGGAATTTCAATGAAATAGAGGACTTCCAAGCATTGTTGTTGAAAATACCAGAGCTGAATAGAAAATCTGACTTTCAAATACAAGAATCAAAAGAACCAAAAAAAGGCAAATAGGAAAGAGAAGCCATAAGGGACTTATTAAAGTTGAACTGTTTACATTCCTACATGGAAAGATGATATTTGTAGCTCAAGAGACCTTTCTCAATATTAGGGTAGAGGGTGTATGTGCGTGTGTATATTATATATACATACATGTGTGTATATATATATATATAAAATATAAATACATGTATATAGTGTGTGTATGAGTATATGTATATGTGTACATATAGGTGTGTGTATGTATGTATATATGCATGTGTATATGTGCGCATGTACATATTGTGTAGATATGTAGACAGAGGGCACAGGGTGAGCTGAATATGAAGGGATGATATCTAAGAAAGAGAAAGGTAGAATGTAGTAAATCATCTCACATAAAAGAGGCAAGAAAGAGCTTTTACAATGGAGGGGAAGAGTGGGGAGGTGACAGCAAATAAGTGAGCCTTATTCTCATCAGATTTGGCTTAAGAAGGCAATAACATACACACTCAATTGGGTATGGAAATCTATCTTACCCTACAGTTAAGCAGGGGGGAAGAGGATAAGAAAGGGGGAGATAACAGAAGGGACCACAGATTGGGGAGAATGGCAATCAGAAGCAAACACTTTTGTGGAGAGACAGGTCAAAGGAGAAAATAGAATAACTGGAGGGCAGGACAGGTTAGAGGGAAATATAGTTGCTCTTTTCACAACATGACTGTCATGGAAGTGTTTTGCATGACTACACATGTATAACCTATATCAAAGTGTTTGCTGTCTCAATGAGGGTGGGTGAGGAGGGAGGATGAGAGAGAATGTAGAACTCAAGTCTTTAAAAATGAATGTTAAAAATTGTTTTTACATGCAACTGGGAAATAAGATATACAGGCAATGGGGTATAGAAATCTATCACCTTACAGGAAAACATAAGGGAAAGTGATAAGAGAAGGGGTGGGGGGTAATAGAAGGGAAGGCAGATCGGAGGAAGGGGTAATCAAAATGCACACTGTCCTGGAGGAGAGAGATGAGGAGAAAATTTGGAATTCAGAATCTTGTGGAAGTGAGTGTTGAAAACTGAAAATAAATAAATTTATATAAAAAGACGACTTTTTAAAAAAAATCTATTTTATTTTCGTTTAGCATTTACGATGAAAATACCAGAGTAAGGACTCTGAAATACAAAAACAAAAGTCCAAAGAAACTTAGTTAGAAAGGTAAATTTATTTGAACAATTGGGGGATGTAATTATACAGGGCCAACATTCTAACAGGGGGAGAAGAAATAAATCCTCTTTGAGAATCTTGATTTCTTCGAAGGATATCAAGGGAGTAAAATTATTTAAAAGTAGAGGACCAGGGATAGGTTGGTTCTATTCTGAGGGTTTTGAGAGGGGAAAGAGAAGGAAGAACAAAAGAAATACAATAATGAAGAAAGGAAGGGGAGAAGTGAAACTTGCTATTTTCTCATGATTGTGGTATGAAAAGTATATAAACATGAAGGAGTGGGGAAATTCTGTGAATCAGGTAAAAGAGATCAGGTGAAATTCACTCTTACTTGAAATAGATAAAGGAGGTTTTAAAACACACACACACACACACACAGAGTTTGGTGTATAAATACAACAAACTCAACAGGGAAACAAACATATATAGGTGGGAGAGATTAAAAGGGAACATAATACTGAAGATGAAAGAGGGGCAAAACACACTTCCTGATTATGAAGGATTAAAAGAAAAAATACATGAAAAGAAGAATCTGGAAACTAAGAGATCCCTATCAATTGTTTAATGGCCGAACAAATTATTCCATGAAATGGAATACTATCACACTATAAGAAACAATGAAGGAGACAATTATAGAGAAACCTGGGAAAACTTTATGAACTGATTTAGAATGAAGTGAGCAGAACCAAGAGAATAATTTATACAATAACAACAACACTGTAAAAACTAGCAACTTAGAAGTACTTGAGAACTCTGATCAATTCAACAATCAACCATGATTCCAGAGTACTCATGATGAGACATGCTCCCTACTTTTTGACAGAGATGTAAGAATGTACGATGAGACATATATGGTTTTGATATGGTCAATGCAGCAATTTATTTTCCTTGACTATGAATATGATACAAGAGCTGTTTTTCTTTTTCCTTCTCCTCCCACCCCCCTCACTCCCGCCAGCTAGGAAGGAGTGAAGGGACAAGAAGAAAAAGAATACAGACTTTGGTTAATTTTTTAAAACTTATTTTAAAATAAATAAGTAAAGCACATAAGAGATCAGAAGAAAATATGAAAGGAATTATAGACAAGCAGGGCAGTTTTGAAATTAATGAAATACATTTAGAATGTATTATATACTTTTTTTAAAGCAAGTAGGATGAAATAGAGATTCATAGATTCATATACAATCCTCTTTTATGTTCTGTGGTATATATGGAACTGCTTCTCTAAAAGGTTTTTAAAAAGGCTATTCTGGTTGTCAAGGCCAGAGGAACTCAGAGTCTGTACTAGCCTGGTGACTGTGAAAAGAGATGTAGCTGAGAAAGTAGAAACTTTAAAAAGCTTTCCAATCTACACAATGTTAGAGTTGTTTGCTAGTCTATATGCTCTAGTATGCCGACATTGGTTAGTGACTGAGCTAAGCCTGCTTGGGTTGGATCTCAGCTTTTTCCATCTTCTGGCTCTCTACAGAACCACAGCTACTATGATTTTTTTTTAAATCCATGGTGTAGGGGTTATTTGAGCTATTTTGTATCCTAGCTCCAGGGCTATCTCAGTTTTTATGTAATTCAGGTCACTGCCATGCAAAAAATCCCTTAGGAAGTATAGATGTCTTTTAAACTATTTTTTTTTCTGGCCTCAGCTGGTTCTCCTTGAATCCATCCTATTCTTTGAGCTCAGATTAAGAAAATGTCACTTCCTTTCAGTCCCAACACTACCTTGGCCACTTCCATATGGGAGAAAACTTCCCTTAACAAGACAAGAGGGGAAAGGTGATACCATCAACTTTTTCCTGTTTTCCGACTAAGTAGCAAACTCTTGTCCTCCCTATAAAAGGAATCATCAATAATTTATTTTATATAGCAAGCTGCTCTCTTACTCCATGTAACATATAATCTCATCTACGTTAAGTCATCTTATAACTTTTCAAAGAAATTAATTGCTCAAAGTGAAAGACGCATGTGCAAACATTTACTTATGCCTATGCCACTGTGAGAAATGCTGATGCTTTCATGTATAGTGTCAAATAAATGGTAACAAGAAGGGAAAATAAGAGACAGGAAATGAAAATAAGTATTCTTATGTCAGAATTTGGATAGAAGCCTGAAAAAAAAATCTATTCCTGTGATTTCAAACTAGGAACATTCTTTTTTTCATTTTCTATACATCTTTCCTTTTTACCCTATTCTCAAAATGTAAAGATTACTGTGTCTGGTAGTCTAGCGAACAGTATAGACTTCCATTTCAGATATGTGTACAATAATTCACACTTAAAGGATTAAAAGTGATCTCGATACAAAATATTCTCAATGTACTTCTGTCATTTTAAGGTATATTATTCTTGTCAAAGATGTAACATTATTTATGAGGTTTTAGCTCATAAATGATAATAAAATCTGTTATGCCACTAACAATCAAGAATTTTCTAGAATATTACCTTGTTGATTTAGAAAACCCAAAAAGAATCAGCAAAACAACTGAAACAAATAGCATTTTTAAAAGTAATTAACAAAATTTTGACATGATATAATCAATGTAATTGTGATCTTCTTAATTAGTGCTTAGAGTAATCCATTTGGAGGAAATTTTTTGTCATGCTGTAGTATACTTCTTAATCTAGTAGATACCGGTGTATGTTATGCCTTTCCTCAATAGTAAGAACATAAGGTAATTTGGGGAATAATTCCCTATTTGACTAGAAGCTAATAAAACTGGAAAGCAGTTTAGCAGAAATTAAATTCAGAACATCTTATGCTGTGTAACAATAATAAGCACAAACCAGGTATATGATCTGAATACTAAAGGTTCAACAATTGTAAGGAGAAGCATTCTTAACCATTCAACAGATAGGAGATTATCACATAAAATAAAAAAGGCATTTTCATAACATGAAATTGAAAGGCTTCTGTATTAATAAAATCAATGCAGCTAGGATAAGAAGAAAAGCTGCCAACTGGGACAAAAATGTGTACATTAAGTATCTCTGACAAGGGTGTGCATGAGTGTATGCATGTGTATTTGTATTTCAAAAGACTCAGTGTAGCTTTAAGTTATTAAATAAATCTTAAACCACACCAAGATTTTTAGTACATCCTATATACACACTCATACATACATACACACATATGGGGGGATAAGCATTTCTATAGTTCCTACTGTGCACCAAGATTGTGCTTAGCACTTTAGAAATATCATTGGATTCTCATAACAACCTGGGAAGCAACTGCTATTATAATCTCTATTTTACAGTTAAGGAAACTGAGTTAGACAAAGGTTAAATGACTTGTCCATGGTTACACAGCTAGTAAATGTCTGAGATTGGATTTGAACTCAGGTCCAGAGCTCTATACACCTGGCTGCCTACTTGATTCCTACTGTTAGATTTTATGTGTGTATATAGGTATAGTATACATACATATATAAAACATTCATCAACACACGTAAAGATTTCTCTAACACAAATATAAAAAATCAAGAGCAATTCCACATGGAAAAGTGATCAAAGGTTATTAATTTTCCAAGAAGAATGACAAAAATACAAACAACTGTATGAAATGTTGTTCTAAATCACTAATAAATAATAACATAAAAGTTTAGGGAGTTGTGGAAAGATAGGCACCTTGCACTGTTGGTGAAGCTGTGAACTGGTTCAACCGTTCTCAAAAGCAACTGGGAATTATTCTAAGAAAGCGACCAAAATAACCAAAACCCCACTGCTAGGCATACAGCCCAAGGAGGCAAAGACAGAAAGTAAGATCCCATATAGATTAAGACATTTATTACTTTTTGTGATAGCAAAGAAAAAGAAACAAAAGCAGATATGGGTTATCTAGATAAATTAAGTATATGAATACAATGGACTATTTATTTACTATGTTATAACTGATGATGAATATGAAGAATTCAGACAAGCATGGGAAGTCTTATATGAATTGACTGAGTGCTCATAAACAGAACCAAGCAAACAATAAATACGATGACAACTAATTGAAATGGAAAGAACAATTACCTAAAGAAACTGAGCACTACATCATAATAAGGACTACACTTGGCCCCAAAGGGATGAGAAAATATAACCCCTTCCATTCTTTACAGAGGTAGAAGAATACAGTTATGAAACATTGTACATACTGTCAGATGAGATATTAGTCTTGCTAATCTGCTTTTTTTCTTTTTCTTTTTAATTTGATAAGGGATGGCTCTGAACAGAGGGGCTGGGGAGTGGAGCAGGTATATTAAGAAATCAAGTTAATATCAAAACCAAAAAGTAATAATAAAAATAATTATTTTGGAAGAAGTGATATGGCCTCAATAAATGGAAGCCAAACTCCGATTAAATGAAAAAAGTTACTGAATAATGGTCCCAGAGAACAGATAATAAAATACACCTTATAGAGAAGTTAAATCATTTTCAGGTATGAATCTAAGGTAAAAATGGAAGATATCAAAAGGAAAGTGGAATAATAACGACCTGAGGAATATGACCCTTTGCAGCTTCCACTGGATGACAGCACTACCCCTTTAACAATGAGAAATTAAATGGCTGCTATCAGAGTATATACTGAATGCTACGAAAATTCTATTTCTATTCAATTCCACAAAGTATTCATTAAGTGTTCGAGGATATGTTATGTGCTTGCTTTAATGTTTGACCTCTTGAAGATGTCCAGTAAGTACTGTCGACAGTGAAATCTGCTTAGGTTTAGGCAGCCTCTATTAGGGATGAAATACTTCCACCTGCAGCATAACCCTGTCCCAACCAATGTCATTTTACAATACTACTCTATCATAACAATATTCCACTAGTCATGAAAAACTACTGAAATATACTTCAGTGGTTATAGTGAGCTCTCTATTCAGCTAGACCTCCCTTTCTACCCATCTCAAAACAACAACAACAGCAAATACTGATGCAACCTTACAAGAGATGGGTGAGAGATGATTCATGAAATGGTGTAGATATTATCCAAATACAGCACTCAGAGATTAAAGTCAGAAACTCAAGTATAGCATTCAATAATTCAGTCTTGTTATTTGTCCTCGTTCTTGAAGAGGACCATGACATCAGGGAAGTGATGCCATGACACGCAGGTGCATTGGGTTTAAGTGATGCAGGGCTATGCAAAGTCACTAGCCTCACTCTCTCCTCCAAAGCCATCTGAGTCCAGTGGCATGATATATATCAGAACAACTAGAGATGGCCCTGGATGCAGTGGGAGATCTAGGCCTTTTTAAGCTAAGGTCTTTAACAGATCTCACTTTGACTGAGGCAATGCCCATTCAATGATTAAATCTAGGTAAAAAATGAGACAGAGGTCTCTATAACTTAGTCAAAAAAAAAAAAATCCGTCTGGGAGGGGAAGACCTGAGGGTTTCTGGCTAAAACAGAAACAAATGCTATTTACATTAATTGAACATGGAGTAAGCTTAAGGAAAAAGCTTAGAAGGGTAAGAATGGACATTCTCCACAAAAAAACAGGGTCAGAAGAACAAAATGAAAGAAGCACAGTGCTCCTGATAATGGCAGTTGACTTCTCTCAAAGAAGTAACCTCAGGCAGTACCATTATATAGTTAGCACTGGCTAGCCAAAACCCTGTCACTCAGCTGAAAGCAAAAAGCTATGAGTTGAGACATGGGTGACCCAACATAGTTAGATAAGACTTCTTCCCAACATCTATTCATTGAAACTTCCACAGTTCCTGAGCAAATATAAAATACTATCTGGCATTCAAAGTCCTTCATAAGCTAGTCTCTCGTACCTTTCCAATCTTTTTACACCTTAAATCTCCCCACCCACCCACCACTAAGTACTCTATAATCTAGTAACTCTAGTCTCCCAGTTGTTCCTAGAACAACATACTCCATTCTCCTATCTCTGGGCATTTTCATTGGTTGTTCCTATGACATGCCTAGAATCTAATCCTAGAAATGTTGTTCCTCATATGCCCAGAAATCTAACCCTAACCCTCCTGCCTTCCCTAAATTCCTTCAAGTTACAGATAAAATTTCATCTTCTACAAGAAGCCTTTCCTGTTTCGCCTTAAAGCTAGTACCTTCCTTCTAAGGATCATCTCCAATTTATCTTGCATATAGCTTGTTTTCATGTAGTCTCCCCCATTAAACTGTGAGCTTGAGAAAAGGGATTGTCTCTTGCCTTTCACTGTATCACCAATGCTTAGGACAGTGCCTAATACATAATAGTAATAAATGCTTATTGACTGACTAACACATGGAGACATATATTGGGGGCAGCTCCTACTCACTCTCCTCAGTAGCCAATTAAGAAACGTCTAGACTTCCTTGAGACTCCCTGTAGAAAAAGAAGGAGTTATGGGAAAGAATATGAGGTAGAGAGTAGGCCAACATTATTAACACTATATAGTTGATCTTTTATAGCATGAATTTTGTCCTTTCGGAACAGATATCTCATCTATAATGCTGTTGCTACAGAACAAACCTCACCAACCCCAAAGTTGTTTCAATCAAAATCATGTTTGGAAGGGTGGGGAGAGAGAATCAAATAAAAATATCAAGTAGGGAATGCCTGTGACTATCTGTAATAACCATGGACATCTGATCTGACAGTAATTGGTAATTAGGTGAAGCTTCACTCTTCTGGTAAACCTTGGGATTCCACACTATTAGAGCTCAGAGGGGAATGCAAGCTTTGAGAAATATATTTGTACTGGCTCTTCTCCCAGCCTGCTGAGAATTTTTTCAGTGTTACTCTGAGTAATGAAATAACAAGCTCTCAACAGAACACTATGTCCAAGGAAGCTTAGATCTGCTCTTTTGGTGACCAGCCCTTTTAATATCATCCATGTAAATCAGTTTTCCCTACTACTTCCCAGAATCCATGCAAATAATATATTCATGGGGAAATAGAAAATCCTTTGGATTTTTTTTTATCTCCAATGAAGGCTGGAGAGATGGAGAAATTACCTCTAAGCAAGTCATTCTGTCAGAAGACCAGACTGGTGGCATGTGACAATCTTCAGGTTCATGTGTGAATCACATGTCTCTAAGGATTCACCAAAATCTACAAGTTAAGTGAGCAAATAGGGGGAGTGGCAGAACTAGTCATACCAGTTTGAAGTAACATAACCAAGTCTATCAATCAATCAAATATTTATAAAGAGCACTGGGATAGGCACTGAGGATACAAATGCAAAGAATGAAATAATCATCACTTCAAATGAGTATTCATTCTAACAGGAAAGACAAATACACATAAAAACACAGACAGTATGAATATAAAGTTAATAGATACACCCATACATACAAAACACACATGTTACATCTAAGTAGTTACGGGAAGAAAGCACTAGCAGTTAGTGGGGAGGGGTAAGGAAAGTGGTGCCTGAGGTGCATCTCAAAGGAGGGGTAGAGTGAGGAGAAGGAACTCTATGAGGCAGAGGTAACAAGGAGGAGCATTGTAGAAGTGAAGACTGGACAATACAAAGGGAGGGTGACATGAGATGAAGTATCATGTATGAGAAACAGAGAAAAAGTCAAGTTTCACTAGATAATGTGGAAGTCACTCAGTCAAGGAACATTTATTGAGCACCTACTATTGGTTAGAAGTAGTAAGGTGGTGCAGTGGAGAGACCATCAAGCCTCAAATCAGGAAGACCTGAGTTCAAATATGGTCTCAGACACTTACAAGCTATGTGACCCTGGGCAAGTCACTTAACCCTGTTTGCCTCAGCTTCCTCATCTATAAAATGAGCTGGAGAAGGAAATGGCAAACCACTCCAGTATCTTTGCCCCAAGAAAACTCCAAATGGGGTCAGGAAGAGTTGGACAAAACTGAATGACTGAATAACAACAAATTTGTCAAGACGCTGTGATATGTAGTGTGAATGCAAGGCCTAGATATGATAGTTCCTAAAAATGTTGGAATTTTGAATCCTCAAGTTTATCTTCTTTATAGTTACCATTCTTAAGAATTCATACAGTTGTAGAATGTAAAAGTTGGATAAGACACCTAAGGTCATCTAGTATAACCAATATTTTAAGAGAAATCACTCTATAACATCTGAACAAGTAATCATCAAACCTTGCCTTGAAAGCTCCTAATGATGGGAAATTCACTACCTCTCAAAATAGCCCATTCCATTTATTATTATTATTATTATTATTATTATTATGAAGAAGAAGAAGCAGAAGAAAGAAGAGGAAGAAGAGGAAGCAGAAGCTATTTGGCTTCATCACGTATTTGGCACATAGAAGATACTCATAATACTTGCTGAGTTGATACTATGCAGTTCAAAGGCACACAGTTCTGTGAACGTGTAGTAGATCATCTTGTGCTGCTGCAGCAGCTTTGATTTTTCAAGGTCCTTGACAAGGAGGTGAATTATGTCAAGTTCATTTTATAGAAGGTCAGAGTCAAAGGTTAATGGCTAAAAGTCTGGAAACCTTACTCAAGCAAACAGACTCTCAGAAGAAAAGAATAAAGCAATTAAAATTCGGTGACTCTTTTAGATAACAAGAAATATTCAAAGTCAAAAGACTGAAAAAAAAAATAGAAAATGTATAGAATTTAACCATTCAAAACTGACCTAAAAATAGACCCAGTAAAAATAATTTTTAAAATCATTGTACTCTCTGAAATTATGACCAAACAAAAAACTTGGATATTGTTTTTCAAGAAATCATAAAACTACCTAGATCTATTAGAAAAAGAGGGCAAATCATCCACTGGAGAATAGCTTAACAGTTATTGGATACTAATGAGATAGAGTATTATTAGGCTGTAAGAAATAATGAAAGGGACAGCATCAGAGAGCTGGAAATACTTTTATGAACCAATACAGAATAAAGGAAGTAGAACTAGGAGAATAATTCTAGTAAGAACAGTATCATAAAAACAAACAACTATGAAAGACCTGAGAACGCTGATCAATGCAATGATCAACCACAATTCCAGAAGACACAAGATGAAACATGCTACCCACTTCCCGACAGAAAGATGATGGACTTAGAGAACAAACTGAGACACATTATTTTTTGGACACACCTAATGTGGAGATGTGTTTTGCTTGACTATACATATTTTTTTACAAGGGCTCTGTGCTTTCTTTTTTCAGTTGGGGAGGAAAGGAAAAGTGAGATGGACAAGATATGAAGACAAATTTTAGTTATTTGGGAAAAAAAAAATTTTTTAAAGGTAAAAAGGGAGGAAGGGAAGGGAACAAGCATTTATCAAGCACCTACTATTTACCAGGCACTGTGCTGAGCTCTTTACAAATTTTATCTAATTTAATTCTCATGATAACACTGGGAATTAGGTACTATCAATATCCTCATTTTATAGTTGAGGAAAGTGAGACAGAAGTTAAGTGTCTTGAGAATGGAAAATACAAAGAATCCACCAATCACCTCCTGAAGGAAACCTTAAACTGCAAATACCCAGGAATATCAAAGCCAAAAAATCCAGAGCTTCCAATAAAGAAAAAATACTGCAAGCAGCCTGAAACAAAAACTTAAAAGTACCAAAGAATGATAATCATGATCACACAAGACTATGCTACAAGTATCATAAAGGTGGAAAAAAATCTTGGAAATAAATACTTCAAAATCACAAGATAAAGGCTTACCTGGAAGAATGAATTAGCCAGCAAAACCGAGTACAATTAAGTGGGAAGAGGGAATCAGACCTTTAATAGAATTGGGGATTTTCAAGCATTCCTGATGAAAGACTAGAATAAGTAGAAACTTTGAAATGCAAACACAGGAGATAAGAGAAACTTACAAAGATAAATACTTGCTGGTAATTAAAGTGTACTAAATCATGAAATGTTTATATTCTAATGGAGGGAAAGAAACAAGTGTCCCTGGAAATTTCACAGTCTAAAAAGGTCACACACAGAGAGTTTAAGTAACACCTAAACACAGACCAAGTACAGTTTTGTTTTATTTTGTTGGTTTTAAGGGAGGAATAAAGGGAAATGATTAAAAAGGAATTTTACTATTTTACAAAATTGTGACATACAAGAAAAAATATACAAACAAGGAGCAAAGTTAAATATGGTTAAATATAAACACACAGAAGTTTTAGTGTAGAAACTAAAGAAAGAAATATGAGGATATAGGGAAAGGAAACAGGGACCTAAAGGTGAGCAAACAGTCCTAAGCAAAACAAATGTCGACTTCTGAGGATAGATCTTAAAGGAGTCAATAAGAGAAAGGCAGTATAAGAATGAGAGGTCAGGGACTGGTTAAAAGAGGAACAGCACAGGAGAAGGAATAGCCTACTTCAAAGATAAAATACTGGTGTTGGGAAAATTCCTACTTTGCTCTACTTCATCTTTTGCAAAGAGGTCCCAGATGGAAAAGAGAAATAAAGGGTAGTCAGATATGAAGAAATAAAACAAGTAATTATCATAATTGTGAATGGGATGAATTCACCCATAAAATAGAGCAGAACAGAAGAATAGATGAGAAAGCAGAAGCCAAGAACATGTTATTTACAAGAAACACACTTAAAACATTAGGATTGACCCAGAATGAAAATGAGAGTTTGGAAGATAATTTATTATGCATTAAATGAACTCAAAAAAGCAGGGATGAAAATCATTTTAGAAAAGGCAACTAACTGTAAAAACTGATATGGTTAAAACATAATTACATTATGCTTACACACAAAAGATATGATGAAAATAATTTATATGTAACCAACTGCATAGCATCTAAATACTTAAAGTTATTTGGATTATACGGAAATTTGACAGCAAAACATTGATAGATGGGGATCTCGACATGGTAATTTTAGAACTAGATAAGCTAAGAAAGTATTGACAAGAAGTTAATGACCTGAATTCGAAAAAAGCTAGATGTGATTATACTTTTGGCAATTATGGAAGGAGAATTAGGATTAGGAACACGAGTGTGTGTGTGTGTGTTTGTTTTTCCTCTCAACGAGTAAATGGCACCCTTTGCAAAAACTGATCATCTACCAGGCATTAAAAACTTTATGTATAAATGCAAATAAGCAGTAAAAATAACATGACCTGTAATGATCACAATGCAATAAAAAGTATAATCATTAAAGTACATTTGAGGAAAACATTCAAATTTTAATGGACACTCCATAGTTTAATCCTTGAGAACTGGCGGGTCAAAAAAAATTATAGAAACAGTAGAAAATTTCATAAAATAAACTGACAAAAATGAAACAACATACCAAAACTTTTGAGATGAAGCCAAAGCAATGAAAAGGTAAAATTTTATGTCTCTAAATACTTTCATCAACAAAAGAAAAAAGAACAGATTAATGAATCAGGCATGCAACTAAAATAACAAAAAAGGAATGAATCAAAAATTCCAGTTAAACAAAAAATAAAAATTTTGAAAAATCAAAGATTTTATGAAAACAAAGGAAACTTGAAATTGTCAAATACAACTAGCTCTTTTTAAGTAATAACATAGATCATTATCTAATCTGATTTTAAAAACTACACAAAGAAAATTAAATTGCCAGTATCAAAAATGAAAAAGGAATATAGAATAAAACATTATTAGAAAAGCTTTTGATCAGTTATGTGCCAACATAAGCTATTTAGATGAAATGGATGGATATCTACAAAAGTATTACTAAACTGAGAACAAGAAATTGAAAATGCAAACAATCTAATCTCAGAAAAAGAAATCAATCTATGAATGACCTTAAAGAGGAAAAATAACCCAGGACCACATGGATTTACAAGTGAATTTTATCAAATATTCAAGGAACAATTAATTGCAAAAAAAAAAAAAATCACAAAAGCTAGGGAAGAGATCCCACCTAACTGCTTCTATAAAACAAATATGACCCTGAGAGTTGAACAAGGGTAGTATAATGGGGCAGGGAGGAGGTGGGGGGGGGAATTGGGGGAGACCTGGAATATCAATGCAAAAATATAAAATGAGATTTTTGCCAACAATGATAGCTAGCACTTGTATTGTAATTTAAGGTTTGCACTTTACATTTTATCTCATCTTATCTTCACAACAATCTCAAGCAGTAGGTGCTATTATTATCCCCATTTTACAGATAAGGAAACTGAAGGAGAGAGCAACTGAGTGACTTAGTAAGGGTTACGCAGCTAGTAAATTTTGAGGCACATGTGAACTTCCTGACTCCAAGTCCACAATTTTATCTACTGTATCCCAGAGTGGACACTGAGCTAGGAATAAAAAGGCTACAACATATCAAAAAGATTTTACACTATGATCTGAGTATAATTTTATGAGTAATGTAGGATCTGACAAAGACAGATGGGATGAGAAAGAATTGATGAGCTGCTATCTGCTTAATAAATGCTTGTGGGGACTGAACTACTGAAGGGAGTACTTACATGGATGAGAGATCAAGGAACCACTGAAGTACCTGAGATTATTAATAACCTAAAGGTTAGGTCTATGCACTTCAGACCAATACAACAGGGGATAGTGTTCTACTATGTATTACCAAATAATGAAGAACAGAAAATTGTGAATCAATATGGCATAGCAGATAGAGGTGTGGATTCAGTTAGGAAACCAAGGTTCTGTAATATACTAGCTGTGGGAACATGGGCATTCACTAAATTTCTCTCAGCCCTAGTTTTCTTATCTGTAAAATGAAGATACTAATACGTGCAGTAATCACAGGGTTGTTGTAAGGCTGAAAGGAAAATAATGTACATAAAACTCCTGTAATAGTCCAAACAAGGTCCCAGGGCTACTTATTTACTTTTGTTCCAGTTTCGTATCTATTTCATACAGATCCGAAAGGAGTCTTTTTTTTTTTTTTTGTAAGGGAAAGGTGGTGCCAAATTCAGCCTACCCAGAGACAGACAAAAGAAGATACTGTTTTTCACACTTGCTAAAATGTTGCTCAATTATTATTTTCCCTTCATAATTTTTTGTTACCAACGACATGAGTTTCTAATTGTTCATTTATCATGCATGATACCTCTTTCCTTATAGTGTACTAAACAGAACTAAGAATTCTTGCTTTGGACTCTACAAAAGCTTTAGTAGATAAATTCCGAAAGACCGAGAGAGAGCCATTCCCCAGAACTAAAAAGATTATTTCTACTCAAAGGAGTAAAGGATCACTGCAGAGAGATTGAGAAGGAGATTTTTCCTCAGTGAAATCCCATTGATCATAATGGAGTGAAATCAGCTTTATGGAAAGGATACAGAGACCTCAGTCAAGCAAGGTCCTTACTGATACCCAATAGCAAAGAGTTAGACTGCAGCCCCTGACTTCTATGGGATAATTGTTGGCTGGGTGATAAAATTTCATACTTCCTTTGTCCCACTCTCCACCTGAATCTAATCCTGAGGTATCATATCAGAATTGACTAATTGAGTCAATTAAATCAGAAGTAAGAACAGTTAACAAGAAGGTTCAGATTGGCTGAGGAAACCAGGTTATCCTATGTAGATTTAATCTATAAAACAGATCAGTTCAAAATCAAAATTATTCAAGCACCTGGTAAAGATTTGAGCACATAGAGAAGAGAGCATTCCAACTAGACCCCCCAGGAGGAATCAACTGACAGAAGAAACAGAAGCCAAGATATCATCTCTTCCTCCCCACTCACAACCTGACCAGAGGAACTTTGAAAGTCCAGGTCTTCCTTTTCCTCCCATAACCATCCTAGCAAATATCTGCGGATCAACTGAATATAATGTCTGCATCAGAAACCAAGGACAAAGTCAATGCAGATTCAAGGATCTAAAAAGAGCCAGCAGAAAAGTTATACCATGGCTCAGGGGAACATCCTGACAACTCCAGCAAAAGTATTTCTCAGAATTGTGAGTTGGTCCTTTGCCCTATGTACTTTAAATTTGAGCCCACTTTCCCCTGGACTCTGTGTAGTGGTAGGAAACTGTGCTCTTAGTTTGGGAGGAGGGATGTTTTGTACCCACTACCTCACCAGAGTAATTAACATAAAGCACACTTAAGTCTAGCTAGCTATTTATTATCTGCCCGTAATTATGATGAGAAGCACACGGGTGAGTGTTCATGATAACCAATCCCTCAGGCTATCTTTTGAACCCTGGCTTTCCTTTGGGGACTTGACTCTAATATATTGTCTGTTTAACTCTGGGCAAGTCATTTAACTCCTTAGTACTGTGGGCAACGCTCTAAGAGTATAACTTGCATGAAAGGTACCAAATGGTATTGGAAGAGGGAGTTTCCTCAAGTAGGAGTTCCCTATTTCAACAGCATCACACGTTCAGTATGATATTCTGATGCATTAACTTCATTTTATTAAATCTGGCTGATTATTCTAGCCTAGTTAGTTCTTTTCGAACCCTAAACATAGTACCTATCCCTTGCAGCCCTGTCATCTGTAAATTTGCTAAGTATACTATCTATGCCTATACAGCCATCATAAATATTCACTGAGGGTCTACTATGTATAAAGTACTACCTATTCAGAGGAAAAGGTGAAATGGTGGAAAATCTAATGTTAAGAGCTTGTATTTTGTCTTTTCTCTCCTTCAGTATTTCTGAAACTAGTTCATTTTCTCCATGAAAGTGAGAAAAAAAATTTTTTTGGCGTTTTAAAGTCAAAGTTGATTCAATATATAGATAGAATGATCTAGTTAGAGAAACTTGTGACACATAAATCTTTCTCCAAAATAACATTATTTCCTTAGTAATGTCTACAATTATCTCTTACAGTCTCGCAAGTCCTTAAAAAGGTGAAACAATACAGTGTCTCTAAAGATGTTTTCAAAATACTCTTAGTAAGCTTTTATTTCTCTTTCAACAGTACTGCAACAGAAACGTACTAACCCCCAAGTACAAGCTGATACATGTACGAAATGAATATTTATTATGAACAGTCACATTTTCCAAATTGTGGAATAGCAAAACTATTTTCTAGGATGCTGGTAATAGTGTTATAGTTCAAATAGTGTTAGTGAAAATACATATATTATTATCTATAGAAATGCCCCACCCCCATGCCCTATACTCCCATAGGTGTGAATGGTCTCTGGTAGGCTGCATTTTGCCAGATTCAACACTGAAAAAGTAGTCTCCAGGGCATGAGTATGAAAGACTTATTCACAAAAAAATTAACTCAGTATATAATGATGAAGACAAGTTCTGGGGATTACTAGTGAAATGCTAGATCAACATAATTTCAAAGAGAGAACTTTAATTTTAAAGAATAAAGAGAAATATACCAGTTGAATTTTTACCTTTTGAATTTTGAACTCTCCCGATAAGTATATTAAGTCTTTTCTTAAAGTGGAGCATTGTTAATTTTCTGAAGGGTTAATGGGATCAACAGTTTGTGAATGATAACATCTGAGGACTATGGAACAGCTTCTACCCCACTACACACAGAGATTTACAATCTTAAAAATCTCTTTTAGTTTCTCTTTACCTAAAAGTTACATTTGGAAAAGGCTACTTCGGCAAATTTGTACCCACCTCTTCCTTTGTCCTTACAGGACAGGAATCAAACCAGCGCACAGATTATGCATGTTCTGTTGTCCTGGTACAAGGCAGTAAAACGAGAAGGGCAAGAGGAAGTTTACTAGAACTGTATTTGTTATGCGATCACTGAGGAGGCAGTGTGATTAACCTCCAAGAAAGGGGCGGGGTTGACAGGAGCCTTGCATTGTCAGAGCCACCTCTTGTGGCCAATCCAAAAGTAGCAATAGCCTACACAAGAGACAGAGCCAGGCCTATTTGTGAAAGCAGGTCTGCCAAATGTCCTGAACTGTAGGAACAACCTCAAACTTCTGGTATCTTAAGATTCTACTTTTTCCAAAAATACTTTCCATTTAAAAAAATTATTCATGTGTTTGAAAGCTAACAAGGTCAGGCTCAAATTAGTGTCTTCTCAGTAGACGGGAAGCCTCACTCTCTCTGGACTCTAAAAGTTTGGTACTATTTCCAACAGCTCCTGGAGTAACAAGAAAAAAGAAACCCTAGCATTTGGTTAAACTAGTTCAAATTCTGGGCCTGCTTGATGTGTCGATTGAGAATCTAGCCTGTGCCACAAAAACTAAACTGAATGTTCTCAAACAATGGGCAGGAATTATGCAAATAAAAGGCTTGCAAAAGTACCACAGTTTTGACATGTGGAACCCCCATGGTCCTCTAAGGAGACTCCACTAGCTTCATTGAACCACAGTAAATGATAATGAAAAGCATTTTTTAAAAAAAACATATGAGAAACTTCAATTTTTTTTAAAAAGACACCAAAATTAATGGGTCCTTTTCTTTTTGTGCCCAATAATTAACCCAATGTAATTTTAAAATTTACATATTAGATATTACACCACATTCATGTGGTACATAAACAAATGTGTTTTAAATGTTTAAAAGCCAGACAAATTTCAACATCCAAATGGATAAAAATTACTACTGGATAAATCAGAAGCATCAAAAGGAAAATTAACAGTTAGGAGCTAACATTTTAACACCCTAGCTGGGGGATAGTTTTTTTCACTAAACTAAAAGCTAGGTGGAATCAAACTATAACTCTACTTATAACTCTGCAACAGGGCTTATTCCAGTGCACTAGCTTTTAAAAATCTAACTTGAGATGGGGTTGTCTTGACATTAAGTATATACGTATGTTTGAAATAATCCATGTTTATGAGAAATGTTTTATCTAAATCCTCCGTAAAGGACCATCTTTGCTAAGGCAGATTTTTTTTTTCTATTAAGGTAAAGCAGTCATATATTCCACCCTTTGGGGTTTTCTTCTTAGTTACATGGCATGGAATTTCCCACATAATATTTTAAACAAATATGCCCCAAATGTTGCTTGGAACACACAACCAAGAAACTGTTTTTATTTCCTTAGAATTAATTTAAATTTTTAAATGAAGTGAAAAAATTTAGGAAAGTAGTAGAATAATACTGCATCTCTGACTCAATAATTATAAATCCATTTTGCCATCATACAAATTACAAAGTATTATATATATATGGATTACCTGCCACTAAAGGTTACCAACTTTAAAACCATAAGAAAAAAAATTAGGAAGAGAAGTTTTCATCCTATTTTAATTAAACTAGCCATTTCTTTTTCTTGAAAACTTCCACAAAAACACAATGGAAAATTAACAAGATAAAAATGATATGACAAAGTTAAACAAAGAGAAAGTACAAATTATAAAAGAATAAATGTTTACTCATTTAAACATTTTAACAACCATGAAAGAACAGCCAGTTTATAATTGCAAACTCTCTCCTAATTTTTAGTTTTCTCCTTTTGGAGATAATTTCTTGAAAAGAAAAACCTTAAGAGCCCTTTCCATGCCAAAATACAATTTCAAAACAATAAAAAACAATAGATTTTAAAATTATTTATACCTTTAGCCCAGCATATTGGAAATGGGCTACAGCCGCTTTTCTCCATATAGATAGCACCTGCTGGTTTCAGGGCCGGTTGGCCAGCCAGTTCCAACAACATACACACAATTGTATAGAGATCAAGCCAGGATTCAGCATACAAAGTCCCAATTCAGTGCTCCAATAGTATTTGCTCCTGTAGGGGGGCTGGATAGCTAATCACTTGAATGCATTCAATCCACAAGCAAGGCTAAGCTTCCCCTACATTTGTTCCTGTTTGGATAGTTTGCATCGAAATTTGGTAGGTATCACTTCTGTAACATTTTCCAGCAGCAGGAAGAATGCTTTTCAATTACAGAATCTTCTTATGCGTCCGCAATTTGAAACACAGACCATCCTTGCCAGAGTGAGCTACTGAACAGAATGCAACCAGCTAGTAATGTGACCGTGTGGGTCTGTATTCCTAGATTCATTCAGGAAGGGTGGGAGGGAAAGGGGAAGGAGGGAGAAAGGGGAGGGAGGAGAGAGAGAAGGAGATTAGAAAGCACCTTATTAATATGCTAATCTCACCCTTCTGTTCAATTCACCCAGCAGACTCCTGTTTACAAAACTGACAGCCTATTCCAAAATTGACCGAGCTGCAAATCAAGCTTGACCCAGGTCAGGTTTGTATATGGCTCTTTAAGCCATTTTTGTTGTTGTTCTCAATTTCTTGCCTCTAACATTTTACCAAACCATTCCTATATTAATGCAGTTAAAATAATTACCCAGATCAACAACTGGAAAAATAAAACAGAAAAGCTAAAGATTTCTGATACCAAATTATTTTCTGTCAAATTGACACTTTCTCCATAAATGTAGCTTAACAAAAAATGAAAAAGCAAATAGCTATGGCAGCTACATTCTTGTTGAATTATCCTAGAGAATACTGATGGACTCAACATACTTTTTTTTTCTAATCTCCTAAACAAAATATGATTGAGGGTTGAAATCATATACAGAGTAAGACAGCAAAATGTCCTCACAATCAGTACCACAGCTAGCTCCCCTCCTAAGAACAACTTACTTTTTTCCATTCAAACTGGGAGAAGACAAAGGTCATCTTTAAAAATGTAAGTATCTAAAAACATTCCACTTCAGCTGTAAGAGAATAAATAACTAGGAACTTTGTGTCCTCACTCTTCAGATTTATGTGATACAAAGTCATACTATGTATATCAAAAATTTGCCTAATACAAGGAATATCAATGTAATTATTTTTTTTAGCATAAACCTACAAACTGGACAGCTTTCAAATTCTGGAAATAGTGTCTAGGTGCCTGTAAACAAGTCACAAAATCTTTTGTTTCAGTAATATCTCTGTATCAAGGTATCACAGTAAAAGCACTGTCAAAATAAAAAAGGAGAAAGACGGTTAAATTTTGTTTATGCCTTAACCACCTGATCTCTTAAAAGAAAATACAGATAATTATCAAGAGGACTTTAAGAGAATAAATTCATTAACGTCTGCAAAGTACAGGGGGAAAAAAAGGACTTACATAAATTCTAACTAGAACTGAGGATGCTCACAAGGTTGGCCAATGTTGCCTAACATCTGCTTTATTTTAAAATATGCATGATTAGCCACTCTTGACCATGGTTTTGTCCTAGCTAGCCTACTGTGCCTTCAAGGCAACTAACACCAGCAGTCAGAGCTGCAAGTGACTTCTAATGTCCTAGTGAAAAGGCACCATTTGTTAGTCTGAACTCTGACCTCTGACCTCAGGCAGCTTTGGTGAGTGGTAACGGAAAAACAGCAAGCCAAGAATTAAGCAGAAGAAATAAGCAGATGGGTCTACTAGAGTAGTGACTTTTATCAGGCTTTTTTTACTAGTAAGTAAGGAGGGAATGTAGTAAGTTCTGGTCTACAAAAGACCCTTGCCACTATCAGAAGGATAAAGCAGAGAGCAATGATGCAGAACCGGGCAGCTGAATTAGCCCAATGAGAACACCCTTATATCCGATTTGAACCATTACCTGGGCACAGAGTTCTGATAAACCAGGCCACAGTCAACCTAATTTGGAAGTAATTTAGGTCCTGTAGTTAGAGGGGCCCCACAGAACTGGCCCCAGTTGGCTGAGAACCAACCAATTGGGCCCGCTGCTGAAGCCGTCCTAAAGCCCCAGGGCATTTAAATAAAAAAAAGGCTGCAAAATGACTGGAAAGGCAGGTTTGCTTTCTCCCAACTACCTACATACATGACGTCCAAAAAAACTCTTAGTGGGGTTTTAAGAAGTTCACAACTGCTTTAAGACTTTCCCCTGTGTATAAGGAGTCTTGCTTAAGTCAGGTCCAGTACAACAACACATGCCTAGCCTTGGCTGGGTCTTTGCTTCTCTGGATTATCTGTGCTTTTTTTTTTTTTTTTTAGTCTTATCTTTTTTTCCCGGGAATATACAAGCAACCAGGAAAACTGAAAGAATACTAGAAAAAGGCCAAAAGAAAAAAAAAGATTGTTTACGTCAGTGATATCAAACTCAAATAGAAATATGGGGACCACGGATCTATTCGTAAGGTTCCCTATGATAGCATACTGACAAGTTTTAAAATATGTTATCTGTATTTTATTGTATTTTTATTTATTTTCTAAAAAAATTTCTGAATTCTATTTTAATCTGGTTCTGGCTACACTCAAGAGTGTTGTGGGCTGCCACTCCTGGTCTACAAAGTAGACATTTAATAGATACTTATTAATTCAGAAAGTCGAGTGAAAGCTGAGATTAAATGTATATGTTCTCTGCAAAACCTTATGCAACACTGGTTTCTCTGTCCATTCCTGGGGCAAGGCATTTTCGTTTGTAGAGACCTCAGACATTTACTAGCTGTGTGACTCTGGGTAAAGTACTTCATTTCTGTCTCAGTTTACTCAACTGTAAATGGTAATAAGAAGAGCACTTATCTCCCCGGGTTGTTCTAAAGTTAAAATGAGATAATTTCTAAAGCACTTAGCACAGTGCCTGGCATAAATAAACACTTATTCCCTTTCCCTCATAATCCAAAATACTCAGAGTTCCAACTCAAGAGCTGAAAAAGATGTCTACACAACGGTGGACCTAATACCAAAAATGAAACAAAAAAGCATTTGACTCAATCAAAAGAACTGCATTTGCATCTGGGCTTTATTACTGTTAGCTGTGTGACCTTAGACAAGTCACTCCATCTCCATGAATCTAAACCATCCTGATTCATAAAAAGGGGATATTTGTAAAATCTACTTCCCACACTCTACTCTATAGTATAGAGTACTATAGAACTGTGCTACTACATTGTACAGTACATGCTTTTACATATATGATCTTAGTTGAACCCAGAGAGAAAGAACAGCTATTATTATTGCCATTTAATAAACGGGATATTGCTAGGGCACAATAAAGGGCTACCGGCAAGGCAGCCAGCAAGTTATTGACATCCACACAAACATACAACGCCTTATCATACTCGCTTTTAAAAGGAAATTTAAAAAGGAAAATTAAAAAGACTGAAAACAGTGAGAAAGTATCATCTATTTATACTGCCAAAGTTAACTATCCATTAGTATGGCTAAGTATCATGAACTACGTTCAAATCCACCTGGGTTCCTTTTTGAGTCTGAAAGGAAGAATGTCCTTCCATTTTCCTTGGCACTTGTATCAGCACTGATGTTATTTTCCTAATATTAACAATGTCACAAGGTTACCTTCTTTAAGACAAAAAAAAAAGCATACCAGATGATATTGGAAGTCAGCTGGCTGAAAACCAAGATGAAAGGAACAGAATGCAGGGGAAAAGAAGAACATTATTAATAAGGACAGAAATTAAAACTGTATCTCATCATGGTATTTATGGATAACCCACAGCTAAATATACACTGCAACATTAGTGACATGGGTTCAATTCAGGTTCTGAATTCATTTCAATTCAATGCAACTCAAATCAAGTCAATAAATGAGTCCCCATGAAAAGGACAGAATGAGATTATATATACTTTCACTGAAATAAGTAGGGGGCAACTCTTGTTTATGAAGTCTTATTTCTGTCAGTGGTACTGCTATTCATTCCATGTCCCACGCTAGAAACTTTGATCTACTGAATCTCCTCCTACTTGTAAGACCATTTCTCCATCTCCCTAAAAGGTACATCATTCTTCTCCTTAGTGTGGGTATCCCCCAAAGAACTGTCCTCTGCCCTCTTCTCTCTTTGCCATCTGTAAATAAGTGATTATCAAATTTATTCCAGTTATATAATATCTCACCTGAGCTTCAGGCCAGGCTTTCAAACTGCCTAATGGGCATAATCTGGCTATCCTACTAACCTTTCAAACTCAAAATATCTAAATCTGAACTCATTCCACCAAAAAGACTGTCCTTCATGCTATTTCAAATGATGGCACTACTGCCTTTCTCAGTCAATCAATAAGCATTTATTAAGTGTTTGCTATGTGCCGGACACTGTACTGGATACATAAAGATAAGCAAAAGATAGTCCCTGATCTCAAGGAGCTCACAGCTTACAGGGCAACGATGGAGACACCATGCAAATAACTTTGTATAAACAAAACATATTCAAGATAAATTAGAGATAATCAATAGATGAAGGCACTAGTATTAAAGCAGGAGGTAGGGGAGTCATAAGTAGGGCTCAAAACATCTTAGTCACCATATTCCTTCATTCTAAAGAGACATTCTATCAGGGCTATGCATTCTAACTCTACTACATCATCTGTACCCAACTTTCCATTTGTATTGCTACCAAGCCTAATTAAAGTTATCATCACCTTTCACCTGAACTACTTACAATAACCTCGTAAACTAGTCTCCATTTCCAGTCTCTCTTCTCCAATATTATCACAGTGCCTGACACATCCAAAGTGCTTAATAACTGCTTTACCCAAGTGCTTCATGTATCCATCCAATCTATCTTTGATGCAGCAAGCAAAATCATCTTTCTAATGAAAAGGTCAGCTGCCTATTAAAAAAAAAGAAATTCAGTAGCTCTCTATTTTTTACAGTGTAAAATATAAACTCCTTAGCTTGACAATGAAAGCATCAGTGCCAAAATCTGGCTTCAGTATCCCTTTAAGCTTCATTTCACATGATTCACTTTCACATTTCAGCCAAACTAGACTACTAGATGTTCCCCAACATTTTCTAGTACTGTCCAACTGATAAAAAAACGACCACAGGCATCATAAGATTTAATGACATAGGACCCATGACTAGAATATGGAAGAATCATGATAGATGTCGTGAAGATCAGTGTAGATACAAACAAAAGTGATGTCAGAGTATAATACAGATCAACTGGACAGAAAGAAGAAATATGTAAATTCAAGAAACAATCACAAGCTTGGCACTAAGGCATGTGTAATGTGGAAACTTCAGCTATCAATTACATAGATATCTGCTGGAGCTCCCTCTAAGGCAAACACAGAACTAAAAATTCTGTGGCTTTCCTTAATAATAATTTTATCTCTCAAAAAATAGAGAAAGCAATGCAGGGAATTACCATTCTTGGTTCACACCAATCATAAAGACATGGTTGTGTAAACTGAAATTATAAGAATCTTGGGAACAAATTAGCAATGAATATTAAAATTTACAATAAAGGAAATGAAAGGCAGGCATGGTTTGAGATTCAAAGTTATTATGAAAGCAGATTTCAAGCAGTTCAATAAAAGAAAGGTAAGAACTCATAGTGTAATAATGTCCAAAGGAAATTAGCCCAACAGGGATGGGAAGCTCAAAAGAATGAAATATTGAAGATACAACAAAAAATAATTCTGATGAGGAAGAAAAGGTAGAATTGCCTGAAGAAAGAGAAGAAGATGGACCAACCAATTTGGATTTTTAGCAAGACATGTAAAGGAGATGGACATAAGTGCAGGTAACAGAGGATAAACAAAAAGAAGTCCTATATGTACAATTTCAGGTGTGTTATAGATCACCAAGCTTAACCTGATAAGGAAACTAAGGACAACAAAAAGGGTTGTCGTGGGGGTTTTGTTAGTTATATCATGAGAAAAGAGGAAGATCAAAGAAAGGATAGGACCACTACACAAGGTAGATGAGATGTTCATAACAAATGAGAAGACAGAATAACTTTCATTTTTTCTGCCAAGGAGAATAATATTCGAACTTAAAACGACAGACTATAATAGACAATGGGACATTAATATCTAAGAAAAGTAGGAAAATAGCAAGAGTAATAATGCCATTGATGAGCTTAAATCCACTAGGCCTGGAAAAACTATTCTTCATCAGAGTACTGAAAGAATAAATGATGTAAGTGGTGATCCCTTGTGAGTGAACATATAGAAAGGAAGAACTGTTAAAGGTGTGGAGAAAGGCAAATATTACCCCAATTAAAAAAAAAAAAGGAAGAGATTAGAATATACAATCCAAAGGCCAGTAAATTCGATTCTTTCAAAATTTCTAGATGACATTATTAAAGAAAAGATGACCAAATACTGACAGTTTTCTGAGTCCTCATCTTTCTTGACCTCTCAAAGGTACCCAGAAAAGCAGTCCTAATTTTTCCTTGATCTTCCTCTTTACCTAGATAAAAACTTTAAAAATATTTTTCTTAACTTTTTCCACATTCTCAGCTTTAGTTAGCATTCCTGAGCCTATTCATAGAGGACTGTGCCAAATTTTTATATTCATCCTTTGTTGTTTTCCCTTGCTGCCATTTTCTATACTTGTCTTTTAAGAAATCTAACTTATCTGATTTCCCTGCACATCCATATACCATCTCTTTGGATGACAATGTATGTTCTTCCTCTTCATAAATGTTTCTTGTTGTGTCTTTGGAATTTCATATTTGAGAGCTTCTGATGTATACTGAGGCTTACTTATCCAGTAGAATTTCCCAAATTCAAGAATACATTTCAGATTATGTATTGTTTTCCTCTTCCCAATCACAAAGCCAAAGATAGAACAGTTCTTCTTCCTAAAGTTCCCACCACTACCAACAAAGAAGAAACAATGGAACATGATATTCTTTGCACCTTTCATTCAAATGAAGGAAATGAGCAATAAATAGTGTTATTCTTATTTTAATCAAAACTAAAAGACAAAACAAAGTTGCATCTAAAGGGAAAAATGACCTACAATTTCCCCAATAAAGGAATCTGCACAATTGAATTAAATATACATCCCAAGAGCAATAAGAAAAATAATTTTATAGGACATCTGGTTATTTGACCTCGTGGTAGGTATCCCTAATGACCACGAGCAAAAAGGCCAACACACTGGCAACAGCTATAGCTTTTGCACCAATTGTCTGTAGCAGACAAAGAAATGGGGAAATTCTATGAAGAACCCCATAAAATTTTCCACACCAACTGACTTCAATGCAAAAGTGGGCAAAGAGGAAGACGGCAAAAAAAAAATAGGGTTCTATTTTATGTAACTAAAGGCAAGAAGACCTAAAGACTACACAAAAGTTTCATGCTTACATATCAAAAATAAGGAGAAGGGAAAAGGATAGGACTTACTATGTATCGGGCACTGTGCCAAGTACTTTTATAACTATTACATCATTTGATCCTCACAACAAACCTGTGAGATAGGTGCTATTACTATCTTCATTTTACAGTTGAGGAAACCAAGGCAGACAGTGGTTAAATGACTTTCACAGGGTATCATAGGTAGTAAGTGTTTGAGGTTGGATCTGAACTCAGTTCTTCCTGACTCCAGTCCCAGTGCCCTATCAACTATCCAACAAGCTACCTCTAAAGAACGTATTCAAGCAAAAAGTTGGAAGGTGCAATATACAATGAAAACCAAAAATTGCCAAAATGTGTGTGTGCGCATGCGTGCATGCACACACACACACACACATCTCACCAGACAAGAGACAACTGGTTATCAAAATCTGTAAACAGTCAGAACACATTTGTTAGAATAAAAATAAAAATCAAAGTAATCCTACCAGAAGGAAAAGATAAGAAGAAAATATAATAGGTAATTAAGTCTCCAGCCTCAACTATTTGAAAAAGTAAATGACACCAAATAAAGGAATCAACAGTATTACTACACCCTACAGAAGTATAACAAATAGAAAGCAACTGTCACAATGAGAAGGCCAAAATAATAAAAAACACCCCAGTCTTCAAATATTTGATCTACTTGCTAAGTAGAGAGGCAAGGAAGGCCAGAACTAAGGTGGTAACTGCGTGAATGGAGAGAAGGGGATCAAGATACAAGACATGTTGTGGAGGTAAGACTAGACAACTTATGAGAAAGAGAGGAATCCAGGAAAATACAGAGATTATGAACCTGAGACACTGGAAGGATGGTAGTGCCTTTGGGATTTTTTTTAAAAAGGAAGTTTAGAAAAGAAGAAGGTTTAGGAGGAAAGATAATAGCCTATTTTAGACAGACCGAGTTTAAGATGCCCCTGAACATCCAGTATGAAATGTCTAACAGGCAGATGAAATATGAGAATGAGGGTTGTGAGAGAGATTAGGGTGAGATAAATAGACCTGAGAGTCACATGTATCAAGATAGCTGAACCCAGAAGAGTTGGTGAGGCTACAAAGAGAATAAAGAGAAAGAAGAGAAGAGAAGAGGGCTCAGAACAGAGCCTTGGGGAACACTCACAGTTAGGCAACATGTTGTAGATAATGAGGCAGCAAAGGTGACTACAGAGTTTAGACAGGTAGAAGCAAACTAGGAGATAGAGTAGAATCATAAAAACCCAGAGAAGAAAGAGTACATAGAAGAGAGAGATGTGGTCAACAGTTCAAATGCAGCAGGACTGGGACTGAAAAAAAATACCATCCTGTTTTGGCAACTAGGAGATCACTGGTAACTGGAGAAAGCAGTTTCAATTTCATGATAAGGCTGAAAGCCATACTGTAAAGGGCTGAAGAACTACTTGTCTGTGTGCATGTTGCATTTTTACCTAAAGTAGAATATGAGTTCCTTGAGAGTAGAGACTTCTAAAAAAAATCTGTCTTTTTTCCCAGTGGCTAGACAAGCATAGGTTCACATGATATGTGCTCAATATACCCTTACTGAGATGAATGGTACCTGCCTCACTCATAAGGATACTGTGGGGTCAAGAGGCACATTTAGACTTTCCATAAGGAAAAAGTTCTAACAGTTAACCCTAGAATAGAACAGGCTGAAATGTGAAATAGTGAATTCCTGCTCCTTAAAGGTCTTCAAGCAAAGACAACATGTCAATAATACATTGGAACACTGATGCCTTGTTGGTGGAGTTGTGAACTGATCCAACCATACTGGAGAGCAATTTGGAGCTATGCCCAAAGGGCTATAAAAATGTGTGCATACCCTCTGACCCCTCAATACCTCTTCTAGGTCTATATCCCAAAGAGATCATAAAAATGGGAAAAGGACCTACATATACAAAAAAATTATGTAGTGGTGACCAAGAATTGGAAATTGAGGGGATACCTATCAACTGGGGAATGGCTAAACAAGTTGTGGTATATGAATGTAATGGAATACTATTGTACCATAAGAAATGATGAGCAGAAAAACCTGGAAAGACTTACATGAACTGATGCTGAGTGAAGTGAGCTGAGACAGGAGAACACTGTAGGTAGTAACAACAACACTGTGTGATGTCGCTCTTCTCAGCATTACAAGGATCTAAGACAACTACAAAAGACTCATGATGAAATGCTATCCACATCCAGGAAAAGAACTATGGAGTCTGAATGCAGATCAAAGCATATTATTTGCTCTCTTTTTTTTTTTGTTTCTTCTTTCTCATGGTTTCTCCCATTAGTTCTAATTCTTCTTTACAACATGACTAATGTGAAAATGTTTAGTATGAGTGTATATGTAGAGCCTATATCAGATTGCATACCATCTTGGGGAAGGGGGAGGGGAAAGGACGGAGGATGAGAAAATTTAGAACTCAACATCTTATGGAAGTGAATGTTGAAAACTAAAAATAAATTAATTAAAATTTTAAAAAGAACTATGCCTGCCAGCCCAAGAGAGTACTGAAGGTAGAGAGCAGCTGTGTGTGTGCAGAAGTGGGGAGAGGTATTCATTTCTCCCTCATCATTACCAACAAATGGTATTGGTCATTGCATACTGCAACCAAGATAGTCATCTAGTAGAAGATACTATATCCAGCAGGGGACAGAGAATCGAGAACTGGAAGTTCAAAAAAGCAAGATCTCTGGCAGCAAAGAAGAGAGACAACTATGGAAAAAAGCGGGAACTAGCTAGATGAGGACAAGCCCAGGGGACCCAGATGAGTAACGCACACAGCACATATGCTGCACCAAGGACGGAAGCAGGTATGTGCTATAGTGTATAGAGTGCTGGACAGAGAATCCAGAAACCAGCCTCAGACATTTACTAGCTCTATGATTTTAAAAGTCACTTAACTGCTGCCTGCCTCAGTTTCCTCATCTGTAAAAATGAAGATAAGGACAGCACCTACCTCCTAGGGTTGCCATAAGAAGAGCAGCATGAAGTCCTACTAAAAGAAGGACACTGGGGCCCTGCAAGTAGTTGAGGCATAAGGTGCCTTGGCCGTAGCTGGCCCATACTATTCCCACATACATTGCAAAAATTTGTGGGAGAGTATATCCCAGGTTTATGGGGAAAATATTCTGCCAACTTACTAAATTGCCTTTGATTTGATCTGTGGCTCACTGGTCAGGGATTATCAGCTATAGTTTTCAGAATGAAGACACACAGAATACTCTTTGGGCCTAACATGGTAGTCATCCCCTTGGAGAACTCCATCTTTTGTATGAGTTGAGGAGGGGGAAGGCACTAATAGAGAGGGCATTTCAACAGTATTACCCACTTGATTATTCACCTTACTCAAATGATCTTTGGTAGTTCCTAAAAATTAATGTATAAAAAATCATATACTATCTATGCATAACACTCATTTAGATGTATAAGTTCAGATATTATTACTTTAAGTCATATTTTATACAGTTTAAAAGGCCACTTTATATTAAGAGTGTCACAATAAAAATCTGCAATAAAGAGAAACTGAGGCAAAAAGTTCAGAGAATAGTCAATTTTTTTTTTTTTTTTTTTGCTTTTTGGCAGGGCAGTTGGGGTTAAGTGACTTGCCCAAGGTCACACAGCTAGTACATGTGTCAATTGTCTGAGGCCGGATTTGAACTCAGGTCCTCCTGACTCCAGGGCCGGTGCTCTACTGACTGCGCCACCTAGCTGCCCCCGGAATAGTCAATTTATTAACAAAGCTAGCAGTTGCCAATAAATAAGATCCAAGGTTTCTCAGCAGCCAAGGGAAAAACTGACAAGCATTCTTTTATAGCATTTACATAGTGACAACACAGACATATTTCCCTTCTGATTGGCTGGTGCTCACCAAGTGGAGGAACATTCTATGACTAACATCATCTGGGGCAAATAGCCTATCACCAGACTGCCTCATATCTTTATATGATGATTCTTAGGGATGGGTTTGGAACCTTTGTGATTAGAAAACACCGAGAAAAAGGGAATCAGGAACAAGGCACCTGGAGTTATTTTCCTCTGCTGCCAATGTTGTCGGGCAACTTGCAGGGCATGTGGGTGGCAAGCTACAAGGGTGAAGTAGGTGACTGAAGTTACAGGCTTAAGGAAGCTCAAATTCAGACAATAAGGGGGCCCAATCAATATGCAGTAGATTGGTCAAACCCAACGAAATAGAGTGGAAACCTTATTAAGACTCAATCAGCTCACCATGTACTAAAATGATCAAATAATATTAGTGATCAATCAACTTCTATTCCACAATTCCCCCCTTTGATCTTTGAGGACATTCTCTCAATGGATCACTCATGTTAATAATCAAGAATTCATGCAACTCACACTAATATGGCAAATCCAACAATTACAAAAGCAAGAAACAATTGAGTAAAAGAAGCTTGATTCATCCTCAAAGCAACCTTCTAATGCTTGCTATCAGCACAGCCCAAAGACAAAAGACAACTAATATCAATAGTGTCCTTGGGGTCCTGATAACCTGTCACCTGTTAAAAGCAATATGACAATAACAAGGACCTGGAAACATGGCTCTAATTCATTTGCAATATGATGACAATCCTAACATAGGTACCCTATGTCTTAAAATAGAAGACGTGGAAGAAAAAGCATATATTACAATTATTCACAAATATTCCTAAAGTCTTTTCTCCAATGCTGATTGATGTTCAGAACAGTAAAGCAGGCCCTCTCAGGTAGTTTAAGTTCCGCTGGTTTGTTGAAAGTTCTTTAATGTACAAATCTAAAACTCTATTTGGTCTGTCCATAGAATGTTATAACAAAGTGTCTCCACCAAGCAGGAGTTATAGATAGGTCAAGCATCATCATAAAAGCAGTAATACATCTAGAGCTTCATGTTTTCAAACTCCAAGTACAAGACCCAGTAAAAAAGATGATACATCAACAAGTACCCACTTCCACCCAGGCTGACAACTTTTCATAGGATATTTTTAGAAGTAATTGGCCTTTCAGAGGTATAATTCTCTCCGGTTTGCAATACAGATGACAATATGAAAATGCTAGCACAATTTCCTTAAGAAACACTTTAACAACAAAGGCAGGTGTAGCCAATTACATACTAATAGAGCCTCTCAAGTGAAAATGGGGAAGTTGTCATGATGGTCTCAAGGCCATCACACTTAGTCTGATAACAATCTACTTTCACTTATGTCCAGCAAGTTTACAAAGTCTTTTAAAGGGCAGTCCCATTTGGTACAGAGGCATCAGCACACGGAGTAAAAGAGAAACAAGTAGGTTAACAAAGTCCTTTTGTATCCTACTCTCAATGTCCACATAACAGCATTTTAAGGTCTCATATGTCCCATGAGGTTGTTGTCTGATCTTTTCTTGAACATTTTTGGAGCCAGTCGAATTCTCAGGGGAACTCTGAAGAAGCTTCTTGCAAATTAGCTTCTCTGAATTTAAGTACACTGATGAGTAATAAGATTTAATACAATTTTAAGATAGACTTTAAATTGCACTTAGGAAAATAATTGGTGGCTGTATTTATCTATAAATTATAGGATCTAAAAATGTTATAGTTGATGCCTCTATCATAGAAATTTACTATTAAAAGGAAAAAGGTGGGGCATAAATAGAACAATGTCAAAGCTGTCAGACTGACTTGACATGAGCCATAAAGGGAAAACTTCTCTTAGCTCATTTTGATTGAAGGCAAGAACTGTAACAGTCACTTTTGTAGGAGTTCCACACATAAGGTTTCAAAGCCAGGCTCAGATAGGTGGGAAAATTCTACAGCCAGAAATGAAGTAACTTGATGGAAAGCTGGCCAAAAGGATCCTACCTTCACCTTCACAAGGTCATCCTCTAAACTTTCCCCCAAGGGCAAACCTCTACCTGTAGCAGTTCTCAGACTGTAGCATGCAGCTGTCATTTAAATAGTGGGTTATTAGCCTTACATTCTTAATTATACCTAAAATCAAAACTCAAGAACTAGAGGAACTAAAAGTCTCACAAGCTTTTCACTTTAAATAACAAAATCTCACTATTTACAAGTTAGGGCCAAGAGATCAATTGACTTGACTTGGAAATATGTTAAATCTTTCCTCCACTGTCTGGAGTAGATATATTGATTCAAACAATAAAAGAAAGACTTGATAGACAGAAAGTAATATACCCACTGCACACAATCATGTATATAAGATGTATAAAAGACTGCTTTTTGCAGTGGACAAATAATACCAAGAAATAAAAAGTTACAAATTAAAAAAAAAACCCATAGAGCTAAAAAAAAAAGTTGTAAGGCAAAAAACCTACAGAACATAGAGGATAACAAAAGGTTCAGTTTCAAAGCTGTAAGGTAATTCCTCCCAGGTCACCTTCAACAAATGGATAAAGTAAGGGGAAACACTTCTGTTCTGGGGAAAATGTCTACCCAGCGATAAGGTGGTGAACAGTAAGAAGGCAAAGTCTAAAATAAGTAGACTTAGGCATGGATATGAAACTGTTCAAAAGGGGCACAGGCTAATGGGTCACTAAAAGCAGTCACCAGAAATGAACAATGACTAGGGTTTTGGATGGCCAAACAGCAGACTAAAGATCTTTGATGAAATCCAGATTTTCAAAGACTTTACCAGCAGAGGTCAGAAAACCTCTTTGAAGCCAAAGCACCCCAACAGCATGACAGGCACCAAATGCATACCTAGAGGCAGTGTACAAGGTGATGGTTTTTCCTTTAGCAAGGTGACATGCTTGGATAAGGGCAAACAAGTTCAAGAGCTTCAGCACCGAGGACAGATGGTTGCAAGGCTGCACAGATGGTGTCATGGTCAGAGACCACACTAGTCTAAGGAACACCAACCCTCATAAAAGAAGACCCATCAGGATACAAAACACAACGAGGACTGAGCAAGGGGATGTCTGAGAGATCATCTCGGTATTCAGCCATATCCACTTTTGAGGCACAGGGGCACTATGACTTGCTGGAAACCAGGAAATCGGGGAGTGATGTAGGAGGATTAAGGATAGCACATTGGGTGAGATGGATATTTTCTTTACTCAGCAAAGTAACTTCATATGTAGAAAGTCTATGATCAGAAAAAGCCTGAGTTCTATGGCAAAGCAAAAGAGCCCTAACTTCATGGAGACACTGCACTATTAATGGAGCACCCAAAATTAAATCACAAACCTTCTCTACTGAAAGACCTGTAAAGGCCACAGTCTGCAGGCAGGGAGGAGTGTCAGCAGCCACACTATCCAGGTGAGCTAAATAATAGGGAACTAGGCCCAAAGTAGGCCCAAATGTTTGGGTCAGGACACCAGAAGCCTCCTCCCTTTACTCATGAACAAAAAGAGTGAAATGCTTACTGTAATCTGAGAGTCCCAATGCAAGGGCAAGGGGCAAACAACAGGGCCTTCTGATCAGCAAGATGCTCTGCTCAAATTGTAAAGGTTCAGAAACTTGATCTTCAGTTAAAGAAGAGGTTCAATAATCCCACCAAATTATGGAATCCGTTGACAGCAGCGTCCAGCTAGTCCTAAGATAGCATGTAACTGTTTCTTGGTTTTAGGAGTAGGCAACTTCTACAGAGCTTGCATTTAAGAAAGACAGTCTGAGTGCCACCAAATAGAATGAAACCAAGATACTCAACCTGTGGGAGTCACTTGGGTTTGGAGAATTTATGGCCTCTGACAGAGTTGAAGAAGAAGATGATGGCTGTCTTCTTGACAGATTTCAATAGTGGGTGCTGTTAAGAGATCATCAACATACTAGGCCAGAATGGATGCCTATTAGCAATGGAACCTAGGTCCTTTTGTAAGATCTGAGAGAATAAGGTAGGCATTCCATATATCCTTGAGGCAGCCTAGTCCATGTCCACTGAGTATTTTTCCAGGTGAAGGCAAAAGGTACTGAGCATCTGGGGTGAATGGGATTACTAAAAATTCTGAGTATGACTCTATCACTGTAAAACAGGTAGCCTCACAAGGAAATGAAGAAATAGTAGGAACTGGGTTAGGTACTACTGGTTTTCATATAAGCACTGATGGTGCAAAAGTCTTGGACAAAGAAATAAACAGGTTTACCATCAGGGTCTGGCTTAGATTTCTCAACAGGCAAAAGAGTAGTATTACAAGGAGACTTTCATGGAACAATGATACCTTGATTTTCAAAAGAGTCAATAATAGATAAGATACCTTCAATGGCCTCTCTGGACAGAAAGTATCCTTTGGTGACAATAGTAATTGGGACAACAGATTTTAACCACCCCCCATCACAGGACGAAATGATACAAAGAGAATTAGGGATGTCAGGTATAATACAGGGACCCCTTCATTTACAATGAGAAACAGTGAGAGAACTCATTGGAGTCATCTGGAAAATTCATCAATACAAAGAAGGGCCACCAGGAAGAGTCAAAGACAAAGAGTCATCAAGAAAGCATGGAAGAGAAGCTCATAGTTTATGTAGAAGATCATGCTCTAACAAGTCAACAGGGACTTAAGGCATAAAAAGAAAAGAATGTTCTACAGGGAGGGAACCAACAATCACTGTTTGGGGAAACAAAATGATAATATGTTGGGGTTCACCTTCAATTCCAACAACCTTTTGAGAACAGATGGAACTACAATTGGGACTGGGCTTCTTCATTAAATGTGAGCTAGTAGCACCTGTATCCATAAGGTAATCTTGGAAGGTATCACCAATTCCGAAGGTGAAACGGGGTTCTCCAGTGCATGGGGAAGCAAAGACAGGAATGAATGGGGCAAGAAGATCTGGTTCAGGAAAGACGAAAGCATCTGTGTCAGAATCTGTGTGTGGTCATTCCCTCTCCTCCACACCTTCACGCAGTGGTCCTTTTCTGAGTTCTCTTAAAACCTCTGCACTTTACATTTTGTAACTCCCACTTCCTTTTTAAGCAGACCCAAGCGAGGTGTCTTTTCTTATGACAATAAAAAACATTTGTGCATTTCACAGCTGCCTGGGGAAGAGTGAAAAGGGGCTGAAGCAAGCTGAGCAGTAGCCAAGATAGACTGAGTCCTTTACTTAAACTGTCCTTTCTCATGATCTTTATCTCTTCCTTGTTTAAGTTCTCCCTTTTCTATATCCCTTCCTTCATAAACATACTGGATAATACCTTTGAGTTCACCCATATTCTTCTCATGCCACCTAGAACAACTTTTGTGAAAATATTACTGTAAATCTGATTGAGACTGATTAACAAAGGCAGTATTTGTAATTCTTCCCTCATAAGAGTTAATTGGGTCTAACTTTGCAAAGTGCTTGGTGCTTTGGTACAACCTGTCATAAAACCTTAGAAAGGGGTCTCATCTGTCTCTTGAAATTTTCTCCAATTACTGGGGAAGACTGCACAGGCCTCCATACCTCAAATCAAGAAGTCCCTAGCATGTAACAACAAGGTATAATCTGCTGGATTATTAAGGTTCCAATGTGGGTCTTGTAAGGGCCAATAAGGAAGGACCCCCCTAGGGCTGGCAGGAATGACCACATCAGGAACTTGTCTATTGCAGCTTCTGCAATGGTTGTTTTTTTTTTCCTGGGGAGAGCAAGTTCTCTATTAAAACATATATCTCCCCAGGTGGAGTTATAACCTCTGCATATGGCCTTGGATTGGGTGTGTTTCTTCCATATAAAAAAGTAGAAGGGACTGAAAGGATGATGGTGCTTAGTTGGGACTAGGGCTCCAGTAATGTTGTCACAAGTGAGCCAATGTGCTGTCCCTCAGTTTCAATGGAGATTAGGTCCCCAGTTAATAGAGGAATAAATCATAAGAGCAAAAGAGGGAGGTAAAGAGGTGGAAGATGGAGAAGAAAAGGCAGAAGACGAAAGACAGAGAGAAGAGGGTCCTGAAAAAGACAACAGGCATAGTTCATCAGACAGAGCTCAACATTCCCAATAATTCATTTGCTTTGGGTGAGAGTGTTCAATAGCCAATCTCAACTTTTTCAAGGTACAATAATCAAAAGTACCAAAGGCCAAAATAGTCTATCATCTAAATCTCTAGCAGTCTTAGACCAGATCACACCTAATTTAATTGCACATTTTTTGTCATCTCTGGTTGAACTGGGAGTTTGTCCTGGTTCCAAGATGTAAGGAACTTTTCTAGAGGAGATCCTTTTGCAACACTATTGTTAGACTTCGTAACTTCTCCTGAGGCCCAAAGGAGAGCATCTTATTTCCAACAGATCCTTAAAAGGAATGTCCCAAGATCACCCTTACTGGAATCTCTTCAAGATATCTGCAATGAGATCCCTGACAAATCACAAAAGGGAATTTCTAAGAGAACACTCTCACTGGAATTTCCCTGAGATGTCTACCACAAGAATCCCCATGAAGTGAGTCTCCTAGAACATTTCTAGAGGGAGTTCCTTATCAGAGTCCCCCCAGATACCTCTCAAGGGGTTTAAATATTAGCTCTAACTAGTTCACTGAAAATGGGGTCTTTCTCTAAACTGTGAAAGGATCCTGAATTTTGGCTATAGTGCAATTGGTAATACACTGAATAAAAGAGGAAATTACTGACTAAAAATTGTGCTTTGAGCCTCGCTTTTACTTTCCTTTCTGCCGGAGTTCAGAAATTCAACTAAAGGAGGAAGTTAATTAATATTGCAAATTTTCTTTCCCTTTTAAAAATTTAACCAAATTTGTGTGCACGAACAATTTTGAGACCTGTCAATCTTAATTCCACTTGTATAGTAATTATTTAGATGCTACCTGTATATAGGAGAAACTATTCTATCTATAAGAGGGATTTCTTAGTTTCTTGGAGGAGCAATTCTTCTCCTTCCTTCTGGAGGAAAGATCTGCAGTAGAGATTCTCCTGTCTGTGTCAAAGATTTCTCTATCTGTAATTAAAATCCCCCTTCCTGATGATGAGATTCTTCTATTCAGGGGCTTACCTTGGTTCAGAGAAAATCTGGTTTAGGCCCGAAGGGGAGTCCATCCTCTGGGGCAGTCCTTCAAGAAGAGCTCTTCTGGGAGGCAGTCCCGGGGACTGGAGGCCCTCACTTGGGTCTCATGTGGGGTGCCAACTGTCACAATAAAAATCTGTGACAGAGAGAAACTGAGGCAATAACGTTGGTCAATTTATTAACAAAGCTAGCATTTGCCAGTAAAGTTCCTCGATATCTAAGGGAAAAACTGACAGAGCAATTCTTTTATAGCATTTACACAGTTACTACATAGACATATTTCCATTCTGACTGGTTGGTGATCCTCACATCAGTTCCTCACCAAGTAGACTAACATCCTATAGTATAATAATGTATCGCTAGAAAGTCCAGTGGTGGGCAAACATTCTATTGCCAGACTGACTCATCCCTTCAAAAGTTCCATGTTGGCAATTTCCAGGGCAGGACAGGAGGCTTATGATTTACATTGTAGTACTTAAGGATGGCTTTAGAAGCTTTGTGAGGGAAGCTAGGTGGCTAAGCAGTTTTCCAGGCCTGGAGTCAGAAGGAGTCATCTTCCTGAGTTCAACTCTGGCCTCAGACACTTACTAGCTGTAAAACTCTGGGCAGAGTCACTCAACCCTGTTTGCCTGTTTCCTCACCTGTAAAACGAGCTGGAGAAAGAAATGGCAAACTGCTCTGGTACCTTTGCCCAGAAAACCCCAAATGGGGTAATGAAGAATCAGACAAGACAGAAAACAACTGAACAATAAAAATTAGAACCTTTGTCATTGGAAAGCACTGACCAAAGGTGAATTGGGAACAAGGCACCTGGGGTTGTTTTCTTCTGCTGCCAATGGTGTCAGGCAGCTTGCAGGATGCGGGTACAAGGGTAGAATAGGCAAGAGAAGTTACAAGGGGTTTGGACTCACACAATGAGGAGGCCCAATCAATACATAGCAGAATGATCAAGCCCAATGAAATAGAATAGAAATCTTATTAAGACTCAATCATTTCACTATGAACTAATGATCAACCAATTTTCAATACCACAAGAGTACTCAAAGGATAGAAAACATAAATTCTGTTTGTTCACCAGATATCATCTAAATCACAAATGAACTGATCTCTTAAAACTCAAGAGCTCCATAAGCCTTAATCAAAACCTGGAAAGCAACAGATTACTATCAATTTCGCTCTGGGACTTGACATCAAGAAGCGTATCAATACTTACACTACTAACCTAAGTCCTCTCAGCTCGCTTGTATACCCTGATTAAGAAACTCAGTTTAGTTTCTTTTCTTTCCAAACACTGCCGTGGAGTGGTCTTATACTATATCTTTGTCAGCTTTTTACATTAAATATACATCTTCTGGGCCAGTTTTCTTGGTTCTGTGCTACTATGCTTACGATTCACATAAGTTCATGTACCTAAACATACACATATATAAAGACTCAGAGAATTTGAGAGTGAGAAAGAACCTCAGTAACTATCTAATTCAACCCCTATCCAAAAAAGAATTCCCTCTATAACATAACTTTAAGTACCCTTTACAACATCCACTGGAAGACCTTTAATCAGGGGGAAACCACTGCCTTTCAAGGCAGCCTATTCCATTTTTGGATAGTTATAATTGTTAGGAAGTGTTTACTCTTATTATATCTAAATATGCCCTTTTTGCAACTTTTATCCATTCCAGACCCTTGTGAACAAGAAGACTAGTCAATTCCTTCCTCCATGTGATAGCCTTTCAAATCAGTTCAATTCAATTTGCCATACATGTATTAAAGGCCTACGATATGCAATTAATCTAGGTACTGGGGGTACAAACGCAAAAAAGTTCAATCCTTTTAAAAATTATATTCTAGTGAAAGACATAATATATACAAAAGTAAATACAAAGAAAGCAGAAATAAACTGAACAATGAGAGAGCACTGATAACTGGGGTGGGGAAGTAATCAAGAAAGGTTGCTTAAAGGAGATGGTATTTAAGAGCGGTACTCTGATGGAAGGTCTAGAGATTCCAAGAGATGGAGATAAGAACAGAGTGGTTCCAGACTTGGAGAGAACTCTAAATGACCCACTGATGATTTTTTATTTTATCCTAGAACAAGATGGAGAACCTGGAAATGGCTTCCCCAGTCCAGCTGCCTTGAGGCTGCTGAGAAACCACATTTTGAGCAAGAGGAGCTGAAGACTTTTAGCCCACCTCCTCATTAAATGTCCACCAATCAGGATTGAGTTTCACTTGTCAGGGGAATTCCCTTTCAGAAGGGATTTAAGGCATTTCAGGGTCTCCCTTGGGATCTTTGGTTACCAAGAGAAATCACTGACCATCAATTTATTGGTTGTCAGCTAGCCTAGTTAATAAATTGATTATTAATTACCCAGAAACTGTCTCTCAGGGTTTTCATTCATCTCAGTTATAGCTTATAGTCTTAGAGAATATGTTTAGATATTAGTAGGTGCTTACTAATTACCTGTGAACTAACTGATCCCCACCAATCCCCACTATTTAGTCAATAGTCAAATTTGCCCATTCTTTGGATGGCACTCCTTCACTCCCACTCCAGAAGAAGATGATGGGAGAAATGATTATAGGCACACAGATTTACACATAGAAGAGACCTCCTTACTTTAAAGATAAGAAAGCTAAAGCTCAGAAAGGTGTAATAATTTTTAACCAAAACATTAAAATAGCCTCCTAATTAATCTCTGCTTCCAATCTCTCCCTTCTCCAATCAACACAACTGTCAAAATGCTATCATTAAAGCACACATCTGACCATGACATGTCTCTGCTCAAAAAATTTCAGCAGCAACCATAAGGATAAAATACAAAAAGTAGGCACATGAAAAAAGAGTGAGGCAGCTAAACAAACATCTATCTTGGGTAATATCCAAACCTAACTTGACTGTCCTGAGAGGTGGCAACATAAGTTTAAGGGTAGTAAGAAATACAGTTTTTTAAAAAGTGCTTTTCTTCACTTTATACATCATACAGTTTAAGACCAAAGACCAGGCTCCTGAAACTCCCCATTCTGGAAGAGAGAATCTACTCAATATTAGAATAGAGCTGATCTGGCTGGAAACTGGAAGGTGATTACTTCAAACATGCCTCATCCTATTGTTTATTGCCAGCCAAGTCCCAGACCACCAGGCAGGGCCACAGAACATAGTAATTCATGTATTACACTCTATACCCTTTCCATCTATTGCTCAGGTCAGGGAATGACAATCAAATCAACATTACCAATGTTTCTGTGAGAGGTATGAAAATCAATTGCACTACAGCCCCATTAAAAACCCAGGTGATTAAATCACTGTCTAAATAGGATGGATCTCCCGACCACCATTTCCTGTTCCATTATACCCACTCATGTCAGTTCTATCTCTATTCTACTCCATTCTAGCTAACCTATCCCTGCAGTGACCTCTCTGCTACACTGTTAACAAATAGCATTTCATATTAGAATTACAGCCATCGTTGTCATCTTCCACTCTCCAAACTTCACATATATATACATACACATAGATATATGTGTATATACGTATACACACACGTATATAAGGTATTTATTTTTTCTATTATGTTACATACTGCTGCTCCCCCTGAAACATATACATATTTCTGGATTCACATGTGGAGTCCAGGTAATTGGATTTATTCACTTGTAAAATTATAGAGTTTTCAGTCTCCTGACAGAGATTGATGGACTAAATGTATAGAATGAGATACATTTTTAGACATGGCTAATAGGGGAATTGCTTTTGTTTCACTATGTTGTATTTTTCTTGTTCACCCAGTGGGAGGTGCAGAGAATTGAGAGTAAGAGAAAATAAATGCTTAATTTTTAGAAAAAAAATTAATGACAAAATTATGGGGTTGACCAAATGATGTCAGAAGTCACTTTAATCTCTATAATTCCATAATCCTATATTTTCCCAAAGTGGGAGGAGGAGAAGGAATCTGGACAATCAATCCCTGAAAAATTGAAAATGGCTGTAATAAACTACAGCATGTTTTTCAAATAGTTTACTATATTGTACAGAATAATATGGGCTATTTAAACTCTTAGCCAAAAACTGAAGTAAAATTTAAGCATACAGAGGCTTCACAGTAACCACACAGATGAAAAAAAAATAGATTCAATGTCTGGTTCTTAAGATTTAACAAACTATCTAATCAACTAATATACTAGAATGCATATTCATTCTTCCCAAGATTACTCACATAAGGCATTGAGAAGAGAGCAAGACTTAGACTAAGGGTCCTGGTTCTCTCCCCTAGAGATAAGGGGGCCAGCAGGAACATTGGCATCATTTGGAAAAAAAAAACATTAGCACTAGCTCCCCTTTCCTGATATGCCTTTGTGAAGGAATAAAATGCCCAGGCTCTAACAGCACAGGTCTGCTCTCCATGTTGCATGGGAAGAAGGCTCCTTGCAACCTGGTAGAGATAAGTGCTCCGTCTTCCTACGCAGACCACCACCCATCTCTTCCCCCTGATTATCGCTAGTTCATAGATATCCAGCTAGACTGCACTGACCTATCATCCCTACCCCTGAGGCTTCCTCTGCAAGGCTAACAAACTGTTGTGATAGTTATTATTTCCAGATGTCTCTCCTTCCTTGTGGAATCTGAACCCACTGGCAAGTTTAGCCAACCCAAGTATCGCTTACAGTATCTAGCTGAGTACCTTGCACATATATGAAGAAGAATGGTACAGCAGAAATTTTATTGAACTGAGAACCTAACAGCTTGGGTTCAAGTTCTAAATCAAGTTATGCCCTTTATTAATCCCTGGAGAATGGGATAGTTAATCCTTCTGAGCTTCAGTTTCTTCATCTGCAAAATATGGATAATAACTAATGTTTGTAGCCACCTCAGAGGGGTTATTTTGAGGTGTGTGTGTGTCTGTCTGTGTCTGTGTGTATGTGGGAAGTACTGTATAAAGTACTACATGAAAATGAATTATATATGAGTATTCACTAAAAATAATTTTAGAAAGTAACCAAGTGAAAAGGGCAATATAAAGCAGCCAAGAGAGTGAAGTGCTCCTAGTTCTTATCATTTGAAGATCAGTTGGAAAAACTTCCAATGTTTACCCTGAAGACTTAGGGGATACATGATGGATATCTTCAAGTAGGTCACATAGTATAAGGGCTCTATTTGTTCTCTGAGGGAAGAAAAGGGAACAACCCATGGATGTTGAAAAAAAATTCAGTCCTGATAAAAGGTCAAACATAATAATAATTAGAGCTATGTAAAAGTAGAATGGGCTGCTTCAGGACATGATTCCCCCACTGAAGCTCTTCATATAAAGACTAGATAACCACTTATTAGATAAAACAAGAAAACATATAAAAAGCACTTTGCAAACCTCAAAACACTATGTAAATGTGAGGTGCTATTGTTATATTAGAGCAGGCCTGCACAACCTGCAGCCTGCAGTCCCAAGGGCTGTGGGCCGCAGGTTGTGCAGGCCTGTATTAGACTAGGACTTCTTGTTCTGGTACATCTAGTTGGACTAGGTGGTCTCAAGGTCCCTCCCTATTCTATGATACCGAAAGGTAAATAACTATACTTCCCTGTGTCGCTGACATGGTCTCAAGATATATACCATATTTTATTTTTAACACAATGGAAATTACTGCTAGTATCACAACATCTTCAGATTTGACAGAATGATCTGGAAGAATGAGTATGCTGCCAAGTACCTCCCTTCCTACCCCCCAAAACAGGTAATAGTCTAATAAAAATAGGCATTACTACTATATTGATTTAAAGCTTACAAAACACCTTTACATAACTGCACCTGAGCCTTGAAATAAACCTGTGAAGTATAGGTACTACTGTAGGTTATCTCCATTTTCCAGGTGAAAAAACTGAGATTCCTAGCAGTGAAGTAATTTCTCCATGGTCACATTGTCCTAACTCCAAGACAAGCACCATCCACTGTGCCCTGACAATTCTCCACTTTCAAAGGCATGGGTAAACATTTTGAAGGTTTTTTAGTTCTTTATTTATAATTATTAGCCCTACAAAAATAGAAAATAAATAGTTTTTAACCCCAAATCTTCAAACACATTATGAATATTCATTAGAGGCAACAGGGTATCATCAAAAGAACACTGGACCAGGGCCCTGGAGACCCAAATTCAAGTTCCAGCTAGATCAATGACCAACCTAGCTGCTTGACCTCCATGCCTCAGTTTCTGTTTTTGTAAAATGGAAATTAAAATGCCTTCCCTGACGCCCTCACAGACTCAAACATGTAAGAATGTACTCAAATCCACATAAAAAATCCAGTCAGAAATGTAAAATGTTTCGTTTATGTGCTTATATCTTTTTACATATGAAATACCAAAAATTACTAAGCTTGTATTTGTTAATTACCCATCAGTTTTATCACAATTGGGTAGTACTTTATGATTTTATAATACTATGAAAAGTGTGAAGATTTTCTATTATCATTAATCTAACCAAGCGGATGGTATCAGTAACAGGCCAAGACTCAGAGAGATACTTTGTAGATTCCCCCTCTAGAAAAGTTTATTTAGATTCTGAGACAGAGATGAAGCCATTTCCACCAAAGATGTATGTTATATTACTCATAAAACTACTATGCAGTGACTATCCAGATTTTTATCTTTCAAGTGAAAGTGAGTTATTTAGAAAAAGAATAATAATGAAAAGGGTTAAGGATTTTAAGAAAAGAATAAATCTTCACAGAAGAATCAAAGAATGTAAGATGTATCGAAATGAAGTAAAGAGGACAGGCATCTGATAGGCCATTATTTCTGAGTGGCTGAAGGACTTTATCAATTGTTTCACAATCCTTAACTCATACTATTAAAAAATACAAAGACCTTTCTGAATTGGGACACAAAGGATATTAAAGAGATTTCATTCTTACCTTTTAAAAAGTAAAGTCTTGAAATATCTGAAAAAAAAAAAGACAAAAGTTGATAATCTCAGAATTAATTGTTCAAGTACTCTTTCAAATTTAAGTTTTATTCCAATGATTATTCATATTCAGCAAATTATTAGGAAAGACTGAAGTTGTACCATGAATACAAATACTGGATTTGTATAAGTGGTGAATGACATGAAGAACTTTTTTTTAAAATTAGAATGTATGCTAGTTTTGTGGCAAAAATTAAGCTGTCCCAAACATCTGAGCTAGGGTTTTAATGTGCTGGATTTTGACTTTTTTGGTATAAAGGTGATGCTTGAGGGTAATTACAAGTGCTGGAGACTCTGGAATAACTATGGGTGGTTCAACAGAATCCACAATTTTGGCATCGAGGAAATATCCATGGACAAGGGGACATCTGAATTAAATACTAAAAGAAAAGAAGGGAAATAATCCCCATTTCCTGATGACATAATGGCTCACTTAGAAAATGCTAGGGAATCAGTGAAGATACTAAGACAACGGTAGCTTTAGCACAGTTACAAATTATCAAATAAATCCAAAAAAATCAACAGTATTTTTGTAATATAATAAAATCCAAGAGGTAATAATAGAAACTAACTTATTGATATTTAGTGGTACAGAAATTATTCAATGAATAATGCTTAATTGTTATTCAAAATAACTATAACATGCATAATATATCTGGGGATCAATCTACCAAATCACAAAAAAACTTGGATATTCAATTGTAAAGTGATCCTTCAAGAAATAAAGAACTTAAATAAATAGCTGGAGAAATATTTAGTACTTATGGCTAGACCAAGCCAACGTAATAAAAATGTTAATACTACCACAGTTAATTTATACTTTTAATGCTATGTCCAACAAAATATCAAAAGTATACTTTACAGAGCTTGATAATAAAATCCATTTGGAAAAACAAAGATCTAGAATTTCAAGGAAAATAATGAAAAAAAAACTGAATTGCTATTGGTTAAAAGATAGGGAAGTAAATCAATGGAATAGACTAAATACGGAAGAAACAATGGAATTCAACAACTTGGTATTCAAAAAAACTGGAAATAAATTACTTAGGAAAGAAGAGCTCCCTATTTGATAAAAACTGTTGGAAAAACTGGAAAGCTAACAGAAAATTAGGCTTAGACCAACACCTTATATCATGTTCTACAATATTCAAAATTGATACATGAACTTAAAGATCATACTACAAAAAAAGTGAAGAGAAGCAGATCATGTCTTTCACTGATACAAGAAGTTGTATTTTTACGTAAACAAGCAATAAAGGATATCACAAAAAAACTAAATGTAGTTTACATGAAATTGAAAAACTTCTGCATCAAAAAAAACCACCTAATTCATCTAAGTTAAGAAGGGAAGGACACAAATGAGAAAAAAAATCTTTGTATAAAATTTCTCTGGTAAGAATGTGGTACTCAAGACATATAGAAAAATCACACCCAGTGTTCCAAGACTTCTGGAAAGTCTTACTTTTAGAACTGTGTTTGTGTGTTTTTTGTGTGTGTGTGTGTGTGTGTGTGTGTGTGTGTGTGTGTGTGTGTGTGTGTGTGTGTGTAGCATTTATTAAGCACTAAGGATCACCTGTTCTCAAAGAGTTCACATTCTAATGCAGGAGATAACACATGGAAAGTTTCAGCTGCAAGTCAGATGGAAAAGTTCAATAATCTTTAGTGTGCATCAGCAAAGCAGATGGTCATGCCCATTTTTAAAATGATTTCCACAGAAAAATCATACTTGTTTCTGATGTACAACTGTTTGACAGTGGCAGACTAAGGTGGCAAGAACTTTTTTTTCTGGCTCCTAGGTGGTACTACAGTGCACAGAGCACTGGCCCTGGAGTCAGGAAGATCTGAGCTCAAATCCAGCTTCAGCCATTCACTAGTTGTGTGAGCTTCAGCAAGTCATCTCCATCTGCCTCAGTTTCCTCATCTGTAAAATGGGAATAATAACAGCACCTTTGTGGTTGTTCAGTTATTTCAGTCATGCCCAACTCTTCATGACCTCATTTGGGGTTTTCTTGGTAAAGATACTGGTTTGCCATTTCCTTCTCCAACTCATTTTATAGATGAGGAAACTGAGGCAAAAGGGTTAAGTGACTCACCCAGGGTCACACAGCTAGGAAGTATCTGAGGCCACATGTGAACTCGGGTCTTCCAGACTCCACACCTGGCACTCTATCCTCCCTACCACCTAACGGCCTATAATAGCACCTACATCCCAGGACTCTTGTAAGGATCAAATGAATGAGAATTTGTAAAGTGCTTAGCACAGTAGCCATCGCAGAGTAGGTGCTATATAAATGGTAGCAATTAGTATTGTTATTTTCTAGATATGTAGGCTTTGCAGCTGAAGCACCTACAGGAGCAGTTGCAAGACCGCATCTCCAGAGAGGCTGCTTCCCAGAACGATTACTGAGGGGTCCTGGGCTGCAAGGATTGTCTTTTTCAAGGCTCATAGTTTGAGGATCCTGGATTCTTTACTGGTGGTAGTTGGTCAACAGTTATTGCTGGTGATTATTAGGAAGATGTCTCCCTTCTCTACAATAATTTATCCTCTCAACAATGGCTGTGGGGGTTAGGCTGGAAGCAGGTATGGTGGTCATTCGATAAACTTTTATTAAGTACCGACTCTGTGCCAGGCACCATGCTAAGTACTAGAAATACAAGAAGAGGCAAAAGACAGTCACTGCCCTCAAGGACCTCATAATCTAATGAAGGAGACAACAAGCAAACATGTACAAACTATATGCAGGGTAAATAGCAAATAATTAAGAGAGGGAAGGCACCAGAACTAAGAGGGCTGTGAAATGCTTCCTGTAGAAGATGGTATTTTAGTTGGGTCTTAAAGGAAGCCAGAGAAGCTAACAGGTAGAGATGAGGAGGGAAAGCATTCCAGGCATGAGGACAGTCAGGGGAAATGCCTATAGCTGATGGAAAGAACTTGTTCAAGAAATAGCAAAGAGGCTAGTTTCAGTTTTGATAACACTGCTAACCCCAAGGTTCTTGGGTTCAGGGTCCTAAGTCGTCCCCATTAGCATCCAAGGACAGATGGTGGTCAAGAGAGCAGTGGTGGTGGTTTGAATTACCCGGCACATGCTACCTGAAGGTACGTATGTATATATGTATGTGTGTGGGTGTGTATATATATGTATGTACGCATAGCATTGAAAGCCATTCCCCAATAGGCAAGTGATCAAAAGATAAGAACGGTTTTACAAAAAATTGCGAACTCTGAATAACACAGGAAGAAAATACTCCAAATAGCTAATAAGAAAACCCCAAATCAAAACAACCCTCAGGTTTTATTTCACACCCAGCAAATTGGCAGAGATGACAAAGCATGGTAATAGGGATGGGGGGGACTATGGGTAACATTATTACATTGTTTGATGGAGCTATGAATCAGTATAATCACTTTGGAAAGCAATTAGGAACTAGGAAAATAAAGACTAAAATGTCACTTTAACCCAAATTATCCTTTCACATAGAAATTTTACTATCAGGCATCTAACTCAAGGAGAAGAAGAAAACCCCCATATATAACAAAATATTTATGGCAGCACTTGTTTGTGGTTAACAGAAAAAAAGGAAAACAAAGTACATTCCACAGAGTACGGAATGACTAAGCAAATTATGGTATATGAATACGATGGAATAGTACTGTGCTTTAAGAAATTATGAATCTGAGTACTACAGAGATTTCAGAAACTATAGATAACTACAGAGCGCAGACTTCCATGGACTGAAGCAGGTTAAAGTGAGTAAAGCCAAGACAACAATATATATCCAACGAATACAACAATGTAAATAGGAAAAGCAACAATGAAACAAGTCAAAGTGAACAATGCAGAATTATACGTAACAAGCAAGGCTCCAACTCAAAGAGAAACTATGAGAAGACCCCTTTCTCCTTCCTTTGCAGAGATATGGAGGCCACAGGTATGCAACATTATATTTTCAGACTTTTTCTCTGTATTGATTAATTTTGCTAATTTTTTTCTCTTCTTCCTCTTAAAAAATTTCTTTGTTACAAAGGGTGAGGAAGACAGACAGATATCGGGGAAATTTTAGGCATCGTAAAAAAAAAAGATATAAATAAAATTTATTTATTTTTGGAGGGGAGAAGGGAAGGCAATTGGAGTTAAGTGACTTGCCCAAGGTCACACAGCTAGTAAGTGTGTCAAGCGTCTGAGGCTGGATTTGAACTCAGGTCCTCCTGAATCCAGGGCCAGTGCTCTACTCACTGTGCCACCTAGCTGCCCCCAAGCATAATAAAATTTATTTTTAAGAACAACAACAAACATTTACCTAGCACATGCTACATGTCAGTACTGTATGTGCTAGGTACTAGGACACAAGTTTAAAGACTGAAAAAATTGCTACTCACAAAGATCTTATATTTACATTTTAAACACATATTTATATCTATATGTATGCCATAGATAGAAAGTAGACATAAAGTACAGCTAGATGTTTACTGACAGATGCCCAGCCAGAAGTCCCTGACACCTCCACACAGAGTTCCGCAGTATTTGGAGTAACAAGCCCTGCAATGGACCACCACTATTCACACATAAATTCTATAATGAGTCATCAAAGAACTTTAAAGCTGGAGGCATCAATTAACTGGTTTTTCTACCCATCCCATGGCTGACTTTTTGTTCCCTTTGTCCCTTTAATTCAGAATCATCTCCTTTTAAGAAGAAAATCCTATGTTACAGCTACCTCTCACTTGTATAATCCTGTGGCCCAAAATCTCAAGCTCTATGTTTACAGACAGTGGATACAATGTTGGGGTATTCTTCCCCCAAGCACATCTCTTTGGATCATTCTGTCTCTATCCGAATTCCTTCTGGAAAGGAACTTATGTTTAGATCTCCAAAAATCTCTAGCTTTTAGGCAAATACTTGAAGTAACAGTAGATATCAAGTACAAAGCAATTTTCTTTTTAACCCTCAGAAAATACACTGGGACCCCAATCTCTGTTCTCCCCAACCCATACTCTTCCCATCTTCTGTCATTCAAAAAAACTACTCTTGGCTCTCTCCAAAAGAAGTTATATCCAAGGCCAAGCTCCTGAAAGTGAGCTGCTCCTTCTCTCACGTTCCAAATAACACTAAGAACATAGGACAAATTTATCTATTCCTCTAGGTAGGACAGTTTTCACCCCAGAACACCATCTCCTTTGAGATTCCAAATTTTTAGAGGCTTGAAGATTTGAGTAAGGCTTTACTACTGTTTTATCTATACATAGCTATTAGATTCTGTTTCTGTGAATAGTAAAGTTTCTAATTAAAAGTTTAAATTAATTTATTCTTAAATTATTAGTTCATATTGATTCATGTTGTAATTACTATGTACAACTCAGCTAGATGATCCACTTATATAGTTCAGCCACAACGTTTCTTTTTTTTTAGGTGCTATTATTTTATTTTCATTTTTACAGTTGATGAAATTGAAGCAGAAAGAGGTCAAGTGACTCGCCCAGGGTTACCCAGCTAGTAGCTGAGGCCAGATTTGAAGACTCAGGTCTTCCTGACTCCAGGCCCAGTGGAGTTATACAATATCAAGTGTATAACCTGCCATATTCTAAGAACTGAGGATACATAGAGAAAAACAAAACAGTCTCTGATACTGTGTGCTTCTCTTAATGAAACATAAGATCACATTAAAATGTTTGGCCGCCATGACATTGTAGACCAGGGTAGAATATATGAGCGTGCATGAATGAATGAATATTCACTTAGTAAGTACTTACAATATGCTAGACGTTGTACTAAGTATTAGGGATAAAACAAAACACCAAAATGAGATAGTATTTACCCTCTAGGAAATTACATTCTAATGGAGACAAAGGATACAAGGAAATAATGGCCAGGGAAGGGAGTTTTGACATACCTTTTACATAAACAATGATAATATTTTATTATGGTGATCTGAATAAGAGGACAAGCATGGTGGGGGGCCTAGAAGGAGGAGAAAGCATAATGAGACATGTCTTATAGCAAGAAAGACAGAGGAGAATGTCTGGTCGGGATGGTGGCAATGATATGGTCTGGAATAGACATATTCTTGGAAATGTGAATTAGCACTTACTGAGTCACCAGTCAAGATACCTAAGAAACAGATTGGGGCTACAAATCTGAGTACAAAAGCAGCAGGTCCAATAGCAAGATAGCCAGAATGTAGAGTAGTCCTTTCAAATGCTACATGGATCCTTACAGTTGATTATGGTATATCCTGGCCCCCAATGAATGGAGCCACTGAGGACAGGAGGGATAAGTCCTATTTCTTTTTTTTTCCTCTTAATAATTATTTTATTATTTTATATTTTAGTTTTCAACATTGATTTCCACAAGATTTTGAGTTATAAATTTTCTCCCTATTTCTACCCTCCCCCCATTCCAAGATGGCATATATTCGATTGCCCCATTCCCCAGTCAGCCCTGCCTTCTGTCACCCCACTCCCCGCCCCACCCCCCATCCCTTTTCCCCTTAGTTGTAGGGCAGGATAGATTTCTATGCCCCATTCCCTATATATCTTATTTCTCAGTTGCATGCAAAAACAACTTTTTTTTGAGCATCTGCTTTTAAAACTTTGAGTTCCAAATTCTCTCCTCTGTTCTCTTCCCACCCACGCTCCCTAAGAAGGCAAGCAATTCAACACAGGCCACACATGTATCATTATGTAAAACCCTTCCACAATACTCATGTTGTGAAAGACTTATATTTCCCTCCATCCTATCCTGTTGTCCCCCTTTATTCAATTTTCTCCCTTGACCCTGTCCCTTTTCAAAAGTATTTGCTTTTGATTACCTCCTCTCCCTATCAGCCCTCCCTTCTATCATCTCCCCTTTTCTTATCCCCTTCCCCCTACTTTCCTGTGGGGTAAGATACCCATTTGAGTGTGTATGTTATTCCCTCCTCAAAACAAATCCAAAGAGAGCAAGATTCACTCATTCCCCCTCATCTGCCCCCTCTTCCCTTCCAACAGAACTGTTTTTTCTTGCCACTTTTATGTGAGATAATTTATCCCATCCTATTTCTTCCTTTCTCCCTCTCTCAATATATTCCTCTCTCATCCCTTAATTTTATTTTTTTAGATATCATCCCTTCATATTCACCCTGTGCCCTCTATCTATCTATATATGTATATGTATGCATGTATGTATGTATGTATGTATGTAAGTATATTCCCTTCAACTACCCTAATGCTGAGAAGGGTCTCATGAATTACACACATCATATCTTTCCATGTAGGAATGTAAACAAAACAGTTCAACTTTAGTAAGTCCCTTATGATTTCTCTTTCTTTTTTACCTTTTCATGCTTCTCTTGATTCTTGTGTTTGAAAGTCAAATTTTCTATTCAGCTCTGCTCTTTTCACTGAGAAAGCTTAAAAGTCCTCTATTTTATTGAAAATCCATATTTTGCCTTGGAGCATGATATTCAGTTTTGCTGGGTAGGTGATTCTTGGTTTTAATCCTAGCTCCATTGACCTCCGGAATATCATATTCCAAGCCCTTTGATCCCTTAATGTAGAAGCTGTTAGATCTTGTGTTATCCTGATTGTGTTTCCACAATATTCAAATTGTTTCTTTCTGGCTGCTTGATTCTCCTTGATCTGGGAGCTCTGGAATTTGGCGACAATATTCCTAGGAGTTTTCTTTCAGGGATCTTTTTCAAGAGGCGATTGGTGGATTCTTTCAATTTCTATTTTACCCTCTGGCTCTAGAATATCAGGGCAGTTCTCCTTGGTAATTTCTTGAAAGAAAATGTCTGGGCTCTTTTTTTTTTATCATGGCTTTCAGGTAGTCCAATTTTAAAATTATCTCTCCTAGATCTATTTTCCAGGTCAGTGGTTTTTCCAACGAGATATTTCACATTGTCTTCCATTTTTTTCATTCCTTTGGTTCTGTTTTATAATATCTTGATTTCTCATCAAGTCACTAGCTTCCACTTGCTCCAATCTAATTTTTAAGGTAGTATTTTCTTCAGTGGTCTTTTGGACTTCCTTTTCCATCTGGCTAATTCTGTCTTTTAAGGCATTCTTCTCTTCACTGGCTTTTTGGACCTCTTTTGCCATTTGGGTTAGTCTATTTTTTAAGAAGTTATTTTCTTCAGTATTTTTGTGGGTCTCCTTTAGCAAGTCATTGACTTATTTTTCATGGTTTTCTTGCATCACTCTCATTTCTCTTCCCAATTTTTCCTCTACTTCTCTAACTTGCTTTTCAAAATCCTTTTTGAGCTCTTCCATGGCCTCAGACCAATTCATATTTTTCTTGGAGGTTTTTGATGTAGGCTCTTTGACTTTGTTGACTTCTTCTGGCTGTATGTTTTGATCTTCTTTGTCACCAAAAAAAGATTCTAGAGTCCAAATCTGAGTCTGAGTCTGCATCCTTTTTCTCTGCCTGGCCATGTTCCCAGCCAACTACTTGACCTTTGAGCTTTTTGTTGGGGTATGACTGCTTGTAGAGTAGAGAGTGCTTTGTCCCAAGCTTGAGGGGCTGCACTGCTGTCTTCAGAGCTACTTCTACTCCACTGTCACCACAATCTCTGCCATAGCAGCACTCCTCCTCCGCCAAGAACCACCAACCAGGATTGCAACCCATATCCAAGCAGGGCAAAAAAAGTGCTGCACTACACTGTGGTCTGCCGCTTGATTCCTCCCACTGTGTGAGTCAGGGACTCCGGAAGGAGCTGACGCTGGAGCTCCACTTCCGCCTCCACCACCCCCAGGGCTGGGGCCAGACCACTTTCTAACCCCATCTAGCAGCTTACCCACTAACCTGCTCTGTGGTCTTTGGTTTTTGTGGGTTGAAAAGTCTGGTAACTGCCACAGCTCAATGATTCATGGCCCTAAGGTCTGCTCCAACTTGACTCCCAGTCTGGTCTGTCCTGGCCCAGCATGCTGGGCTGCACTCCACTCCCAGCACTGTGCGATAGACCCTTCCCAGTGACCATCCAGGCTTTCCTGGGCTGGAGACCTGCTTCTCTCTGCAATTTTGTGGGATCTGCAGCTCTAGAATTTGTTCAGAGCCATTTTTTACAGGTGTTTGGAGGGATGTTGGGGAGAGCTTTAGCAAGTTCCTGCTTTCCAGTTGCCATCTTGACTCTGCCCACCCCCCCCCGCTCCATCACAACATTTCTTATGTTCTCAATTATGTGGCACCATTTTAGGTTTCTATGAGTTAACAATTTAAGAAAGACATGTTACTAAGTAGACCTACACCCTGAATATAACAGATTCTTAATAAAAATTACTGAACTGAACATTCAAGAAGACACAAAAGTGACTGAAGGTTAATACAAAACTGATATATTTATGAAACAGTAGGGTACTTGCAAGCAAAACTAATTTTTTTCTATAGAAAGAATGCAAGGGTCTGTATGATTAATCAAAAGATGAAGATGAAAATTAAGGAAGAAAGTCTTCTTACTGTTATCTAATTAAAATAGATGATAAGTATGAAACAACACAGTCCAGTGGATGAAAGGAACACTAGATAAGAATATCAGCTCTGGTACTTGCTCTAAGTATAAACATGGGCAAATCACTTGACTTTTCTCATTTCTTCATTTGTAAAATGAAATTGACAAGATGTTACCTATCTAAGGTCTTCTTTCCTCCTTCCTTCCTAAATTATTTCAGAATATGATTTTTAAGAAGTTGAAAAGTAATTTCTTAGGGCAAATGAAGACTAAATGAAGACATTGTTTTTGGTATTATGGAAAAACCACTGGTCCAAAGACACTGGTATGAAAGAATAAGCAATGCGGAATAAATATGGAAATGTAAGAGGTAACCTGACTATGAAGGGCTGTAATTGCTAAGCTCAGGATTTTGTATTTTATCCTAGAAGCAACAGACAGCCATTGAGAAGATATGATCAGAAGTGTGTTTCGGGAACACTCATGTAGCAATTATGTCAATGATAAAGACAGAAGAAGAGACTGGAGATAGGCCAGCTAATCCAGAGACTACTGCAATAATCCAAGCAAGAGGTGATTAGGACTACTATGAGAATAGAGAGCAAAGGATGCATATGACAGATATTGTAATGACATAATCAACAAGAAATAGTAATAACTGATATTGAGACTAAAGGAGAGAGAAAAGTTAAGGCAAGATGCCAAAGTTTTAAACTTCCTAAGGATGATGGTGCCCATAATAGAACAGATATTAGGAACAGGGGTAGGTTAAAAGGGGGTAGGCAGGATAAATATAATGAGCTCAGGTTGGATATGTTGAGCTGATGAGATCAGAGAGGGTTTTGGTAGAGAAGAAAACCCATAAACTTGTTAAGTTCTTCTATAATCAGTACCTCCCCAGGGCTAGATACAGATACTCAGAGTTCAGAACGCCATGTCTGAGAACTCCTTCTCCACCACTATTGATATTTCTTGGGCCGTGTGTCTATTATTTCCGGGGCTTACCAAGGAAAGGATGGTGGGAAGACTGCTAGTTGGCCTAGAGCCATGCTAATGTATGGGCACTACAAAGAGACCAAAGTCAACTCTCAGGTCTCTGAAAGACCTCTAATTATAAGTATGCTTCAAGGCACTGCCCTCTGCCCTCTTCTTTCAAAAAATTCTTTCAGTGATCTCATCAGATCCCATGGGTTGAATCACCATCTTTATGTGGATGGTTTTTAAATCTATATACCCAGGCTGCTTTCCCTCTTGAACTGCAGGCCTGCATTACCTGCTGCTTGATGTACATTTTTCCCAGGATATCCTATAGGTATTTCAAGCTCAACATACCCCCAACTCAGCACGGACCTTGTTAAAAAGAGAAAAGATCCAAACTCAACAAATGACCCCAATCTGTAGGCCTTACACACACACAAAAAGAGCAGCTCTGAACAAAGCTGAACCATCTCCAAGAATTGAGACAGAATCAGGGTCACAAAGTTATTTTCATGCTGCCCTTTGTTGAGGTGCAGCAGAAAAATGGCAGCAGCTAGATGGCTCAAGTGGATAGAATACTGGGCCTGGAGTCAGGAAGATCTAAGTTCAAATCCAGCCTCAGATACTTACTAGCTGTGTGACCTTGGGCAAGTCACTTAACTTCTGTTTGCTTTAATGTACTGGAGAAGGAAATGGCAAACCACTCTAGTATATTTGCCAAGAAAACCCCACAGATGTTCTATAGGGCCATGAAGAGTGGAAAACGACTGAACAACAAACAGAAAGATGGCTGGATCTAGAGGCAAAGTACTCGATTTCAAAACCTGGCTCTTCCACTTACTGTCTGTGTCAGTCTTGACAATTTAACCTCTCTCAACTTAAAATTTCTCTTTTGTAAATCAAGATTTTTTGTTGAGATGAACTCTAATGGGACTTCTAGGTTTAAATCTATAATCTTGTAATCCTATATTTCTTCCTCAAATCCCTCCACAACTAAACTGTTTGGTCCAATGGAAAGAGTGCTAGATTTGGAGTTCTATACCTAGTTATTTACATGTTGTCTGTTCAATTAGAATATATGTTCCTTGAGGACAAGGTATATTTTTTGCATTTGCACTTAGCACAGTGGCTGACACAAAAAATGTGTTTAATCAGTATTTGTTAACTGTCTTACTACTCATGTAGCCTTAGACAAGTCCAACTACGTCTCAGTTTCCTCATCTATAAAGTCAAAGGAATGACCTAGATTACCGTTAAAGCTTCTTCAAGCTCTAAAGAAATAATAAGCAAAAAACAAAAGAATGTTAATCAAAGTTTTTATTGACATAGATGATTCTAAAGTAGTAATCTTTTACCTATGCTTAAAATCATTAATGTATAATGTTTTGAGCAGAAGCAATTAAAGTTGGAGGGACAGTTGTCTATTTTTATTACTATCATCCACACATATATCTCTCATTAAAAATTTAAGCATAAATCAGAAATACTGCATCTGAGCTACTAGCATATTTCCTAGTACCTACTCTCTTTTATATCACAGGAAAAAGGATTTGAAGTCCCAGACTTAACCTACCAATTAAGAGAAGAGGGAATAAATTGCAAGGAAGAATAGGAGCCTCACTCTTCCTCCATTGCCACTTCTAGGGACACAACACTACCTGGCTAAGTAGGCTTAGAGAGGCATACCCATAGGGTCCATTAGCATGTTAAAGGCCTAAGTAATTCTAGAATCCCCTCTGTAACCAAAGTTCTCAAAGTTTAAAAGAAAAGTTAGCTTTAATGGCATAACAAATAAAATATAATAAAGATATAATAAAAATTTATCAGCATTTTAGATTACCTGACAGCTGATAAATATTCAGAAAGAATAACATACAAGATGACGTACTATGCATTGACTACATAGTGTAAATACATCTTAAAGAAAGAAAAAAACTCAATCTTCTGAATGTTTTGTATATATAAAAACAATCAGGTGTTTTAATACTTTGTACATAGACGTTTAGTTTTCTCATATAGTAACCTAGCTTTGTTCAGTGGAAAAGCATCAAGTCAAGAAATTCTCAATTAAAATCTTGGCTTCAACATTAGTAGCTCTGTAATCTTGGGCAAATTATTTAACCTTGCTGTTAATACATATAAAGTGAATAAATACAAATACATACGGAGTGGTAAATACAAGGTAGTTTGAAGAGGACATCAGCAGTTAAGAGGGATCAAGAAAAGTTTCATGCAAAAGATGAAATGCTAACAAATTTTGGGAGGGCATGAGCCTATTAAAGAGTATTTAATATTTAACAAGTTTTCAAATACAGCTGGTTAGGGTACATACTGTACCAAAAATGCAAGGGTTAACTGGATAGAACACTTTAGGAACAGATACTTGTGAAAGTACCAATTAATCAGAATTTCTAACTCCCATAGAATTGAATGCATTCATATCATTAAATAAGAATTAGTGGGGCCCATGTACAGAGCACAAAAATATAACATTATAATGAATGAATACAATAGTTAAACATATGGTTTTGAAGGCTAAGGGGAAAATCTGACCATTTTTCTTATGAAATTCCAAATGCCACATCATAAAATTATGATTATCCCAAATCCAAAGTAGCAGAGATTTTTAAGTCAAAATAGAATGGAGAGAAGGCAAAATTAACAATTATAAATTGTATATGTCCTTGCTAGAGGAAGCATATATTTTTCAAACTAAACTCTGCAAAGTAAATTAAATTTTCACCTAATAGGAATCACCTAGGAGCCACTTAGAAAGCAAGGGTGATAAACAAAATTCCAGAGAACAGCTTCACCTATCCAAGTTAGAAAGAAGAGAAAAAGAAGAAAAAACATTTGGCAAGTCAAAAAGTATTCCTTTAGTGCCTCCCACACACACCCACCTTCACTGTGTTATATAACCAAATGGGCAAATGGGGAAAAGACCGTAAGATTCAGAATTGGAAGAAGTTTACAGATCAAGCCCAACTGCCATAATAATTTGCATAGAGAAATGAAATGATGATGGTAAAAAGTAACTAAAGAAAAAAATCCATTCACTGTTTCACACAGCCTAACCAGCTATAGAAGCCATGACCAAAAGAAAACAAAATCTGTTGACATTTTTCTCTTGAAATAAACTTTTATTTCAATAACTGCTCTTGTCTAACTATTGCCATCACTTTTTCACACAGTTCTTAAATTCACAAAGAAAAGATTTTTGATTATTTTTAGAGGCATTAAGGTCCTTATTTAGTATTTTTATAATTCCAAACCCTCCCATCTGAAAAAATGAAGACAATGCAGGTGATAAAAAAAACTACCTTACACTTTAAAAATCTGACCAAATTTACCAACTTCTAAATGTCTCTGTCTTTAAAAGTAGTGATGAAAAAGAGAGGCAAACTTTTAGCTTACTTCACAAAAAAAAAAAGATCACAGTTTAAGCTAAGAGGTTTGCTTTTAATGTACTATATAAAATTTTAATGATTTGATAATATATTTTCCAAAATAAAAACACAGTTAAAAGTTCAGGTATTCACACCAATTTACTGAATTCGTGCTTAAGTCTTTATGTTATATATGCAATTGTTCAAATTAATTAAAATAACATTAAATTGATTCAAATGAACTGGATCTATTGACTCTAAGTCTTAGATCAACACAATTCTTTACAGAAAATAATTTATGAAATTTTAGGTCACTAAGGGTTTATTTTTGTTTTTAAAGTACATAAATCCTAAGAGCATACTAACTCAAATACACTATTTCTCCAAAGACAAAAGTAAAAAAAAGACCTCAGTAAAACTACAAGTATTAAAAATATGAACTAGCTATAAGAATAAGCTTAAATCTTAATACTAAAGCAAATATTTCTGAACTAGATCCCTTTAACTTTCAGATAAGACCAAATGAATATGGGACACCTACAGAGGGATTGTTAGAACAGTATTCACATCTAATCTATGTATTTTATAATTTCTACTTAACACCATATTAGGTAGGTTTTTTAAATATAACTCAGTGACTGAGAAATATGTTTATGCTTTTATAAAGCAGACTTTTATTACATATTTTGAGATCATAGTACCTTTGTGCTATCCTGAGATTTTAAGAAAAAGTAAAGTTTGCTTTGGATGTGACTTTAAGTATTAATAATCCATTCTGACATTAAAGTTTTAAATTAGTGACACTTTGTTCATATAAAAATATTCAAACTTTAAAATTCTAAAGAAATTCTAAAGAATTTGTACTTAAATGTTCCAATGCAAAGCTACTCCAAAACTTCTTTTCGGTACACAGGAATGATCAAACTAGGGTTTCCTCTTTATGACAATGAAACAGATCTACAAAGAGGAATTGGGGGGCGGTGGTGGGCAGAGCCAAGATGGTGACTGGAAAGCAGGGACTTGCATGAGCTCCCCCACAGGTCCCTCCAAACACCTATAAAAATTGGCTCTGAACAAATTCTGGAACTGCAGAACCCACGAAATAGCAAAGGGAAGCAGGGCTCCAGCCCAGGGCAGCCTGGAAGGTCTATCCCATGGAGCTGAGAGTGGAGTGGAGCACAGCCTGGTCTAAGCTGCGCCTGGACCAACCAGATTGGGAGCTGGGCAAAACAGGCCCTAGAGCCCTGAATCAGTGAGCTGTGGCAGTTACCAGACTTCTCAACCAGCAAACACCAAAGACAACAGAGAAGGTTAGTGGGGAAAGCTGCTGGGACAGAGTGAAAGGAGTTCTCAGTTCAGCCACCACCCTGGGAGCAGCAGAGGTGGTACAGCTACAGAACTACAGCTGCAGTTGCTTCCAGCCCCAGGCCCCCTTGGTGGGAGGAATGAAGTAGAGGATCAGAGCAGGAGTGCAGAGCCAGCTTAGATCTGAGTCCGGTCCAGGTTGGCAGAGGAGGAGCACTGGTGTGCCAGAGCTTGCTATGTAGAAATAGCTCTGAAAACAACAGGGCAGCCCCTCAAGCTTGGGACAAAACACTCTCTACTCTACAAGCAGTCAAAACCCAACGAAAAACTCAAGGGTCAAGTAAGTTGGCTGGGAACATGGCCAGGCAGAGAAAAAGGATGCAGACTCAGACTTTGGAATCTTTTTTTGGTGACAAAGAGGATCAATACATATAGCCAGAAGAAGTCAACAAAGTCAAAGAGCCTACATCAAAAGCCTCCAAGAAAAACATGAACTGGTCTCAGACCATGGAAGAGCTCAAAAAGGATTTGGAAAAGCAAGTTAGAGAAGTAGAGGAAAAAATGGGAAGAGAAATGAGAAGGATGCAAGAAAACCATGAAAAACAAGTCAATGACTTGCTAAAGGAGACACAAAAAAAATACTGAAAAAAATAACACCTTAAAAAATAGACTAACTCAAATGGCAAAACAGCTCCAAAAAGCCAATGAGGAGAAGAATGCCTTGAAAGGCAGAATTAGCCAAATGGAAAAGGAGGTCCAAAAGACCACTGAAGAAAATACTACCTTAAAAATTAGATTGGAGCAAGTGGAAGCTAGTGACTTGATGAGAAATCAAGATATTATAAAACAGAACCAAAGGAATGAAAAAATGGAAGACAATGTGAAATATCTCATTGGAAAAACCACTGACCTGGAAAATAGATCCAGGAGAGATAATTTAAAAATTATTGGACTACCTGAAAGCCATGATCAAAAAAAGAGCCTAGATACCATCTTTCAGGAAATTATAAAGGAGAACTGCCCTGATATTCTAGAGCCACAGGGCAAAATAGAAATTGAAAGAATCCATCGATCGCCTCCTCAAATAGATCCCAAAAAGAAATCTCCTAGGAATACTGTTGCCAAATTCCAGAGCTCCCAGATCAAGGAGAAAATACTGCAAGCAGCCAGAAAGAAACAATTTGAGTATTGTGGAAATACAATCAGGATAACACAAGATCTAACAGCTTCTACATTAAGGGATCAAAGGGCTTGGAATATGATATTCCGGAGGTCAATGGAGCTAGGATTAAAACCAAGAATCACCTACCCAGCAAAACTGAGTATCATGCTCCAAGGCAAAATATGGATTATCAACAAAATAGAGGACTTTTAAGCTTTCTCAGTGAAAAGACCAGAGCTGAATAGAAAATATGACTTTCAAACACAAGAATCAAGAGAAGCATGAAAAGGTAAACAAGAAAGAGAAATCATAAGGGACTTACTAAAGTTGAACTGTTTTGTTTACATTCCCATGTGGAAAGATGATATGTATAATTCATGAGACCTTAGTATTAGGGTAGCTGAAGGGAATATACATATATAGAGAGACAGAGGGCACGGGGTGAGTTGAATATGAAGGGAAGATATCTAAAAAAATAAAATCAAATTAAGGGATAAGAGAGGAATATATTGAGAGAGGGAAAAAGGGAGAGCTAGAATGGGGTAAATTATCTCACATAAAAGTGGCAAGAAAAAGCAGTTCTGTAGGAAGGGAAGAGGAGGCAGGTGAGGGGCAATGAGTGAATCTTGCACTCATCGGATTTGACCTGAGGAGGGAATAATATACACACTCAATTGGGTATCTTACTCCACAGGAAAGAAAGAAGAAAGGGATAAAAAAGGGGGGGGGGTGATAGAAGGGAAGGCTGATAGGGAGAGGAGGTAATCAAAAGCAAATACTTTTGAAAAGGGACAGGGTCAAGGGAGAAAATTGAATAAAGGGGGATAGGATAGGAAGGAGCAAATTATAGCTAGTCTTTCACAACATGAGTATTGTGGAAGGGTTTTCCATAATGATACACATGCAGCCTATGTTGAATTGCTTGCCTTCTTAGGGAGGGTGAGTGGGGAGGGAAGAGGAGAGAATTTGGAACTCAATCTTTTAAAAACAGATGTTCAAAAAGAAAAGTTTTTGCATGCAACTATGGAATAAGATACACAGGCAATGGGGCATAGAAATCTATCTTGCCCTACAAGAAAGTAAGGGAAAAGGGGATGAGGGGAGCAGGGTGACAGAAGGGAGGGCTGACTGGGGAACAGGGTAACCAGAATATATGCCATCTTGGAGTTGGGAGGCGGGTAGAAATGAGGAGCAATTTGTAATTCAAACTCCTGTGAAAATCAATGCTGAAAACTAAAAATATTTTTAAAAAAACCAAAGAGGAATTCTGAACACTAAATTTGGAAATATTCACCCTCAGTTGTAAAACATATCATAAACAGTTTAAAGGACAAGTATGAATTCATCAAATATGGAGAATAATCAAAAAAATAAAAAATGAATTAATACAATTTTAAGTATTATTTTAAATGTGATTAAATATTCCTGTCCTAAAATAATGCCACAATGAGTGAAATCCTCTCAAAAAAGCAAAACCTACTGAAAGTTAACATTGCGACCCTCTTACCACAGTATAATTTTTCCATGTAGATTTCTACACAAATGATTTCTTCAATGCAATAATTTTTTCATGTGATCTTCCCATTGCTAATATCCCACTATTTAGCTAATATTTATTATATTTCAAAGATTTATTACAGAAAACAATATAGCTGCATCTGTCATCATAGTCTATCATGATCTACAGCAAAACCAGCCTCTTTTGTCTCCTTTCACTCAAAGTCAGGCATTGCAAACAAAAGGCATTCATCACTAAGTCCATTAGGTTCAGCTGACGAGACAATTCTGCACTGCCAGATGGGTAAATGCGTTTTACTAAATCTGGCAGCAGCCACAATAAATCCTAAAACAAGAAGAGCCTTAATGATCAATGTTGTAATCACACACTTAAATTTTACTGTGCTTTTTATCTTATTCTAATTAGTAAAATCACCAACACTTACACCTTAACTCATTAGGTTAATAAAGATCATATTTTTAGAGGAAAAGCTACCCACAGATACCCCTTTCTTTTTCTTACACTTCAAACCTTCGTTCCTTCTATGCCCATATGCATAGGGAAAGAAGGAAGGAGAAGTTAAAAAAGAATACATTGTAAGACAAACAGTAAACGCTTGTTTATTCTACTATATACATGTCCTTAATAATCTCACAATCACTGAATCCATGTAAAATTAAATTAAGATTTTCATGTTTTCTGAAATAGGTACTTATCTGAAACACTGTGCTTCTGTACTCCTCTCACCCTAAGACTTAAAAGTACTAATAATGAAAGAGTACTATTTAAAACAATTGTATTCTACTGTGCCTTAACCTTCAGAACAAGCAATACAGTAAGGTTAAAAAAATTTCTATTTGCATCTTTACTAGTTTACCAACTTTTGAAATAATCTTTATTGCAAAAGAATAAAACTATTAACTAGAAAAAATGTTTATTACAGAAAAAGGCAAAGATCTAGAACTATCTTACATATGATAAATGCCCAGTATATGAAAACTATCTGCACTTAAGATTTTCCTATATGTATAAATGATCAAGTCCCATTTAAATAGAGAAAGGTAACTTGATTAGGTCTGAAAGATTCCATACAAGTCTCCCAGAAGTATCCTCTACCAGAATGATAGAGGAAGGATAACCACCATTTCATAAAATCTTAAATTTTAAAGTTGAAAGGAAATTTAGAGGTCATCAAATCTACCTTCTACCCCTAAAGCAAAAATTCTCTCCATTAATATCTCCTAATACAACTCTTTCATTTCCTGACAGCACTAGCTGTTAACATGTCATTTCTTATATTGGGCTGAACTCTTAGAAGTCTCTTCCATGGGGGCTCCCCTCTCCTGATGTCTTAATTAAGCTTTACCTCTGTAGTTTTGGCCTTTCTAACTGGAGTGCACTTGCCTACAGGGAATTTTCCTTCAAGTTTCCTCTTTTGCAACAGAAAGGAGTTGGATGAGAAAACCTTTAAAGTAACTTCCACCTCTAAATCTATGATCCTTTTAAGTATACCTCTATATAACTTCTACCCACTGATTGAAACCCACTCTTTGAAACCAAGAAAACTAAAAAGGTAATCCCTTTTACCCCATTACACTTCAAATATCTCAAAGCCTCAAATATGTTCCTGGTCCATCATCCCACCAAAATTTTCTCTTTTGTGAGGGGAGGAATTCTTAAGAAGGTTCCTCAGATATCCACAGCAGCATTCTGGAGCTATGCCAAGAAGTTCTACATGAGACCTAACCTGAAGAGTCATCAGTAGGTATGATTAATATTCCCAAACACTTGTACTCTACTGGGCCTTAACCTTCAGAGCAAAGCAAGCAACACAATAAGGTTTAAAAAAAAAAACCTTCAACCCATCAATAGACTCAAACTACTCAAGTTTAAGATTACACATTTATAAATTTATATCACAAACACTGCTAAAGAACAGTAACTATACAAAAGTCAGAGGTTTTATATCCAAAGGAGTAGGTAAGGATGACTTGAATTTTACATGTGAAGGAGAAATAAAAAAGGTTTATTATAATGTTATAGAGGACTGTGCAAAGATAGTGTCTTGTTAGGACCTAGAGAAGTCCAGATGCCCTACAAACACCTCAAGAAAACTTAAAATTCCATCATTAATTGGCAAAATAAGGAGAATCACTTGTAGACTCCTCAACCCAGCCCAGGAATATACAAACAGCTACCAGAATCCTGTAGGAACCTTGAAGCAGACAAGCAGGGGCAAATCAAAAGGTCAGGGTAAGCAGCCCCAACACAACTGTAGAGGTCTAGCACTCAGTAGGACCCACGGGAGGAGGGAGCCCCAGGCAAAGACCAGTCCAGGAAAACAGAAATGGGGCATGCACTAGCACACACCAGAAGCAGGCAGAAAGGGCCTTGGGCAGAGCCTAATACAAGGGGCAGCCCAGGAGCTGGGTATGTGGCAAGAGGAAGCCCTGAGTGGAGAGCAAAACCAGGCACCCCTCAGGCTGATAGCAGAGTTCATACTCTGAACAGTCCAGGAATTCCTTGAAGTAGGGGCCTAGTCTTCACCATGACAGTTAAGACTCTGCAGGGCCTGCCCATTCCATTCACTTTAGGAGCAGAGACTAACCAAAGCATAGACAGCAGCATCCAGGCTCTTTCCCCACAACCTAGACACTAAGGTGACTGAGATGAGTACACCAAGGAAAACACCAAATACAATGAGGAAATACTAAGACATGACAAGGGAGTAAATCCCAAGGAATTGAACAACCCCACAAGTCCAATTAGAACTTCACAGAAAAAATAGTCCATACACAAGGACAATAAGAGTTAATTGAGGAAAAATACAAAATGGAAATACAAAAATATAAAATACAAAAAGCTAGGGAGGAAAGAAAGGCCCAGAAAAACTGATACCTCAGAACAATTGGTGGAAAACTAAACCCAAGAACCAAATTTCTTGAAAATTAAAATAAGCCAATCAGCAAATGAGTGAATGGGACAAGAAATATTAAAACAGAATGATAAAACTGAAGGAGAAAAAAAGAAGAAAATATAAGAAACATAATATCAATAACAACTAACCTGGAAAATAGGTCAAAGAGATAATCTATGAATTATTAAACTATCTGAAAAGCATAATCACCACCACGCCCAAAAAAGAAAGCTTAAACAACATACTTTCAAGAAATTACAAATGGAAACTTCTCAGAATTCTGAGAACCAAAGACCATAAAGAATCCAGTGATCACCTTCAAAAAAAATCTCAAAATGAAAACTTCCAGGAACATTACAGGCAAAATTCAGTTTCCAGGTTAATGAAAACAATAATGCAAGCAGCCAAAAAGAAACCCATTCAACTGTGAAGGGGCCACAGTAAAGATTAAACAAGGATTTGGCAGACGCCAAGGAGATAAGAGCTTGGAATATGAAATTCCAAAAGGTAAAGAAATAAAGGCTTACAACCAAAAAATAACCTATCTAGAAAAACTAATGCTCAAGAGGAGGAAACAGAGTTTTTATGAAGTAGAGGATTTCCAAGTATTCCTAATGAAAAGGCTAGAATTGAGTAGACATTATGAAATAGAATCAAGAGAAAAAGGTACACACATTTGTTTAACTAAGGGCATATATGGGAATGAGCAGCTTCATTCTAACAGAGGGATAAGAAACAAATGTCTTCTCAGAACTCTAATATCTTTAAGAGTCATAATGAAAGGCAAATACTACAGAGAGTCTGTGAATGGTCTTGTACTATGTTGATTGGCTCAGGAGAAGATTAAAAATGGAGGAACAGGGGGCTACTCTGGGCAAGAAAGAAGGAAATAAACAGAAATCAGTATCACACAGCAGAGATATGTATATAGGATAACAAGTATTTATTACAAAAGAAAAGAGTAGAGAGAATGGACATCCCAAGAACTTCACTTTCATATGAACTGGATAAAGAGAGATTAAACATACATATAAACACACATCTCTATAGAAATACATTCACCTCAAAAGAGAAATAAGGAGGAATAGGGACAAGATAGAAAGAGAGAAAGGTTTAAAAGGGAGGGTGGGATAAGTAAGGGAACAGTCATGAATAAAAGAAATTCAGATGTTACAGAGAAAAATGTGAAGGGGAAATCAAAAGGAAAGGAAGAAAGAATAAAAACTTGGGATGCCATGTGAGGCAAAGGGAAGAGAAGCACTGAAACAGAATAGAAACAGGTTATTTCATTTATAGATCATAAGTGACAGGCAAACTTTCTTTTATCATACTCAGATTTGGAAGAGAGTGGGAGCAAAGAGAGGGAAAAGCACTAGAACAGGAAGGAGGGAAACATACACTTAACAATCACAACCATGAACATGAATGGGATGAACTCAGAAAAGCTTTTATATAATCTAGCAGCACCTACAAACTAAACTATATTAGGGTAAAAAATATCTCTTAGCAACTGAGACTTACTTACCTTTCTTTAACAAACGGTATTTTTATTCTCAATATTTGAAATGCCTGACATATACTAAAACCAACCCCTGATCTACATGCCTTCCATTACTAACATTTTCTTAGTTATCTTACGCTTTCTCTTTAGGAATCCTCTAACAAATCCACAATCCTTAAAGTTGGCTAATGACTAGTTAATATTGTCATCACTACTTCATTAAAACAAAAATTAGCTTTAAGCATTCTCAAGAGAATGTTGGGAAAGGCTGAGAATAAGGGAAAAAAAACCACACATACCCTCTATTTGACTAAAATTAATCTTACCTATATCAGTATATAGGCTTTTCTTTTTTAGTTCTTACACACAGATGCTACTGGACAGATTCATCCATCACCCCCATCCAAATGTTCTACCAACCTTTTATTTTTCAGTCATTTTTCAGTTGTGTCCAATTCTTCATGACCCCATTTGAAGTTTTTTGGGCAAAAGTACTGAAGTGGTTTGCCATTTCCTTCTCCAGCTGATTTTTTACAGATAAGGAAACTGAAGCAAATAGGGTTAAGTGACAGGTCACATAACCAATAAGTATATGAGGCCACATTTGAACTTAGGAGGATGAGTCTTCCTGAGTCCAGGCTGGCACTCTAGCCACTGTGCCACCTAGCTGCCAACTTTTAGATCTCTCCCTATTTCTCTTTAAAATCAAATCCCGGGGGTGGAGCCAAGATGGTGGCTGGAAAGCAGGAATTGCCTAAGATCCACCCCAAGTTCCTCCAAGCACCTATAAAAATTGCTCTAAACAAATTCTAGAGGTGCAGAACCCACGAAATAGCAAAGGGAAGCAGGGCTCCAGCCCAGGACAGCCTGGCTGGTCACTGGGAAGGGTCTATCACAAGGAGCTGGGAGGGGAGGGGAGCAGAGCACAGCCCAACCTGGGTGGCGCCAGGACCAACTGGACAAGGAGCCAGGCAGAACAGGCACAGCACCCTGAATCAGTGAGCTGTTGCAGTTACCAGACTTCTCAAACCACAAACACCAAAGACAAGACAGAAGGTTAGTGGGAAAAGCTGCTGGGACAGAGTTAAAGGAGTTGTCAGTAGACCACCGCCCCTGGAGGCGGCAGAGGTGGTGCAACTCTGAGGCTGCTTCCAGAGCTACAGCTGCAGCTGCCTCTGGCCCCAGGACCACCTGGTGGGAGGAATTAAACCACCGATTAGAGCTCAAGTGCAAAGATTGCTTTGCCCTGCCTGGATCTGGGCCGCAATCCCGGTAGTTCTTGGGGGAGAAGAAGCGCTGGTGTAGCAGAACTTGCTGTGTACAAGTAGCTCTGAAAATAGCAGCAAAGCCCCTCAAGTTTGGGACAAAACACTCTCTACTCTACAAGCAGTCATACCCCGACAAAAAGCTCAAGGGTCAAGTAGTTGGCTGGAAACATGGCCAGGCAGGGAAAAAGGATGCAGACTCAGACTCAGACTTTGGAATCTTTTTTTGGTGACAGAGAAGACCAAAACATACAGCCAGAAGAAGTCAACAAAGTCAAAGAGCCTACATCAAAAGCCTCCAAGGAAAATATGAACTGGTCTCAGGCCGTTCAAAAAGGATTCGGAAGAGCAAGTAAGAAAAGTAGAGGAAAATTGGGAAGAGAAATGAGTGATGCAAGAAAACCATGAAAAACAAGTCAATGACTGTAGGGAGTTAGTGCCGACCCTGGGGCTGCTCGGACCCTAGCACTTGGCCTGTTTCCTGGGTAAAACCAGACAGGCTTAGTAGGAGTTGGAACGGTAGGCGCCCAGAGGAAAGACTTCCGTCCCTAACAGCCCCCCTTAACAGCACCCCCTTCTTGCTCTGATAGCCATCCTTTCTCATGCAGGCAGAGTCCATCCACCAAGGACTCACAAGCCCAGTAGGAGGAACACAGCTGGCCACTACCTAATGCTCTTGAACCAGTGCCTAACACAAACATGCTTTAATTAATGGGAACTTCTTTGATACTTTACAAGGGCATCCTGCCCCGTGCCTCACATAGATCATACAGTTCTGATAATCAGTTTGTATCCTGCCCGAGCCTTCCCAGGCCTTTTTAGATACTGTAGAAACAGCACTCCCCTCCTGTTCCCAGCCTTCCCTGTCACTGTAGAATAGCACTCCCCTCCTGTTCCCATACTCCTATGGAAACCACCTTACCACAGCCCTAGTTTTCCCATACGCTTGTAAGCAGCATAGTTCACCATAATCCAGATTCTTCCCACCAGATATCGCTACTAATCTAAGTGCAACAATACATTACTGAAGCACATCTCTTTTCCCATGCTTTCATCCCCCTGAACACCTGCTTCTGCTTATGTAGTGCAAAAACCTAGAAATATGGATAATAGCTTCCAACAAATCGGAGTTATAACCATCATTGCTCCCGCCTCATCACTGCGTACTGAGATAGGGCAACTTGCTGGTCAAGACCCTAGCAAATGACTTGATAAAGAAGACCCAAAAAATACTGAAGAAAATAACACCTTAAAAATACACTAACTCAAATGGCAAAAGAGCTCCAAAAAGCCAATGAGGAGAAGAATGCCTTGGAAGGCAGAATTAGCCAAATGGAAAAGGAGGTCCAAAAGACCACTGAAGAAAATATTACCTTAAAAATTAGACTGGAGCAAGTGAAAGCCAGTGACTTCATGAGAAATCAAGATACTATAAAACAGAACCAAAGGAATGAAAAAAATGGAAGACAATGTGAAATATCTCATTGGAAAAACCACTGACCTGGAAAATAGACCCAGGAGAGACAATTTTAAAATTATTGGACTACCTGAAAGCCATGATCAAAAAGAGAACCTATATATCATCTTTCAAGAAATTATCAAGGAGAACTGCCCTGATGTTCTAGAGCCAGAGGGTAAAATAGAAATTGAAAGAATCCACAGATCACCTCCTCAAATAGATCCCAAAAAGGAATCTCCTAGGAATATTGTCACCAAATTCCATAACTCCCAAATCAAAGAGAAAATACTGCAAGCAGCCAGAAAGAAAAAATTTGAGTATTGTGGAAACACAATCAGCATAACACAAGATCTAACAGCTTCTACATTAAGGGGTCAAAGGACTTGGAATATGATATTCCAGAGGTCAATGGAGCTAGGATTAAAACCAAGAATCACATACCCAGCAAAACTGAATATCATGCTCCAAGGCAAAATATGGATTTTCAACAACATAGAGGACCTTCTCAGTGAAAAGACCAGAGCTGAATAGAGAATATGACTTTCAAACACAAGAATCAAGAGAAGCATGAAAAGGTAAACAAGAAAGAGAAATCATAAGGGACTTACTAAAGTTGAACTGTTTTGTTTACATTCCTACATGGAAAGATGAGGTGTGTATTCTTGAGACCTTAATATTAGGGTAGCTGAAGGGAATATATGTACATATATGTATGTACATATATATATATATGTACATATATACATATATATAGACAGAGGGCACAGGGTGAGTTGAATATGAAGGGATATCTAAAAAATAAAATCAAATTAAGGGAGGAGAGAGAAATACATTGAGACAGGGAGAAAGGGAGAGATAGAATGGGGTAAATTATCTCACATAAAAGTGGCAAGAAAAAGCAGTTCTGTAGGAAGGGAAGAGGGGGCAGGTGAGGGGGAATGAGTGAATCTTGCTCTCATCAGATTTGACTTGAGAAGGGAATAACATACACACTCAATTGGGTATCTTACCCCACAGGAAAGAAGGAGGAAGGAGATAAAAAGGGGGGGACGATAGAAGGGAGGGCAGATGGGGGAGGAGGTAATCAAAAGCAAACACTTTCAAAAAGGGACAGGGTCAAGGGAGAAAACTGAATAAAGGAGGACAGGATAGGAGGGAGCAAAATGTAATTAGTCTTTCACAACATGAGTATTGTGGAAAGGTTTTACATAATGATACATGTGTGGCCTATGTTGAATTGCTTGCCTTCTTAGGGAGGGTAGGTGGAGAGGGAAGAGGGGAGAGAATTTGGAACTCAAATTTTTAATAGCAAATGCTCAAAAAAAGTTGTTTTGCATGCAACTGGGAAATAAGATATACAGGTAATGGGGTATAGAACTCTATCTTGCCCTACAAGCAAGTAAGAGAAAAGGGGATGGGGTGTGGAGTGGGGTGACAGAAGGGAGGGCTGACTGGGGAACGGGGCAATCAGACTATACGCCATCTTGGAGTGGGGGGGAGGGTAGAAATGGGGAGAAAACTTGTAATTCAAAATCTTGTGGAAATCAATGCTGAAAACTAAAAATACTAACTAAATAAATAATATTATTTAACGAAAAAAAGTCAAATCCACTGGCCCATCTCTAACTCCAAAGCAAATGCTACTGCCCTAGATGTTGAGCAAGCCACCAGTACTTTGCAACTGTACAGTACAAACTACACAAAAGGACTGAATTCATCTGTCTCCCATTTCAGTGGCTAAACAGATGGCTTCTAACAGTTATATTAGAAAGACTGCTTTATTTTCGCATATTTTTAGATAATCACAAGTATGTAGCAGGCATGATAAGTGGACAGGTTGCAGTATTCCTCCCACATAAAGAAGCAGGAAAATTAATCTCTACATTATCCTTTCCATATTTACATGTTATCCACTCCATCTACTTCTAGTCTACTGTTGTTGCACAGCTGGTTTGATAAAAATTCATTAATATGAATTACAAAGTATTGTTCTTATAAATAGAAGAGAAGTCCCTCCAGTAGAACGGAAGTTCCCTGAAGGTAGGTATCTTTTGGTTTTTTGTTTTTCTGTTCCCAGTCCCTGTTTTATAAGGCATGCTTAATGAATGCTGGCTTAATTGGATTGAAAATACAGACTTTAAATTAAGGACTTCATGTTATCAATCAATAAGGACTGAATAAGTATCTATTATGTGCCAATCACTATGCTGAGTACTGGGGATACAAAAAAAAAAACAGCCCCTGATTTCAAGGAACTTACATTCTTTCCAGAGAGAAATCACGCACCCATCTAAATAGGGAGGAAGCTCCTACCAAAGCAAATCAATGTTTTCTCTGAAACTTAAAGTCCCAGAGTTGCCTGAGAGCAATGAGGTAAAAATTAGTTGCCCAGGGTCAAATGGCCTATGTGTCAGGCTTGAACTTCAATGGATGCCTACTGACTCAAAAGCCTACCTCTCTCCACTATTCCAGGATGCCTCTCATGCATGTGAGCATGTGCATATATGCACAGAATAAATACAAAAAAACACAATGCAGTTTAGAGGCATAGGGCACTAGCAATTTTTTTTGGAGGGGGGGAGGTCCAGGAAAAGACTTCTTGTAGAAAGTAGGGCTCAGTAGTGAGTGAAGTGGGAATACATTCCAGGCACTGGCAACTACAGAGGAATGGAGTTGATGATGAAATACTTTCTTTGAGGAACAGAAAGGCCAGTGGGATAATTTATAATGAATGATTTGATATGTATACTGAAGATCAATAGGCCCTCTAAGAAGCTAGAAATAGCAGCTGCTTTGAATTAAGCAAATAGTAAATGACCCAACAGTGCATTGATTGGTTTTTAAAGCAACAGAAATGCAGTTTTCTCCCCATTCCAAGATCTCAATTGAAATTACACAGACCCCAAAGATTTTTCCAAAGGAGAAAAGCACTAGTCTTATTAAAATTTACACAGAAAAACATTTTTTTGCCCCTCATCTTTTTCACAGCTACCCTTGGGCTGAAACTCCATGAATTTACCTTTAAAAATATTTATATAGTATGAGGGAGGAGTGTTAAAATTTACCACAAATAAGGTTTCTTCAAGAAGTTTTATATTGTACTACACAAAATTTAAAGAACCAAAGCAAATACAAGAATTTACAAAAAAAAATTTATCTGTGTATTTCAATTTATGTCTCTGGATAAAGTTTTGGCTTAAAAATCTGAATTTGGCTTTTACAAAAAAACAAGTCACTATTCTACCTTTGACAATGTAGTAAAGTCAAAGGATTCCTCACCCTGTTTTCTGCCTTATGCTTAATGCTATAAAGTTTTTAACTTCTGATTGCCCAAACTGCTCCAATTCATTCATTCATTTATCCAAACATGTATGAAGAGAGAAATCATCCCAGCATTCTAGGAACTTGCATTCTATTGGAAAGAAAGAACGTATATATGTGTGCGTGTGTGTGTGTGTGTGTGTGTGTGTGTGTGTGTATATGTGTATATGTATGTGTGTGTATATATATATACACACACACACACACACGCACACATATATACACACATAAGATAAATGCAAAATATATACAAAGTAAATAGACTGTAACCTTGGAGGAGAGGCAATGATAACCAGAAGGATCAAGAAATACCACAATGTAAGACACAGTTTCTGAAGGGAGCTTAGGATTCTGAGGAAAGTAAAGGACGAGTTCATTCTAGGTATGGGGGCTGGCCTATCAAAGGCCTAAAAACAAGAGACAGAATACCGCATATACTGTGTGTACATACCACTCTGCATGGAATGGAGTTAAAATGAAGTTATGTGGAACATGCCTAGAAAGGTAGACTGGAACCAGATAATGAAGTGTTTTAGATGCCAGAAGAGTTTGTGCTTTATCCTAGAGGGACTAGAGAGGGAAAGGAGTTTCTTGAGCAAGGGAGTGACATTTTCAGATCTGTGATTTATGAGCATAACTTTAACAGCTGCATAGAGGATGGAATGGAGAAGAGAAGGAGTGGGGCAAGGAGGCTGATGAAGACGCTACTGTAATAGTTCAGGCCAGAGAAATGAGGGCCAAAATCAGGGCAGCAGCCATGTCAGTGAAGTGAAAAGAGCAAACGTGAGAGATCATGGAGACAGAATCAGCAAGACTTGGCAAATGATAGCCTGAACAGAAACAGGGAGATGGGTTTCGGGGAAAGGTAGGGGAGAGAATGAGGGAAGGGAATAAGCACTTATATAGCATCTCTCATGTGTCAGGCACTGTGCTAAGCACTTTTTACAAATATTATCTCATTTGATCTTCACAACAACCTCGGAGGTAGGTGCTATTATTATTCTCATTTTACATTTGAGGAAACTGAGGTAAGCAAAGGTTAAGTGACTTGCCCAGGATTACAAAGCTATTGAGTGTCTGAGGCTGAATTTAATTCAGGTCTTCCTTGCTCCAGGCCCAGTCCTCTATCCAATGCACCACTAGCTGGGAAAACAGAATGAGTTGGATTTTAGACATGTTCAATTTGAGAAACCTATAAGACATTCAGTTGGAAATGTCCAATAAATAGTGATGTAAGACAGGAGCTTAAAAAAGACGCCAGGGATGAATATAGACCTGGGCATCATTTGCATAGTGATGATAACTTAAACCATGGGAACTAAAGAGATCACCGAGAGGGAAAGTATAAAGAGAGAAATGGGTCCAGGACAGAACCTCCTGACTCACAAATAGCTGGGAGTGGGATATGCATGGTGATTTAGCAAAGGAGATGGAAAAGAATAGTAGATAAGTAGGAGGGAGGGAAAGGGAGCAATTAGACATAGATTAAGGAAAGGTTAAGTCCAAAATAAACTCTACAAAAATATACAAATGTACAAAAAATGTACAAAAAGCTCTTTCTGAGATGACAAAGACTGGGAGATAGTCATGAACTGTGGAATAGCTGAACAGGTTGTGGTACACAGTTGTGATATATAAATACTATGGAATACTATTATGGGAAATGATGCCAGAAATGATGAAAGGGATGGGCTCAGAAAAACCTAGGAAGACTTAAAGGCAGAGTCAGGTGAACAGAACCAGAAGAACAATTTAAACAATGACAAAAATATGAAAAAGTCAAACAACTCTGAAAGAATTAGGAACTCTGATCAGCATAATCACCAACTACAATTTCAAAGGCTTAATGATGAAAAAACATGGCTAGCCACCTCCAGATGGAGAGTAGAGTAACTCAGAGTGCACACAGAATGAGATATATTTTCTTGGACAAGGCCAATGTGGAAATTTGTTTTGCTTGGCTATGCATGTTTGTAACAGGAGTTTTGTTTTCCTTTTGTTCTCAACAGAACAGAGGGAATTGAACTGGGAGAGAAAGAAGGCAGTTTTCTGAAGATTTAAAATAATAATAGTAATAATGATGAAAAAATGCCAAAGACAGCCACTGTGGCTCCATGAAGAGGGCAGTGACATGATCAGACCTGAATTTTCAGAATATCTGTGGTGGCAAAGAGGATTAAAGAAGAGACTAGAAACAAGGAGATCAGTTAGGAAATTTATCCACCAATAAGGGAGAATAATATGGATGATGATCCAGCAAAAGAGACTAAAGAGTGGCTAGATGTGCAGGAGGAAAACCAAGAAAGGTCAGTGGTAAGAAAACCCATAGAAAACAGAATATCCAAGTGGTGAAGATGACCAATAATATGGAATACTGGAAGATGTAAAAAAAAAAGGGGGGGGGGGAATGAAAACTAAGAAAAGACCATTCAATTTACAATTAAGAAATCAATGGAAACAGAAGAAAGTTTCAGCCAAGTAATAAGAACAGAAAGTAGAGATTGAAAAGTGTGCAAAAAAGTCAAAGCAACGAACACAAATGGCTTTTTCTATGATCTGTTGTGAAAAAGAGAGGCAATTTAGAATGATACTTGGGGTGATTTTTTTTAAGAATAGGGTGAACTCAGTAAGTTTTTGTGTGCCTATTATGATCTATTCACATCTTCTCATCTTACATGGTGTCCTTTCAAGGAGGATGAATACGGCATTAAGGTCAGCTACCACACTGATGGTAAATTCTTCAACTTGAAAAGGCTACAAGCCAAGACCAAAGTGGAGGGAGTGCTGGTGCATGATTTCTGTTTGGAGACAACTGTGCACTCAACGCAGCCTCTGAAGGTGAGATGCAACAAAGTTGGATTGATTGTCTGCTGCTTGTCTAATTTTGGCCTAACAATTAATACCAAGAAAACACAGGTGCTCCATCAGTCACCATCACACCATCCATACATGAAACCATTGGTTACAGGGAATGGAGAAATTCTTTGAATTCTGTGATAAGTTCACTTACCTTGGTAGTATACTTTCAAGGGACATACACATTGATAATGAGATTGATGCATTGCCAGAGCTAGCTCAGTGTTTGGGAGACTCCCAAGTAAAGTATGGGAGAGAAGAGGTAATAGACTGACTACCAAACTAAAGATCTCCAGAGCCATGGTACTGACCTCATTGTTGTATGCCTGTGAAACCTGGACAGTCAATCAGAGCCATGCCAGGAAACTGAATCACTTTTGTTTGAATTTTCTTAAGAAGATTTTGAAGATCACCTGGCAGGATAAGATACCAGACACTGGGGTTCTTTCTCAAACTAAACCACCAAGCATTCAAACTCTGCTTCAAAGAAGACAATTCCAATGACTTGGCCACATTGCTCAAATGTAGAACGTATGCTTGCCAAAAAGACTATTTTATGGAGAACTCACACAGGGCAAGCCCTCACACGATGGTCGGAAGAAGCAATGCAGGGACACTCTAAAGGTCTCTCTTAAGAACTCTGCAATTGATTATATGACACAGGAGACAATGGCACATGACTGCTCAGCATGGCATGCCCATATCAGAGAAGGTGCTGTGCTCTATGAGCAAAACAGAATTGAAATAGCTCAAGAGAAACGCAAGATACGCAAACTTAGAGAATCCACCTCAAATGTTCACATGGACTATTTGTGCCCGACCTATGGTAGAACATTCCAACATCATATTAGTCTGATCAGCCACAACTGGACACAATGAAACTTGACTCTAGCATAGTGATGGCATTTTGATCCTTTTCAAGAACAACCAAACAACATGTCCTACAATAAATCTTCCTAAGATCTATCCAATACATTCAGAGAATTCCTCAAGTTCTTTTTACATTTCATGAATACCAGTACAAGACTCAGGCTAGTCATCTATTATCCACAATTTTCACATGTCTAATTTTTCCAATCATATACTTTTTAACAATATCTTTTATGTCACTTCTTGCACACAAGTCCTCATTGGTAATCTGCTATGGTCTATTTGCACCTATTTCTCCATTGTCCTTTGGGTCACCCAAAATTGTGTTTCTTCAAAGAAGTTAATGTTCTATAATTCCCAGATTCATCAGAAGAATTTTTGGTAGGAAGAATGAGAATCTAAGATCTTTTTTAATGTAGTGAATGCTACCAAATGTGTAAACTCCCACCACCAATGCAGATTAGATACTAGTCTATTACAATCTTAGATGGTTGCTGGGAGCTCTCTACAGTCAAGTTCAAGATGTGGATAGAAGGCTGGACCTTGGAGTCAGGAATGCTTGGGTTCCATACTACATTTGACACATAATATCTATTATGTGTCAAATACTACATTGAAACATAATAGCCATCGTGCCACACTGCCTCTCCATGAGAAACTCGTGTTTTGTTTCATTTTGTTTTAAGCCAATGTGATTGGTTAATGGAGCACATTGAGCCAATTCCCTAATGCTATATAGCTTTCTTCTTCCTTATTGACAGGAACAATACACTTCAGAGAGAAAGTACTAACAATGAGGGAAAAGGCACAACCAGGAAAGGCCTTTGCACCTCAATTTCCTCTGAACTGGACAAAGGATAGTTGAACACAGACACCAAGAGTCTGGCACAAATAAAAATAAAATTCAAGAGGGCAACAGACAGGAACAGGGAATAGGGTAAAGGGATTTTAAAAAGGAGGTAGAATAAGGGAAAAATTAATAAAAGCAAAATAAACTCCAGCTTTGGAGGATGGATCATGAATGGGGAAAATGTTAAGAAAGAGTAAAAACCTGTGATCAAGGTCCAATTGAGGGGGAAAAAGAGTGACAGTGAAGGGAATATGCATATATATATGTATATATATGTTTATGTATATATATATACACATATATATGTATAAGTGAATGTGTATGTATGTATACATATGTGTGTGTGTGTATATATATATAGAGAGAGAGAGAGAGACAGACAGACAGACAGAGAGAGAGAGAGAGAGAGAGAGAGAGAGAGCAGGCACAGGGTGAGTTGAAGATGAAGGGAAGATATCTAAAGGAAATAAAATCAAATTAAGGGATGAGAGAGGAATATATTGAGAGAGGGAGATAGGGAGAGATAGAATGGGGTAAATTACCTCGCATAAAAGTGGCAAGAAAAAGCAATTCTGTAGGAAGAGAAGTGAAGGCAGGTGAGGGAGAATGAGTGAATCTTGCTCTCATCAAATTTGACCTGAGGAGGGAATACTATACATACTCATCTGGGTATCTTACCCCACAAGAAAAAAAGGAGGAAGAAGATAAAAAAAGGGGGGGATGATAGAAGGGAGAGCAGATGGGGGTGGAGGTAATCAAAAACAAACACTTTCTAAAGGGGACAGGACCAAGGGAGAAAATTCAATAAAGGGGGATAGGTTAGGAAGGAGCAAAATATAGTTAGTCTTTCACAGCATGAGTATTGTGGAAGGGTTATACATAATGATATACACATGGCCTACGTTGAATTGCTTGACTTCTTAGGGAGGGTGGGTGGGAAGGGAAGAGGGGAGAGAATTTGGAACTCAAACTTTTAAAAACAGATGTTTAAAAACAACAAAAAAAAGTTTTTGCATGCAACTAGAAAATAAGATACACAGGCAATGGGGCATAGAAATTTATCTTGCCCTACAAGAAAGAAAGGGAAAAGGGAATGAGAAGGGAGGGGGGTGATAGAGGGGAGGGCTGACTGGGGAACAGGGCAACCAGAATATACGCCATCTTGGAGTGGGGGGGAGGGTAGAAATGGGGAGAAAATTTGTAATTCAAACTCTTGTGAAAATCAATGCTGAAAACTAAATAAAAAAAAAGAGTGACAGTGAAGGGAAAACAGATTACTTAGTAGGACTGAACACACTCTCTCTCACTATCTTCTTTTGAAGAGGTAAGGAATAGGGAAAATTTAAGCAGAGTGGATGGAGGTAAAATGTAATGAACAATTCTGACTGAATATAAATGGAGATGCAGTCACTTATAAAATAGAAGAGGATTAGAAAGTAAAACCCAACATGTCATTTACTAGAAGCACACTTAAAACAAAGATCTACACAGGAAAAATAAGAGCTAGAGAAGAATGTATTATATTTCAAGTGAACTTAAAAAAAAGAAACAGGAGTAGCAATCATATCAAACAAGGTAATAATAAAAATACACATGATTAAAAAATGAAAACTACACTATGCTTAAAGGCACAATTTGACACATAGATCACACTTTTATATCAATACTTAATGTCTATCAAACAAAAAATATAATATCTAAATACAACTACACTGAAGGAACAATATCATTTTTAATACAATATATCCTAGACTCATGTCTTCCTTTCAATACTCACCACCATTCAGAACCCTTTTCTATATCATACCTGTACTAATTGTGAGTCTTTCCAATTTATCTCTTTCAGTTCAGTTCAGCTGGTGTTAACTGAAAGCCTATGTACCTAGTGTGCTAGGAAAACACAAGAGAAGTACAGACAGAATTTCCCAAATAACAAAGAATCAGTTAAACATCCTATACAAGTGAGTGGTCCTTTGTACACCATCTCTACCTCCCCCTGTATCCTAAAGCCACTCCTCATCACAGCACGGCTGGTCTAATAACAAAACTGTCCAAAATCAACTATACCACTTGGTAACCAGAACAAAGAAATACTCAATAAACTATTTTTAACATTTCCTTAGTTCTCCTCAGCTTATCAGATAGTTTTCTGTACTCCCCTGTTCCTGTGCCCTTCACAGTTACCAGCAGTTACTCCCTCCTCAGATCAATCTGTTTCCTACTTATACAGGTACATCCCCTCAATCTCCTTTGCTCCCTCTTATCCTAACCTAGTCCAAGGCTCAGGCCCTTTTCTGTTTCTACATCTCATTTGTGTGCCTTTAATGAAAGAATGAATCTGTATTTTCCTAGAAACGTATCTTTAAAAATATGTTTCAAAAAGACCACAACACTCAATCCCAAAAGCCCTGAAAGGGCTGAGTTCATTAAAAACCTCCTGAAAAGTCCCCAAGGCTCAGTGACTTGAAAAAAAAGTTAGAGAAGACAAGTTTATCAAATTTTCAGATGAGCCAGGGATGACTTTATGAGCTGCTTCATTGTGATGGAAAACAACTGTGAAAGGCTTAGGATCTAGCCACAGTACCAGAAAAGTGCAGTCAGAAGGACATATCTTTCTGAGTTCAAATCTGGCCTCAGACACTTACCAGTTGTGTGACCCTGGACAAGTCACTTAATCCTGTTTGCCTCAGTTTCCTCAACTATCAAATGAACTGGAGAAGGAAACAGCAAAGCACTCCAGTATCTCTGCAAAGAAAATCCCAAAGGGGGTCACAAAGAATCAAACACAACTAAAACAACTGAGTATCAGCAATGCTCTCACCTCTAGAAGTATCTTCCAACACAGGCAACCTGTGGAACTGTTTAGTATGGATTTATTTTGCATTTCCTCTGTGATTAGGGAAAGCTTTCAATTAGGGACAGATGAGTAAAGGACAGTAAAAGCGATACTTTAAAAAGAAAGAAATGAACATCAATACATTTTTTAAATTGACAGAAGAGAACAGGAGACAAAAAAGCAGGGCAGTGTTGGAACTGTAATGCTAAATTTCAAATATAAACTGTGTCACAAAACCACTAAAATTTTTGGGATATTCTGTATTTTTTTAAAAGCTACGAAAAGAAAGTTCCTGGCTTCATATATAGTCCTCTTTCTGTTCGTTTTATACAGAAATGGTCATATTTGATATCTGTCAAGTTCTTAATAATAAAAATGACTATTCAAATATATTCTCGGATGGCATGAGGTTAGCTATGCTATAATGATTAACAGATTAAGATTCCAAAGAATGTCGGGCTGAAAAGATGGATCAAATTTAATAAATATGACACTTACTTTAAACAAATCAACTGTTTAAGTTAGCATGATGAAAACATGACTAGATAACAGATCATATGAAAAAGATATAATTTCAGTAAACTCCAAATTCAACGAGTGAAAGTATGATGGCAAAAAAGGTAATATTATTAATAGAAGCATAAAATGAGAGAAATAGAGGGGGAAGGGAAATGGGGAGAAAAAGGAGAGGGAGGGGAAGAGGGGAAGAGGGAAAGGGAAAGAGAGAGAGAAAGAGAGAGAGAGAGAGAGAGAGAGAGAGAGAGAGAGAGAGAGAGAGAGAGAGAGAGAGAGAGAGAGAGAGGGAGAATATGCACACACTAGCTTCCAAGTAAGAAAGACTGGGGTTCAAACACATCTCTGACAAATACTAGTTGGGGGGGTGGCAAACAAGTCACTTAAATTCTCAGTGCCCCAAGTTACACTCTAAAACTAAAAACTGCAATATAGTTGCCTAGATGCATCTATTAAAGGAGTTTCTCACAGACCTGCCTCCTCCCCAAATGTCCAGAATGAGGCAAATGACAGTGTATACCCTGCAGAAGGCCTGGATTTGAACAGCACAAGAATGACAGAGAATGGAAAATAAGCTCATGTACCTGTAAAAAGGCAACCTACAGGGGAATCTTCTAAGCAAGAGCCTGGAGCCTTCTAAGTGCCCAAGTAGGGCAGCCCCTCTTACATAAAGCATAAATCTCTAAGCAATCATAGATAAAAGAGTGCACCTGGTCAGGTTCAGGCCACTACCTGGCTAGTCAAATATTGCATATACTTCCCCAGACCAAGGTCAGAGAGCAGTCATTATAGTGGAAGCGAAGAGAGTCTGTTTTCTTCAACCTATATTTCCCTATTAAGTCTTCAAGAAAATACTCTACCTCCTACACAGCAACAGAGGATAAACTGGTGCTTCTCCCTGTCAAGTTTTAATCCCCGTTACTATCACAACTGATGATATCCTTTCCCTGTCACCTTGTTAGTTCTTTGAGGGTAAGGACTGTCTTTTGCAATGAAGTTTTTTTTTTCAGTCCTCTTTCTGAACCTTGACAGTTCTGCTTTTTATCCCAGTCACCTGGGCTAGGTGTTGGGGAGAGAAAGGGAAAAACAAGACCCCATTTTCAAGAAGTTCATGTTCTAATGGGGGAAACAATATATAATAACAAAGGCCTCCTGCATAAGGTAGGGCTTGAGCTCAGTCTTCAAGCAAACTAACTAGCAAACTTTAAGCTTGCAGGCAGAGGGGAGGAGAAAGGGCATTCTGGGACTGGGGCAGAAGTCAGCACAATAGCACAGGAGACAGGAGATGGTGGGTCCTGTGCAGAGTTAGCAAACAGACCACTAGGGCTGGATTACAGAGTGTGGGATGAAGAATAATGAGACTGGAAAGGAAGGAAAGGGACAAGTTGTGAAGGGTTTTAAATATGAAATGGAGAATTTTATATTGTATATTGGAGGTAACAAGGAACAACTGAAATTTATTGAGTGCGGAATAGGTGGAAGTATGTGACATCATCAGATCTAAACTTTAGGACAATCATCTTGGCACCAACATGGAGGATGTTTGTAGTGAGAAGAGACTCTAGGCAGGGAGACCAACCAGCAAATTGCTGCAATAATCTAAGCAAGAGATGATGACGGCTTGTACTAAAGTTGGGGCTACATGAGTGGAGATAAAATATGCATTTGAGAAAAGTTGTGATTATAGAAATATCAAAATTTTGGCAACAGATTCGATAATATGGAGTGATACAGTCAACTAGCATTTATTAAGTGCCTACTATGTACCAGAAATGTGCTAAGCACTAGAGATACAAAGAAAGGTAAAAGATCCTGTTCACAAGGAATTCACAGGCTTACAGCTATGTAAAAACAAGATATATAGATAGATAGATAGATAGATAGATAGATAGATAGATAGATAGATATACAGAGATAGATAGATAGATAGATATCAGAAATTGGAAATAATCAATAGGGTGAAGATACTAACACCAAGGGGAATCTAGAAAGACTTCCTGCAGAAGCTGACACTTTAGCTAGGACCTGAAAGAAGCCAGGGAAGCTAGAAGGTGAAGACAAGCAGGGAAAGTTCCAAGAATGGGGGACAACCAGGGAACATACTAAGAGTGAAGAATTGAGAAAGACATCAAGCTTGAGATCATGGGTGACTGAGAGAATGGGGTTGCTTTTGACAATAACAGGAAGTAAGCACATAAACACAAACAAGAAGGGAGTGGGGGGAGCAGCCAAGAGTTGAACCTGACTCTCATCTAAATTTGGTAAAGAATACACACACACACACACACACAATAGGGTACAGAAACACATTTCACTCCACATGGAAATGGCAAGGAAAGAAGAGGAAAAGAAGAATTAGAGGAAGGGTATATATATATATATATATATATATATAGAGAGAGAGAGAGAGAGAGAGAGAGAGAGAGAGAGAGAGAGAGAGAGCAGTCCTAAATAAACTTTGATTAAGGGTATACAAAATTGTATAGCTCTTTTTGAGGTGGCAGAGAATGGGAATCTGAGGAGGTGCCCATAAACTGGGGAATGGCTGAACAAGTTATGGAATAGAAATGTGACAAAATACTCCCATAGGTCCAAATAGCATATCTAAGTAGGTGATTCCCACAACAATATATCCAGCCCAAATCTCTCCCCTCAACTCCAGTTTTTTGCCATTAAATGCCTTTTGGATATCTCTAATTGTATGTCTATTAGGCATTTCAAACTCAACAGGTCCAAAACAGAATTCATCTTTGTTTCATGAGCTGTCATGACCACAAAATTCATCACCAAGTAGCCAACCTACTCTGTAGTTAGCTAATCTGATCCTTGGAAAACAGACTGAATTTGTTGTTGGGGCCATATACTCAGTGCCTAAAGCAAAGAAGAACCTGACAGAGTTGAGGTTATACCAGTAAAGGCTTTGAGAACTCAGGTCAACCTTAACACCAAGACGAGGCACTGCAATATGACTCTTGTGGAGGACATGTACCACAGGCACCTCAACATCAGTATATTCAAAATAACTCATTATCTTTCACTATCACAAGAAACCATGTTGTGATTTCTCTGTATCTGTGGAAGGCATCAGCATTCTTCCAGTAACATAAGTTCTTAATCTTGAAGTCATCCTTAATTCTTTACTTTCCTTGATTCTCCCATTCACAATCAGTTTCCAAGTCAAGTCTACACAAAATCTTGTCCATTAATTCCATACCCCTCTCTCCACATATACAGCTACCACCCTAGTTCAGGTCATTATCATAGGATGATACAAAGATTTTAGAGCTGGAAGAGTAGAGTAGGCTGGAAGTGAACTAGTCTAATCTCCTCATTCCACAGAAAAGAATGGGAACTCATCTCTCATTTGGACTAATAAACCTTCTGATTAGTTTTCCTGCTTCTAGTCTTTTCCCTCTCCATTCCAGTGCTCCACACAGCAGTCAAACTGTTATTCCTAAGGCATAGATCTCAATATGGTACTTCCTTGCTTAAGAAGATTCAAAGGAAACCTCTAGGATAAACTATAAACTCCTGACCTTCACACACTCACGTTCCAGCCAAACAAAATGGCTTGCTGTTCCTCATATACAACATTCCATTGTTCTCAAAAAATTATGAAACTAAATTTTCTATACCTGTTTCTGAAGAAAATTCATAAAAAAGCTATCATGAGAAAGTTTCAGTCTATTTGGTCTTTCCTTAAGGAGAACCAGGAATACAGATGACTGAGTTCCATTACAAGTCATCACCTGATAAAATAAGAGGGTAGTGTTTTTTTTGGTTTTTTTTTTTCAGATGGAGAGCTCTTTGGCTTTCATAATCCTAAAATGCTATAAACAGGACTAGATAATACTAAAAGAACTACAAAAATCAGTGCTAGCAATTCAGTAGGTGGCACTGTTTCCTCTCAAAGAAAATTCTATCTTTTTCATGTGATGTTTCTGGGTCTGCTGTCCTGAGTGGAAGAATACTTCAAGGATCAGCAATTTCATTAATATGACTATTTCTCCACATTTCAGTACACTGCCTTCATGATATGCTACAGCTAAGAAAAAAGTCATTACTGGTTAGGGAGCCCTTTTTCTCGGCTGCTGAGGAAGGAGAGCTGCAGTAGCTCCAGAACAGTCGGTGTTCCACAAGATTATTGTCTAGCTGGTGTCTCTACAAGGGTTGAATCCCTAAGTGATAATTTCTCTGGCTTCCAAAATTAGTCCATCAAACCTAAGACCTTCATCTTGTGTCTGATTTCTGGTCATAAGCTTTTCTGAACTTCACTAGGCAGGTTCACAGTTGATAATCGTAGCTTATATTTATATAGTGCTGTATGGTTTGCAATAACCTTATGACAGAGGGCTTAAATATATTAGTCTGTCCTTTTTTTGCAAATAAGGAAATTATTAGTCAGAAAGGTTAAGTGACTTAATCCCAATGTCACACATATCAGGGCTATACTCAAAGCCTTTCAAGCTTTAAGACCTGCCAGAGTTTCTAATCCACTGGTATAACTTTAAAGAAAATAGTTACTTTTACGCCATTTTGAATCAGAGAGGAATTTATTGGAAGAATCATAAAATCTTAAAATCATGACACTTTAGTATTAGAAGGAATTTTTGAGATCCTATAATCCAATTCTTTCAATAACAGTTGAGTGAATTAATTATACTGTCACCATTCACTAACCACCATTCACTAACTTCTGAAAAACAAGATGTGATGTGGCTGCAGAAAAAAAAATTTAGCCTGGGATGTTTTAAGTACCCCCAAATTATAGCCCTCAAACTACAATTTATATGTCTTTTTAAATGTCTTGATGACCTCTGACTTAGTCATGAAAAAAAATCTATTCAGCATGCATCTTAAAGCAACAAGTGCCATTCTAATTCAACTCAACAAATATTTATTAAGAGATTACTCTGTGTAAGGCACTTCAATAGGTGCTGACTGATTTTTGCCCCTTTTTTGATGTGGTCCTGTGATTTCACTGGTGTAATGAACTAGCTCCCTATAAAGAAAATGCTTTTACCAATGTATATAGCTAGTATTCTCTCTACCTGGCAATAAGGAAAGGTTAAATGACATGCCTAGGGTCACCAGGATAGCATACCTCAGAGGTGAGACCTGAAAGCAGTTCTTCCAACACTCAGTAGGCACTCTATCAGACAGACTGCTATTTACTAATAAGACTACTCTGCCAGGAAAAAGTGGACAGTGTTGTACAGTGGACAGAGTGCTGAGTAGAAGTTTTGGCATTGCAGATCACAACTCAACATAAAGAAAACCCTCCTAAAAATGAAAGCTACATCTTCATCCAGAGAAAGAACTGTGAAGTTTGAATACAGATTGAGGCGCACTACATGCTCGCCTTTTTTGCTTCTCTTTTTTTTTTTTTTGGTTGTTTCTTCTTTCTCATGATTCATTCCATTGGTCATAATTCTTCTCCACAACTTGACTAGTGTATAAATTAATTCAATGCGAAGTTATACATGGTAGTTATATGAGATTCCATGCCGTCTTGGGAAGGGAGGGGGAGGGAGGGGAGAAAATCTAGAACTCAAAATTATGTGGAACCGTGTGTGGTAAACTAAAAATAAATAAAGAAATTTTAAAAAAAATGAAAGCTACACCAAGTCAACCATTCAAGTCAAAAACCATCTATTAAGGACTCATTATGTGCCAAGCACTGGGCTAACCTGGCGATACAAAAAAAGGGGGGTGGGTGGGAACAAAAGATAGTCCTTGCTCTCAAGGAATTCACAATCTAATGGGAAAGACCACAAGTAAACAGCTATGTACAAACAAAATAAACACAGAATAAATTGGAGATAATTTCTGAGGGAAGCCACTAGCATTAAGGGAGCAAAAATCTACAGGTTTAAGCAGTCCTTACATACAACATTTTAAAAATGAAATGCCTCACTTATTTTTGTTTCCTACTACTAACTGGTAAAGTCACCATAGATGGCATACACTTAGCATTCTTATGCAACTTAGAAAGATAGAGAGAAAAGTAGCAAAAGGGAAAATGGTTTGGAACAGTGATTGCAGCTCTTTAGGGAGATGAAACTATCACACAACAGGATGCTCTTGGTTTTATGACTCCAGATTAAAATTAAAAAAAAGAAATCATCAGCTTTGAGTACTTCCTCTCTTTTTACAGCCTTTGGTAGAAGACTCTTACAGAAGGTGGGATTTTAGGTGAGACCAGAAAGATGCTAAGGAAGCCAGGAGTGAGAAAGAGGATTGGAAAGAAATTCAGGCAAGGGGTATGGGCAATATAAATGAACAGTCCAGAGATGGAATGTCATGCAGAAGAATAGCAAGGAGGACAATGTCACTGGATTGAAGAGTACATGGAGAGGAATAAGGTGTAAGATTGGAAAGGCTGAAAGGAGCTGGGTTATGAAGGTCTTTAAAAGCCAAACAGAGGGTTTTATATTTGATTCTGGAGGTAACAGGAAGCCCTTGGAATTACTGAATATGGTTAGACTTGTACTTCGGGAAAATCGATTTAACAACTGAATGGAGGATGGACTGGAGTGGGGAAAGACTTGAGGCAGGGAGACCAACTAGGAGACTATTGCAATAGTCCAGGTGTATCCAAGAGATATTACAAAGGTAGAAACAACAGGACTTGGTAATTGTGGGATAAGAGGGAGTGAGGAATCAAGGATGACACCTAGTTTGTGAACCTTGAGGTAACCTGGAGAATAGTAGTATCCTCAACAATAACAGGGAAATTTGGAAAAGAGGAAGGCTTTGGAGAAAAGAGAATGAGTTTAGTTTGGGACATATAGAGTTTAATATGTACACAGGTCATCCAGTTCAAGATGTCCAACAAATATTTGGAGAGATGAAAATAAAGGTCAGGAGAGTGGTTAGGGCTGAATTAACAAATCTGAGAATCACGTGCATAGAGATATTTATTAAATCTCTTGGGGCTGATGAGATCATCAAAGCAAAGCAGCACAGAGGAAGAAGAGGGCCCAGTGCAGAGCCTTTGGGGACACCCATGGTTAGTAGGCATGACATAAATAAAGATCCTGCAAAGGAGACCAAGGACTCAGGTGAGATAGATAGGAGAAAAACCAGGAGAGTGCTATCTAGAAAACCTAGAGAGTGATCAACAATATAAAAAGCTACAGAGACATCAAGAAGAATGAGGAATGAGAAATGGCCATTTCATTTGGCAATTAAGAAATCATTGGTAACTTTGGAAAGAGTGGTTTAAGTGAAATGATCAGGTAAGAAGCCAGAATACAGAAAGTTAAGAAGAGAATGAGAGGAAAGGAAGTAGTAGCATTGATTGAAGATGGGCTTTTCTCAAAGAGCTTAGCTATAGAAAGCAGAATCATACAGCTAGTGGGATACAGGACTTGAGCTAGTGGTCCAACAAGATCAAGTGAGGGTTTTTTGTGGATGTGGGAAATATGGACATGTTTGTATACAGCAGGAAAGCCAATAGAAAGGGAAAGACTGAAGATTAGTAAAAGCAGAGATGATAAAGATAACAATCTGCTGGAGAAGATGAATGGCATAGGATCACTTGTGCATGTAGAGAGTTTTGCCTTGGCAAGAAGAATGACCTCCTCTTCATAGGAGACAAAGGCTAGGTGTGGGGAAAGAAAAGGCAGTTAAATGATGTGAAATGAGGAGAAGAGAAGAAGCTCTCTATGAATGGCCTCAATTTTTTCTTTTTTCTCTTTTTTTAAATAATAAATTTATTTTTTTATTTTTAGTTTATAACATTCAATTCCACAACTTTTGGGGTTCCAAATTTTCTCTCCCTCTCCCCCACCCCGCCCCACCCAAGATGGCACGTAATCCAGCGTAGGTTCTAGATATACCTTCATACTGAACTTATTCACATAATAGTCCAGTTATAAGGAAGAATTATAACCTATGGAATAAATCATGAGAAAGGAGAAACGAAACCAAAAAAGAAGGAAAAAAGAAGAGAGAGGAAAAAGTTTGCCTCAATCAGCATTCAGACTCCATAATTTTTTCTCTGGATGTGCATAGCTTTTTCCATCATGACTCTTTTGGAGCTGTCTTTGAACTATGCATTGACAAGAGGAATCAAATCTATCAAAGTTAGTCCTTACAAATACCGTGTGTCTGTAACCCCGTATAATGATCTCCTGGTTCTACTCCCCTCACTCAGCATCAGTTCATATACGTCATTCCAAGTTGTAACGAAGTCCATCTGCTCCTCATTTCTTATAGAACAATAGTATTCCATTACATTCATATACCACAATTTGTTTAGCCATTCCCCAATTGATGGGCATCCCCATCAATTCCAATTCTTTGCCACTACAAAAAGAGCTGCTATAAATATTTTTGTACATATCGATCCCTTTCCCACTTGTATGATCTATTTGGGATATAGCCCTAGAAGTGGTATTGCTAGGTCAGAGGGTATGCACATTTTTATAGCCCTTTGGGCATAGTTCCAAATTGATCTCCAGAATGGCTGGATCAGTTCACAACTCCACCAACAATGTAACAATGTTCCAATTTTCCCACATCCTCTCCAGTATTTATCATTTTCCTGTTTTGTCATGCTGGCCAATCTGACAGAAGAGATGTAGTACCTAAGAGTTGTTTTGATTTGCATTTCTCTAATCAATAGTGATTTTGATTTTTCATATGACTATAGATATCTTTGATTTATTCCTCTGAAAACTGTCTGTTCATATCCTTTAACCATTTCTCAACTGGCGAATGACTTGTATTCCTATAAATTTGGCTCAGTTCCCCTGTATATTTTAGATATGGCCCTCAATTTTTTCAATAAAATATGAGGGAAGATTCTCAGCTAAGAGGACGGAGGAAGGAGAATCATGGGTGATTTCAAGGGAGATGGAAGTGTTTGGAAAAGTCACTGTGACAAGTGAGACAATTAAGTGAAAAGATTAAGGAGGCGTAAAAGTACAGTCTTGCCACAATGAGGGTCCAATTGAGATTATGTAACATAAATTTGTACTGGACATATCAACATGGTTTTGTAATTTTCTCCTGCTTCATTCTGCAGCATGTGAATAGTAGTGAAGATGGCAGATGGTGCTCCAATATAGAATGGTTTTATTTCAGTAGCAAGGTTCCTATTAGCAGAAATGATAAAGGACTGTATGAATGATTACATCATTGGGCTATTGTCAAGGAGATGCCTGTAGATGCCAAACTGGTTCTAACTCCATTCTCTGAAGCTACAGAGAATAAGTCTTCTCCCTCTTCAACAATGGCATTCAACTAAGCATTTGAAAATTCAATCACAAATTAAACATTTATTAAGCATGAACTAAGTCATGATGCTAGGCAAGATGGATACAAATGCAAAACCTAATCACTCTCTGTCATCAATGCAGTTATATTCTATGTAGGAACAGGTAATTTAAAATGCATATAAGTAAATACAAAGTACATATAAAATACAAAACAATTTCAAGAGGGAAAGAATGCTGATAATCCTGGGGAACATGGAAAGTACCCCCTCTCGGAGGTGACACTGGAGTTACGCTTTGAAAGGAGCTAGAGAGTCCAAAAGGTAGAGGTGAGGCTGAACTGCATTCTAGACATGACGACCACTTGTACAGAAGCTCAAAGGCAGAAGATGGAACATGATACACAGGGAGTGGCTGAAAAGCCAACCCCAGGAGACAGTCTACAAGTAAGAAACCATGAAAAAGAATAATATGAAGTAAGGCTGGAAAGGTAGATGGGACTTCTATTATGGAACTTTAGATACAAAGCCAATGATACTCTATTTTTTCCCAAAGGTGATAAGGAGCTACTGCAGATTTCAGGGAGTGGTGACACTTGAGGGAGACAACAACTTGGTCAGACTGTTTTAAAATTCCTTCACAAAAGGTAGAGAGATGTAGGCTAAATGACAGTATAATTAAATAGAAATCTAACTCAAAGAGTAGTTTCTAATGGTTCTACATCAACATATTAGTATGAATCCAGTGGAATGGCCCAGGGACCTGTGCTGGAAACTGTGCTATTAAATATTTTTATCATTACTTGAATAAATGCACAGATGGCACATTTATCAAATATGCAGCTGACACAGAGCCAGGAAGTAACACAATGGATGACAGATTCAAGATCCATAAAGATTGTGACAGGCTAGAAAACTGTGCTGAATACAAAAAGGTAGAATTTAAAAGTCACAAATGTAAAAGTCTTATACTTGGGTAAAAGAAATCTACTTGACAATAAAATGGAGAAAGCCTCACTAGAAAGCAGTCCATAATGAAAAAGATTGGAGAACAGCAGGTTTAATAGTTCATAGGCTCAATGAGTCAGCAACATGATATGGTAGCCAAAAAAAAAAAACCCAACAACTACTAATGTAATCTTGCTATATGCCCTAATCAGACTACTTCTGGAGCATTTTGTCTAGTTTGGGACATCACATTTTTTTTCCCAGTATGTTATTCTCTTATCCCCTTTCAGACAGCCAATATACCTTATAATGAATGAAACAGAGGAGCGGGGAACAGTTCAGCAAAACCAACCAATATATCAAAAAAGTCAGACAGGATATCCAGAGTTCCAAACTCAATAAGGATCTGGATTGAGAAAAGGTGACTGGATTTTGTAATTCAAGTTCTTTGGTAACTTCGGAGAGCCTTTTCAGTTGAGTGATGAAGTCATAAAACACATTATAAAGGGTTCAAAAGTGAAAGGAGTAAGTGGAACCTTCTGCTCTTGCCCCCTTGTTCACCCCAGGCCCTTCCTCAGACCTGTGCCTCATTCAGATTTCATTCTTACTCCCAGGGCCTTATCCTGGTCGTAATGCCTCTAGGCTTTGTCTCTGGCCCAGGGCCTTCTCCAGACTCCAGCACCCATGCTGCAAGGATGCTAAATATTTCTTCCAGATAATACAACTCTCTGCCCCTTGACCCAACAACCCTCACCATATCTCCATGTGCTCCTATGTGCTGTCAAGTAAAGCTTCTAGGCCCTCACAGGACACAATATAATGACATGCTGTGAGTCTGGGCCTCAAGGAAGGACCTTGAACAGCTTAATTACCTGATTCTCTCCGTGGACCTCTCTTGACTCATTCATCAATGATAAGCATAATTCTTTCCCTTCATACTCTATCCATCCCAGTAATTGTGAACCTTCTACTGCACAAACCCTGTTCCTTATTCCCAACTGCCTGCTTCTTTATTCCTGTCAGCTTCAACTCTACCTGCCCAGTTTCCCATCTAAATCTACCTTTCCATTAGGTCCTCTGAAGACATATATGGAGGCCTGCTCCATAATTAACAAACTTACTTTCATCATAAAATTTTTCCTTTCTTATTCTGGCACAGAATAGGAGACCTGGCTCCCTCTAGGTGACACTAAAATGTTGGTCAGCCTTTCTAGTACTGTCTGCACTTTCATTCATATCCCCAACTTACTGGTCATGGTGAGGAAGTTGGTATTCTCTTGCTTGCCCATTGCCACTTCCAGACTCTCCTAACAGCATCACTCCGCAACTTTTCCTTTTTTGAGGTTCTCACTAATCAAATTTACTACCCAGCAGAGACCCTGTGGACCTTATCTACCAACTTCCAGGATGTTCTCTATTTTTCCCTCTTTCCGACTTTCCCAGCAGGATCATAGCACCGCCATCCTTCCAATCTCCCAGGCTCTCAAGCTTGGTATAATTCTTAGTGCGTGAGAATATGAATACAAATACAAAGTATTCACATACACATGAAAGAAGGCTCCAAATCAAATTAAAGCAACTGTGAGGCTTCACCTCATTCCCTGCAAATTGGCAAAGACAACAAAAATGGCAATAGTCAAGGGTTGTGGGATGACACACAAATATGTTGTTAGTGGTTCCTGTGAAATGGGGTACAACCATTTTGGAAAGCACTTTGGAATTACGCAGATAAAGTAGCCAAAATGTCCATACCCCTTGAACCAGAGACTCCACACTCCATTACTGGGCTCATACCCCAAGGAAGCCATTGAAGAAGAAAGTCTCCATATATACCCAAATAATTACAGCAGCACTTTCATGATAGCAGAGAAGTAGAAACAAACTATGCCCATCACCTGAGAAATGATTAAACAAACTGTGGTACATAAATGTAATGAAGTGTTACTGTGCTGCAGGAAATTATGAATGTGGCAAAGAGAAGCAAGGAAAAATATAAATGAAATGATGCACACTAAAGTAAACAGAGTCAAGAAAATAATATACACAATGACAACAACAATGTAAATGGAAAATACAACCATACCAAAAAAGGTGAATATAACAAAATTATAAAGATCAAGCATAAGTGGAATGAAAAAAATATGAGAAGACTCCCCCACCCAACCCTTTCATGAAGGTGTGAGGTCCACAGGCATTGCACATTTTCAGAATTTTTCAATACTTTGATTATACAGAATTTTTCCCCTTCATTTTTTTCAATTGTTTAAAAAATATAATATTTTTATGTGGGATGGCTCTCTGGGAGGTGGGGAGGGAAACTTAGGGAAACCATGATGATGTAAAAAATGATATCAATAAAAAAATTTTTTTAAAAAGAAAATCTTCACCTCAATGCCCCACAAGAAACTTAAACTTGAGCTATGTAAAAGTCATTCAGTATCTTCCTTCCCAAATCCATTTTAACCTTCCAAACTTGAGAATACCCCCATCCTTTCAATAACTCAGGGTCAGCATTTCAGAATTATCCTCAACTCTTTACTGTCCTTCACTCCCCCTCTCCATATACAATTGGCTGCCAAGTCAAATCACATATACCACACTTCTACCACAATCTGCCTTAACTGTTCTCTGTTCTCTAGTGACACAGTTCAGACCTTCACCTTTCACCAAACTGCAGTAATAGCCTACTAACAGAACTCAATACTTTTTGTTTCTTCCCCTCTTTACTCTAGCCTCCACACAAATGGCCAAAACAAATTCCTAAATCACCAGATCCACACCAGGCCATTCCCTTTTTTCACAAACAATGACTGCAATCCAATCCTACTTGTCAGAACATGTGAAGAATATTTGATAGGATATTTAAATAGCTGCCTGCCCTAGTGAATTGGCTTACTCTAATACCACAGATCACAAACCTGCTGAGTATTCTACTGAGGTGTTTTAAGGGTTACCTATAGACTTATTAATAGGATTAGTAATATTTGAAACTGTTCATTCATCCAGGTGACAGTGAAATTGGTGTCAGCTTATGCAAGCACAGCTTTAAACAGTGTGTCATAGCTGTAGAAAATCCTAGGAAGAAGTAGGAATCAGCTAGTCTTACAGTGACCTGAAATGGACTGGCCTCTTTTGAGTGAAGGCAGGTGTGTGACTTGCAAAGAGAAAAACCACCAACAGTGGTGAGCTGTACAGACAGCTGTTGTGGCTGCAAACTGTAGGGCTGGCTTGGTAGGCCTGTGTAGTGGAAAGGACAGGAATCTCCATCTGCACACCTGGAGAGCTCAGTAGCTCTACTTTTAAGTAAAATGTTTATTAGACACCAAAGATAAGGGTCTTGTAGGGGGAGTATATCTGATTTAGCAAGGCATTTGACAGCTTCATGATACTTAGGGACAACGTAGAATAGTGTAGGCTGGTTAATGACAGACCTAGGCAGAATCATAGACAGCTGAACAACTATATCCAATGAGTATTAATAAATGGATTGATGTTAACCAGGACGGAGATCTCTAATGAAGTGCTGCAGAGTTTTGGTGTTGGCTCTATCAGGCAGTAAATATTCTTCAGTGAATTCATAAACACATTAAGTCACTGGGCTTGAATCATAGAGGTCTCAATTAAGGATATGATACTAATGTCTAAAATAGGTATTGTTATTGTTAGCAGCACAAAATTATTTGCCCTCTGTCACTAAACCTCTTAAGATATAAATATTATAAAATGCTCTTCTTCAATTTTTTTGATGTTACTATATCCCTAGGAATAACAGAAAACGATGAGAAAGTACTCTATATACTCACAGAGACAAGTCACAACAGGATCACTGTGGTTGAAGAGAAAACTGATTTTAAAAATCTGCTAGTTTCCTTTATTATTTTCCATAGTAGCCTGTCAGAACCTGCCAAGAAAAGAGTATAGGCATATTAGTAAAACAACCTTTAAAAATAACTTGAAAATATTTAAAGTTCTATTATATTTAACGCTTTGCTTAAACATGGTCAACATTAATTATTTGATAGGTGCAGCAGCACACACACATAGCAGAAAAAAACATCTTTGACTTCAAAAAGAGGTTGCAATCTTGTTGAAAGTATAGAATATACACATGGAACAACTGAAGATAACTCTTAAATGACAACATATGAACAAATGCAAACTAATACAGTAGAAAGGAGTCAGGTGAGCTACCTGGAATGCTTCCTAAAAGAAGTCAATCTAGAAAACGCAGGTGAAGGCGTCTGTGTACAGGAAGAGGAACCAACACATAAAAGCAGAGAAGCAAAAGGAAGTCATGAGTGGAGGACATGGAGAAAATTAGCTGAATCCACAGATCAAGATGTTTGCTTTGGAAGGGAGAAGTACACAGGAGTTAGATGAATAAGGGCCTTGAAAAACAAATAAAAATTCTGGGAGACACTCCCATCTTATGTGACCAAGAAAGGGAAAACTGTAGGAAAAAAAACAAAGCAGTCAAGAAGATCAAATGAAAATGAAAAGAGTACAACTGAGAAAAGATTATTTAATCCAAAAATCATACCAAAAAGCAAGATATGTACTTAACAAGAAATGGCAGTACAGAATATAAATTCAAAAACCTTATCCAATCACATGTTGAGTATCATGTTCAGTTATGGACACAGCTTAATAACTATATTGGTAAGCAGAAAGTATCACATCCTCAAGTTTATTTTATTTTTTAAAGCCTTTTGTTTTTGCATCACATTTACTCATATACATATCCATTCTTACACACATATACACACTGTCTCCCACCCCCACTTTTTCAAGCTAATGAACCATCCCTTTTAACAAAGATTTTAAAAGGCAGTGAGGGGAGAGTGGTTCAGCAAAAACAGTGAACACATTGACCATGTTTGACAATATATGCAATATTCTATACTCACAGAAAACCAACACCCCCACTTTGCAAATAAGGGAGGGAAATTCCAGTTCATTTTCTTACCAATATGTTCAGTACTCAAGACAAGGTTCAATTTTACTAAAGAAGAGTAGGCTATGACATAATTACCCTCTCCACACCCAGTATTCCCACCATACCAATTATACTAAATTTCAGAGCTGATAATGGACCATGTTTGCTCGTAAGACTGAATGGAAAATCCTGTCTTTGGCACCTGGGTCCATTACAAATTTCAAGTAATATGTCAGCTTATGACTGAGGTATGTTTCCTTTCATTGGTCTTTGAGAACAAATGAAAAAGCAAGAGAGTCTGTTGCCTTGTATTTTCCATCCACGAATGAAGTAAATAAAAAGATATAGCAAACAAAATTGTGTAACTCAGCATTTTAATTTTTTAACTGACCTAGCTGAAAAATTCCCTGAACTTATAATAAATGGACAGAGAAACCAACTACATTAATTTCAATTTTTTACTTACAAAGTTTAGCCAATATAAATCAATTTCCATAGTAAATCAATTACCATAACATACCAGTAGAGCTAAGAAACCACTTGAGTTAGACAATACTTAATCTCCTTGATCAAGTAGAAAGATTAGGTAGTCAAATGCAATACCGTTTTAGAGTATACACTTACTTGCAATATTTTATGGAGAAGGATGGTGAAACATTATAACAATATCAACTCATGAAACATGAAGTAGTGGAGAAAAAAAACATATTTAAAAAGAAAGCCTGGTGAGTGAACTAAGCAAAGTCATACAGAGGGTTTTTAAAAGGAAATTGGGAGGACAACAAAGAGGGAAAAAATAGAAATGACCTATTGAGTTTTTACAACAAACTCTTTTCATCACCCATGGAAAGAGAGCCAACACATTTAGACTCTTAACAGCACAATCTCAGAGGTGGTGCCTGAGGCAGGAGAAATGGCACTGAAAAAAAGATGGACCAGACCAAATTTACAGAGATCTGTGCTGGAAGTAACAATTTTGAATATGGCTAATGAATTAATTCTTGAGTCAAGGGGAAGATAACCAAAGTGTAGGGAAAAAACACCTTAGACTTACTACATTAAAAAAGGCACCCCAAGGAATACCAATAATTAAAAAAACATTTGCCTATTTTCCCACTTACATAAGATTTTTAGAAAAATAATTTACACATGATTCACTTGATGAAGCTGTAAGGGAATAAGCAGACTTTCACAAACAGAACTCCAAAGTAACCACATCTTTACAATCACACAATTGAAAGTGCAAAGAATATAATGTCCCATTGTGTTTATTGTTTGTTCGCTTTTGTCTTTGCATCAAGCATAGTGCCTGGCACAAAATGAGCATTTGATAAATGATAGAACATTGGATTTAATTTAATAAGATAAAATTCAACAGGGATAAATGAAAAGTCTTGCACTTTGGTACAAATAAAAAATCAATTTCACAACCCCAAGAAGGAAAAGGCAAGGTTAGAGAGTAATTCTGAAAGGAATTTTAGTACACTACAAGTTCCATGGGTCAGTAATATGGGAGCCAAAAAAAGGCCAAAGTGAAATTAGGCTGAATTAAGAGAGGTGATCTGAAGTGATCCGAAGGTAACCAGGATGATGGCAGGCCTTGAGTTCATACTCTATAAGGAGTAGTTCAAGTAACTTTCACATATATACGCTGGAGAAGACAAGGATCAGCAGACATGACAGCTGTGGTTTTTTTTTTCTATCATCTTCTTTCCTTTGCATCGGCTGATAACGTGCCCCCAAACTATTTTTTTTTTGTTTTCAAAGTCCTTATTCTTTCATCCCCTATGCTCCTCTCTACTCCAAATGCCAAAAAATCCCTTTCTCATCCTGATCCCTTTTAATTCTAGTACCTTCTCTCTGTCAATTACTTCTAATTTATCTTGTATATAGTTTGATTGTACACTGTTGATTCCATGTTTTCTTCTCCCTTAGACTTTTGCCTTTCTTTGTATCCTGAACACTTAGTACAGCACCTGGTCAGTAGCAGGCTTTTAACAAATATTCATTGTCTGACAGACTCTCACCTGCATAGAATCTAAGTATTTGGCCAATTTTCTTGACATCCTCCCCACATAATCTGCTTGCTTTTACCCCTGCACAAGCTATTTTCTCTTCTTGTTTACACCAAGCGCTCTCATTTTCAAATCCCAGATTTCATTCAGGAAACATCTTGTTGCAACCAATTTTATACTATTCAGTCCTTTATTTCCGCGCCCCCCCCACACCCCCCCCCGCCTTAAACAATGCTCATCTTATACAGTATTCCCGTCACTTAACCTCCCAGGGCCTCAGTTTCTTTATCTGCAAAATGAGAATAGACTAAATACTCTCTGAGACCCCTTCAACCTCTACATCTATGATCCTATGGTGCTTCCAAGTAGACTGCAACCTCTTTGAAGGCAAAGTATAGATACCCTACATGATCCAACAATCTCCCAGCTTCTATCTTTGCTATGCTAACTTACCTGCACCAGAAGAAACATGCTCAACACCTCAAACCCACTAGGAAAACTACAGAGTGAATCTAATGTAGATAATTATAGACTCACATGCTGAAAAGGAGGCCGGTTTATATGAGCTCTACAAATGAAGATTCTACAACTAGTTCCAACGATAGTGCTGAGGAGCTCAGAAAACAGATTCAATAGAAAATCTAAATTACCATTATATCAATATAGTATAGTTAACAAGGTAAAACTACAGGAGCCAAAATCAAAAGTCATTTTGAAATGAAAGAGATTACAAACCTAATGGGTTGTATGGCTACTAAGAGTTACAATTATCACTTCTCTCCAGGACCTCTACTCCTAGGAGTCAACTATGCCACCCAGAAGCAGGAGCTGGACCTCCCGCGGTGCCCTTCCCAGTCAGGCACCCCCAGTGAGAGCTGTACCAGCACCAGCAGCTCACCCTCCAGCAGCAGTACCCTGCCATTGCCCCTCCTCCTGCTGTACCCAGGCAGTTGGGTTTGATGGCCCAAATGGCTACCACCATAGCAGGAATCGCAGTGGGCCCCACTGTCAGCCACACTATTGGTCAATTACTGGTGGCTTCAGTGCTGGGAGCAGTGCTGAGCCTGCAAAGCCTATCACCTACCAGGAGCCTCAGGGAGCCCAGCCAGGGTACCAGCAGCAGCAATTCAGCCCCTGCCACTATGAGATGAAACAGTTCTTAAGAGCATGCCCAGAACCAGAGTGACCTCAAGCTGTGAGAAGGCTTTAGTGAGGTGCTGAAGCAGTGCAAGTTTACAAATGGATTAGTCTAACTGAGACCTTCAAAAGGATGAAATAGAAAAATCAACTCTGAAGACCAATCTAATTTAACATAATCTATAATTAGTAGTGAAATGATAAAGCTGAGAGCACCAAAAAAAAAAAGTTACAACTATTGCTATCACGCAATTTGTCTAATCTATGACCTTGAGTAAAAAACATGACAGAAGTAGACATTATGAAACATTTGTGGGACTCAGTTGTTCCAAAACAAAGTTCTCAATTTCAGAGTCCTCAGCCCAAAACCAAAAGGTTAAGCCAAGGCTCTCTTAGCTAGGTGGCACAGTGAACGGAGTACTGGACTGCAGTCAGGAAATCTTGAGTTCAAATATGGAAGGAAGAGGTGAAAAAGGGAAAAAGGAGAAGAAAAGAGAGAACATTTATATAATGCTTACTATGTGCCAGGCGCTGTGCTAAGCACTTTACAAATATTGTCTCTTTTGATCCTCACAACAACCTTACAAGGTAAGTGCTATTATCCCCATTTTACAGTTGAGGTATCTGAGGTTAAATAACTTGCCCAGGACCACAAGGCTAGGAGGTATCTGAGGATGGACTTGAACTCAGATCTAACTTCATACCCAGCATACAACATAGCAGCAGCCTTACAATGAGAAGTTACTTAACTGCTGCCTGCCTCAGTTTCCCTAACTGTAAAATTGAGGTAAGAAAAGCACCTATATCAGAAGGTGGTTGTAAGAATCAAATGAGATGTCATTTGTAATATTTATGAATAGATAATAATATTTGTAAAGCACTTATCCCAGTGCCTGGCACACAGTAGGTGCTTAATGTTTGTTCCTTTTCCTTTCCCTCTCCCCTAAGTTCCTCACAGTACAGTAGTAAGAACACTAGCTCTGAAGTTCCCTCAAACTCAAAATGAACTACTTGCCTTACTGAGCCTATGCAATCTACCCACTCTGTCTTATTGGTGCCTCCCTATGCTTTACACTGAATCCGGAAACAGGAGCATAGCACAGTGAAAAGAGACCTGGACGTATAGTCAGAGGACTTGAGTTCAAATCTTCGTTTGGACATGTATTACCTGTTTGATCACAGACAAGTTATTTAGCTTCTCTGAGTCCCAGCTCCCCATCAGTAAAATAAGAGACTTGGACCACATGGCCTCTGAGGTTCCATTCAGCTCTAAACTTATGATCCTATGATCCTTTGAGAGGTTCCTTGAACCAAAGAGAGAAAAGCAAGGACAGAGATGTACACTGGTATTAATCACGAAAGCAGTGAAAATATGACCAAGGAATTCAGTCTTTAGTAGGAACAGTAGCAGTAGAAATAAGACATACAATTTATATAAATACCTAATAATAACTAACACTCAATATGGTGACAGAAAGTTAGCATGGCAATAGAAAGCTACCCTTCTGAGTCAAAAAAGACCTGGGTTCCAATGTTCAGTAAACATAAGAATATAAATTACTTGGAAAATAGCACCATACCTGACAAGAGTTATTGAGAAAACTGGAAAACAATGTTCAATGACAACAATGCCTGATTGATTTGAAATTCATTTAAATTAAATTCATTATTTAATGAAATTATGGTAATTTATGGTCTATGGGACAACCAACCTGACTAATTTACTAAGATAACCTATAGTAACTATGGAAATAAATATGTATGTAGTGGTAACAATGGCCAGCATATTTGCTATCTGGTCAATTAGAATTTGAATAAATGCCCTTGCAGTGCTAAGATATTTTATGGTTTCTATTATTTAAAAATTGCCATATAGTTGGAACAAAGATTTCTAGTTCCTCTATTAATTTTTTAAAGAGTTCTTGGTTCTCAAAAATCAGCTGAAATTTCTTCTGTTAAGGTGCCTAGCACTATATAATTATTTTTCCATATTTTGCCACTTTGCTCCAACATACTACTGTCCTCCCTCAGATGTTTATTATGTTCAGCCAGGGAGAATTATTCATTCAGTCTACACTTGACAATCTTTTCAAACCATGAAAAAGCCAGTGAAAACCTGCAGTGTTTGTGGTTTTTAATGAATTAAAGGACTACCACAATCCACAGATGTCATTTGGCTAGGGGAGCTGAGTTGGGAATTTTGGGAAAGCTGGAAAGAAAAACCTTCCTGGAACAGAAACTGCCTGAAAACTGCTTCTCAGTTGTTTAGTTGCCACCTAAGTAGAATGTAAGAAATTGGGTATTTAACAAAGAAAGGGCACAGAGTATGTGCCTTCATAGTACTTTCTCTAGATTATTTAATTCATAGGCTGTCTGTGATGATTTATAATTCCAGTTTGCTTTCTTCCCCCCCCCACATCCAATGAACTTCTTCCTCTGTACCTTAACTGCTATCTAATCAGTGTATTCTTAGAAAAGGCAAGGTATTTTTAATATCATCCTAATGAAGACAATGTTTGGAAAGCAAATCTATTGCAGAAGAGGCATGTACAGTAATATCTTCAAATGTCAAATGTGTGAATGACTGTTTGTAACATCCCTGTGGCTAGGTCCCATTCCTACTAGTAACTGAAAAGAACTTTTTTTTTTTTTTTGCTAAATAATTCCTAATATTACAAAACCTCTGATGTCAAGTAAATGTGTTTGAACTTCGATCTCTTTCATAATGCACATGGATACTATCTCCAAGAGTCAGGCCAGGTCTGATAAATGGTGCTATCATCTGTCATGAGAGGACCTGGGTTTGAACTCTAGCTGTACATACTACCTGTATGACTTTGGGCAAATCCCTTGCCAAACTGGGCCTCAGATTCCTAATTTGTAAAGTGAGAGTGTTGAACTATGTCACCTCTCATATGCTCTTCAAAGGTTTGAACTCATGATCTTATATAGACAGAGACACTTATAGCATACTGTATAAAGTACTGGGCCCAGAATCAGGAAGCCCTGAGTTCAAATGCAGCCTCAGACACTTACTGTAGGCCCTGGACAAGTCATTTAAGCTGTTCGCCACAGTTTCTTCAACTGTAAAGTAGGGATGATAATAATAACAGCACCTACCTCCCAAGGGTTGTTGTGAGGATCAAATGAGATAATGTTTGTAAAAGTGCTTAATACAGTGCCTGGCGTATAGTGGTGCTATATACATGCTATTACACAGATGTCAAACATCCTACTTAAAACTGAAACAAGCAATCATAAAACACAACAGGTTTTAGAGCACACCTCTCTGTCACACTATTTCAATTTAAACCCTCTTTCATAGTATCATATATATTCCGGCAATCTCAAAACTACCTTCATGGAATTATAAAGAACCGGAAACCAGTAGCTTCCATCTAATCTCCTGTAACACGCTTCTCAATCGTTCATAATCGGATTTCCAACCTTATCACTCAATTGAAACTGCTCTCTCCAAAATGACCAATGATCTAGTTGTACAATTTGATGTTCTTTTTTCAATCACGAACCCCTCTTTAATACAGCTAATCATGTTCTCACACATTTTTATGACACTCCTCTCTCTTCAATCTCCTACCAGTCTGACCGTTCCTCAGTCTCAGTATGATGATAACAACATTTATAAAGCACTACCTATGTGCCATGCACTGTGCTAATCATCACCCGTGCCCCAATCCCTAACTATGGATCTACCCCAAGGCTTTGTCTAATCTAAGGTCCTTTTCTACTGTCACTCAATATACTCTTGGTGACCTCATCTGCTCCCTGGAGTTTAAATACCATCTCTATGCAGACAGCTCCCAGATACATACACTGTATTCTGCTCTAGTCTCTCTCCTGAGCTAACGTCACAATGCACATCAACTGCCTACTGGACATTTTGAACTAAATGGCTTATAGGCAGATCAATCTTAATATATTGCAAAGAAAATCCATCATTTAACCCCACAAACCCACTCTTTTAATGAAATTCCTTATTTCCGGTTACCCAAGGTAGCAGTTACAAATATCCCTAAATGTTCAGTTCTCCCTTATTCCATATATCTAATCTCATTATTTCTACTGCAACATCTCATCATCCCCTTTCTCGACTCATACAGCCACCACCCTAATTCAGACTACTATCACCTCTTGTCTGGAATATCATAACAGCCTCCTCATTGGTCTGCCTCCATTCTCTCCCCTATTCAAATTATAACAAAGCTGCCAAATAGATTTTCTTAAAGCATTGGTCTGACATCACTCCCCTACTTAAAAAATTCTAGTGGCTCCCTATTACATGTAGGGTTAAACACAAACTTCACTGTCATTTAAAAACCTTCACAACCTGGCTTCAACCTAACCTTCCAGCTATATTATACTGACTCCCTCTCCTTTAAACTCTCTATGGTAGAGTCAAAGTAGCCTTCTTGCTGTTGCTTACACATAACACCCTAACTCCCATCTTTGCACCTTTGTGCTGATTGTCCTCCAAACCTGAAATAGACCTGTCCTTCTTACAGCGCATTTTAGAATTTTTAGTATCTTTCAAAGATCAAGCATAACCTGTTACATGAGCCCTTCCTGCTGCCCTGAGTTACTAGTATTTTACTTTTAAAAAAAAATCTTTATTTATTTAAGCGGTAAGAACCAAGCCTATCATTTCATTGGTACAGAAAACTACCAGCTGAGAAAACTCTCTCCACCCATGAAGGTCAGTTGGCATTGTCATTGAAACTTTTAGTATGAGTATTTAGTATTAGTAAGCTATCCAGAACATTGGTGTCAAACTGAAATAGAAAAAGAGACTTAACCCTACGGTAGCACTTTGACTTAGAAAAAAACCACATGCTAATATTATTTATATTCCGTTGTATTTTTGTTTGTTAAGTATTTCCCAAATACATTTTGTAAAGTATTTTCCAATTACATTTTAACCTGGTTCTCAGCGCATGTTTTGACACCTCTGGTCTAGAACACTGAGAGGCTAAATGACTTGCCACACAACCACCATATGTCAAAGATAGGACTTGAACAGAGGCCTTCCTGGTTCCTAGGTCCACCCTCTCATCACTATGTCAGGTAGCCTTCATGTATGGCTTTTGTATGGATTTTGTGCTTTATATTTGGATTCTGTCTCCCCCAATAGAACACAACCTCCTTGACTGAAGACAGTGGTTCTTTTCTATTTGGATCACAATGTTATGTCTGATATACAGCAGGCACATAATACTTTTTGATTGAACAGTTTTTCAATTAAAATGCTGTGAAAGGCAAAAAGACTTTCAATGTCCTACTATACAGAGTGTGTTTGGAATCACATAACTTTTAAAAAGTATATTTGATATTATCATCCAGAAGATATCTTTCTCTTAGTTTTACATAATGGCAAAAATGAAAATTAGAACAGATGATGCTAGCTCTATATTTTTATAAAAACGGTTTTATTTTCTCAGTTACTTTTTATGGTCCATCTTTTAATTTTTTTTTGAAAAATTCCTCATTTTACAAAACTAAACTGAAATATATCCATATTCCACTCAATGACAAAATAGAAAAAAATCAACAAGAGTCCCCTAAAAAACCTCAAAACAAAAAACCCAGAATCTTACCAAACTAAATATGATCAGCATTAACAGCTGAACAAAGAAATTAAAATGCTGTAAATTAAACATCATAAGTTAATAAGGTATAGAAATTGGAAATTCAATACTATTTAAATCACTATTCAGAAACTACACATATGGATCATGGGTGGCAAACAGAAGGGCAATATATCTATATATCTACCTATATCTATATCTATATATCTAAATCTACATATAGATATAGATATAGATGTCTGTATTGTTCTAGCTGCTCCTCATGCCACCTATCTCTGAGGAAAGCCCAAGATTAATGATAAGATGCTGGCAACAGATCTAATCATGATAAGTGGCCTATCAGTAGATACTTCCACTGCATTGGCAATTTTGATTTGAGCCTCAGACATCTCCCTAATTTGGGGCTTTAACGTCTTATTATACAATTAAATAATTTAGAATGGTGAGTTCGTGAACTTACCTCTGGAGAGCTGTTTTCAATGGATTGCCAATTGGTACACCTTGGTCAAATATGGCTGTGAATTGGTATAATGTCCTCAAACTGGCAGAGATGGCCCCCTTCAGTGCAAAGTTGCAACAGTGATGGAGTGGAAGGGGGAAGTTCACACTGTTGCTACCTATACTGTATCTATCCTGATAACTTGGAAAGGTGACTAGAGAGCTGGATGACTTGGTCACACCCTTGGAGGAGAATGGGAGAGTTTCCAATATGACCGTGCATTATCTTTTTTGCAGGGGAAAAGAAAAGGGGAAGAGGGACCTTGAGTTGTGTAGAAGGGTAAAGGTATAGACTGATGTTTCTGCAGGTCTGGCTTACTCTCCCTCGTTTTAAATCAAGTGGGGAAAAAATCCCTCAGATGGCTCCTTCAAATCTAATAACATAAAAAGCCAAATCAAAAAAGTCATCCTTATTTTGACATCATATTTTAATGATTATAATAGTCCCTATTATTTTTGTTGAGGCAGCAGAGGAAATTTTACAATTAAGTCTCTCTTCACTTTGTAGAAAAGTGTTGCAGCTAAAATTGGTACCATTCTTTCCATTAACCATTAACATTTCTGCAACCTGGTTCAAAAAAAATAAGTTTAAAACTTAAATTAAGGAGAAATCAAATACAAAAACCAAGACAAAATAAGTTTGAAGTAATTTACTAAGGAGAGCAAAAGTTTTACCTAAAACCCTTTACCCTGGAGTTTTATATTAACTGTGTATTATGTTAACTGTCATACTTGACTAAAATTCTATCTCCCTGAAAAACAGAGACAGAGATCCTATCCCACTCTTATACAAACTAGATTTAAGATCGAGTACAGACTATAATCTGACCCATATAGTATAGTACTCACAAGGAAAGGGATGAAATGTGGCCCTAATGCATTTATAAAGTATTGTGCTAGGTGCTGGTTCTACTTGGCTCCAAAAAGCAAAATCAGAAACAATGAGTAGAAGTTGAAGACAGACAATGTAAGGAAAAAATTTCTAACAAATGTAACCATCTAGAAGTGAAACTCCTTTCTTAAGAATTTGTGGTTACCCCCTCCCTCACTGGGGGCTTCCAAGCCAAGCATGGATAACCTTGTCAGGTATCTTGTAGAGGTGATTCCTATTTATGTCACGATTGAATTAGATTCTCAAATCTACCTATCCTGCCCCAAAATCCCTGCTGATCTCCATTTTGTATCTCTAAATGAATTTCAGACTTCCTGAAGTGGATGTCCAGTAGACATCTTAAAACTCAGTATGTCCAGAACAGGACTCCTCCCTCCCTCCTACCTTCTCTGTTACTGTAGAGAGCAACACCATTCTCTTCATCCCTCAGACTCCCAACCTAAGCATTATCCTGGACTCCTCACTATCCCTCAACTCCCCAGATCCAATCCATTGCCAAGGCCTGTTAATTTCACCTTTGCAACATCTCTCAAATATGTCCCCTTCTCTCCTCTGATTTTGCCACCTCCCTGGTACAGGCCCTTATCACCTCATGCTTGAACAACTGGAGTAATTGGCTCCCTCAACCCTCTCCCCTCTCCAATCAATCCTCCTTTCAGCCATTAATGTGATTTTCCTAAAGCGAAATCTGATTTCGTCACCCTACTCAATAAACTCCAGTGGCTCCCTATCACCTCTAAGATCAAACACAAAATGTTATTTAGCATTCAAAGTCCTTCATAACCTAACCCCTTCCTATCTTTCTAGTCTTCTTATACCTTACTCTCAACAACAATATGTACTCATCTATCCAGTGACATGGGACTCCTGGCTGTCCCAGGGCAAGACATTCCATCTCTCAGCTCTGGGCATTTTCACTGGGTGTCCTCCATGCCTAGAACACTCGGCATCCTCTGCTCCACCTACTGATCTCCCTGGCTTCCTTTAAGTTTCAAGTAATAAATCTCATCTTTAACTTCCCTATCTTCTCTTAATTCCAGTACCTTTTCTCTATTAATTGTTTCCTATTTATGCTGTATATGCTTGCTTTGTATATATTTGCTTGCCCCATTAGATTATAAGCTCTTTGAAGAAAGGAACTGTCTGCTGCCTCGTTTTGTATGGCCAGCACTTAGCACAGTGCCTTGCACATGGTAGGGTTTAATAAATGTTTACTGATTGTTCAACATACAAAAAACTTGGGGAAATTGTGCTTTCATTGCCAATGAACTCAAACTGGCCCAAGATGTTGCTATTATAAAGAAAGTTTGGGAGGGGAAATGAAAGGAGAATGCATGAATCAGGTAGATCTTGTAGGAGTGACAAAGTAACATGTTTTAGTGAGAGGTCTCAGGTTCCTTTATGGTTTTGTTTTTCAGTCAATGGTCAGTCAACAAACATTAAGTGTTTACTATGTGCCAAGCACGGTGCTAAGCAATAGGAAAACAAATAGAAACAAAGAGAAAGAGAAGTGCCTGCTCTCAAGAAGCTTTACTACTCTGTGTAGCTCTTCAATACTCAGGCAACTAAGACTTCAAGATCAAATGAGCATCAAGCTGGAAGTATAGTCACTTTCTTTAGACAACTTTAACTCTCTAAACTTCCAAAAAAAGGAACTGTGTGTTGGGCTTTGAGAAATTACTGCTGAATCCAAAGGAAAAAGAGTATACTCCTACAAGGTAGAAGTCTTATGAATTAATACAAGAAAATTATAATGTTCAGCATCCCTCCCCAACCAGCCTCAATGATGTAGTAGAAAGGACATGGACTAACTTAAAGGTTCATGCCTAGGGCCCATGGAGACTTCCATTCCCCAACCGCACACATGAGAGCCTACAACCCTTGCCATTCACTCCCTTGCACAAAGCAGTAAACATTGACTCTACCTTGCCATGTGAGGAGGTTGGTTTGTTTGTTGGTTTATTTGTGAGAGAGGACTCTTAAAAACCCGTGGTCTTCTGAGGTCTCCCCATAGGTCAGAGACTCTCAAGGCTGCAAAGATTCTGATCAAAACATCATTACTAACTCTTCCCCTCCACCCATGGAGGGTAAAAGAGGAGTGAGGAATTAGGGTTGAGAACTAAGGTGCCTAGCTGAATCATGCAAGAAGGAAAGCAGAGGTGGTTTTCTCAATTTTCTCAAACCCAGCTGTGGTCAGTTCTAGCTCACCAGAAAGAGTAAGCCAGGAAAGGAACCCAGGCCACGGGAGGCTCCCAGACCCAAATTAAGGAATGAACACACAGCAAAGGTGGAGAAGCCAGAAAGAGAATTGCTGGAGGGATCTTTAAAGGGGGAGAGCCCCTAAAACTCCAGATTTCAAAAGAAAAACCCCCAATAAAACCCAGAAGAGAATCAACAAGACACTAAAATAGAAAAACAAACTCCTTAAAAATCTTAACAAATATCATAGGAAAAAGGAACATGACCTAATGCCTCAAGAAACACATAATCCCATGGATTTCCAAGAGAAAAACAGAATAAAACCATCTCTGTGATATATAGTATATTTCATCACGAATCCCCTGAAATCATGAATGGTCCATTGTTACTGATCACAGTTCTTAAAGCTTTCAAAGTTATTTGTTTTTTACACCATTACTCTTACTGTAGAAATGATCTTCCTAGTTCTAAGTTTGTTCTTCACCAGTTTGCAAAAGTCCTCAAAACTGTTTATTTTTTAAAATGTCCTTATTTGGAGGACCCCATCTACCTTTGGCATCCACCTGTCATCCAGCTCTCACCTGTGGCATGCACAGTGGCTACACCCTGGTAAAACCATCCCAGCAGACAGGCTAAACCAAGTTGAGAGTAACCAAAAGGCCTCAAAACCCATCTGTGAGTTAGGTGGCTGTCTACCCCAAACATGTAAAGACTTCCCACAGCAGAATGGGTAGATGAAAACAATTTGTTCCAATGGCTATGAAGGCAACTGAAGCATGCACCAAGGAGTACCTAGAGTTTGGTCAGAAATCAAAGACACTACGGTCACCCACCATATCTCAGACCATTGCCAGGCATCTTGACTTTTGTCCTGCCACTGGACTTTTATGACTCCAGAAGAGACAGTGAGGTGGAGCAGTGAATAGAGCATGGGACCTGCAGTCAAGAAGAGCCAATTTTAAATCTGTCCTCAGATATATATTAGTTGTATGATCCTAAGCGAGTCACTTAGCCTCTGCCTACCTCAATTTCCTCAACCGTAAAATGGAGGAAATAACGGCACCTCCAAGGGCTGTTATGAAGATCAAATGAGATAATGTTTGTAAATGGCTACAGTGACTGGTATATGGTAAACACTATGTAAATGTTAACTTTTGTTACCATTATTTTTATAATATTGATATCATTGTAAAAATTGTTCTTCTGGTTCTACTTATTTCACTCTGCATCAGTTCAGGTTTTTCCACTTTTTTTAAAATCTATTTCCTTATTTCTTAAAACAATACTCCACCTCATTCATACACCATGATTTATTCAGCCATTCCTAAATTTATCCACTTAGATTCCAGTTGCGTGGTTTGTTTTGATTTGTTTTGGTTTTGGCCACACCAAAAAAAATGTGAGGTCAATATTTTTGTACATTTAGAACCATTTTCTTATTTCTTAGCTCTCTTTTGGGTATAAACCTAACAAATTCTATGCAAACCAAAGTAAATGACTTTGAAGACACAATGCACAGAAATAAAAATAAGAGGATCATTGGTCTCCCTAAAAAAATGACAAATTAAAAAACCTCAATGCCATAAAGAAAGAAATAATACAAGAAAATCCAAAATTTCTGAATATGGAAAACAAAACACCAATTGGGAAAAATCAAAACATACCTTCCAGGGGAAAAACTAATCATGCTTCAAACTCCAAGACAGAGTCTGGTAGTTAGCAAAAAAAAAAAAAAAAAAGTATTTGTTAAAAGCTATACTGTAGGCACTGTGCTAAGCTAAGTTCTAGGGATACAAAGAAAGGTAAATATATTCCCTGTTCTCAAGGAGCTCACATACTAATGTGGAGACAACGTTCAAACAACTATCTACATACAAGATACATACAGAATAAACTGGAGGCAATCTCAGGGGGAAAAGCACTAGCATTAAGGGGGAATCCAGGAAAGGCTTCTTGTAGACGAGATTTTACCTGAGACACTTAGAGTGCAACAAACACTATGAACACTTTCTTTACTGCTAAAGTTTTGAATAAACATGTTCTAAGTCTTTATTTTCTACTTCAAAACATAAACAATTACCAATTTGATATAAGTTCATTTTAAATCACATTAAATATAAATAGGTTTTCTACAGTAGTTGGAATAGGCAGGAAGTCTGTTTATTTAATCTAATGTACTGCAGCAAAAAAAGATAGGTTTTTAATGAGTTGCTTAAAAAAGAAAAAAATGAACAGCAGAATCAAGGACTATCCAACTATGCACAGGCTCTCTGAGCTGCAATACAATTCCATTCTACTTTCTCATGAGTCTTTGTAATATATTCAGAGCATGGTGGGTGCAACTTTGCACCTCCTATGGTAATGATAGCAGGAACAGCAGAAAACTCAGAAGCAGAAGGCAGGAGCAAATGTCTTGTCTTCCTACTCTTAACTACATTTAAAGGGACCACTTTGTAAACAATATTTAAAGACAGAGGCCATTTGGAAAAGTCTATCTCCCCATCTTTCACTTTACTCCCTTCCATGCAATGTAAGATCCAGCGCTTTTGAGCTGCTTGTTATGTCTTACATATGACCCTTGGCCTTGCAAATCTTGTGCCTCTGCATGGGCTGTCTGCCATACCTGGATTCCATCAACAAGCATTTATTAAGCACCTACTATGTGTCAGGCTGCAGATGCTAAAGCTTCTGGGAGCCACAGGTGAGAGTTGGATGAGGGGTGAACACCAAAATAGATGCACAGCCCTGACACCAGAAGTGCTCCCTAAACACCCCATTCATCCCATCTACCTTTGACATCTACCTGCCATCCAACTCTCACCTGTGGCATGCACAGTGGCCACACCCTTGTAAAACCATCCCAGCAGACAGGCTAAACCAAGTTGAGAGTAACCAAAAGGCCTCAAAACCCATCTGTGAGTTAGGTGGCTGTCTACCCCAAACATGTAAAGACTTCCCACAGCAGAATGGGTAGATGAAAACAATTTGTTCCAATGGCTATGAAGGCAACTGAAGCATGCACCAAGGAGTGCCCAGAGCTTGGTCAGAAATCAAAGACACTAAGGTCATCCACTATATCTCAGACCATTGCCAGGCATCTTGACTTTTGTCCTGCCACTGGACTTTTATGACTCCAGAAGAGAGAGTGAGGCTGATAACTTAATGCAACTCTAGCTCACTTAAATCCAATTCACATGCAAGTCATTACCCATCATCCATTATTTTACCCCAACATCATGATGTCACTGGTCTTCTTTGAAAACAAAGGAAGAACATGTGCCAGGCTCTATGCTAAGTGCTGCAACCACAAAGACAACCAAAAGACATGCAGTCAGTCCCTGCGCTCAAGGAGCTTTCCTCCAGATTGGAAAGGAAGACACAGATTCACATAAAATATAAATTTAAAAGAGTAGAATATAACCATTGAAGGGAAAGCTGAAGTGACTGAGTAGACTGAAAGGGCTCCAGCAGAAGGCAGCACTATAGCTGTGTCTTGAAAGACACCAGCATGTCAAACGGAAGGGTCAAGGAGGCATCCAGGTATGGCAGACAGCCAGTGCAAAGGCACAAGAGCTGTGGGACCAAGGGGCATATGCAAGCACTCAAAAGCGCTGGATCTTATATTGCATAGAAGGGAGTAAAGTGAAAGAAGACTGGAAAGCTAGGAAGAGGACAGTTAGTGAAGAGCTTTAACCTTTGAGTAAAGAATGAATTTAAGTGGGAAAGTGATTTGAGGCAGCAGGGAGAACAATTAATAGGCTATTACTAAAAGCAAAGAATGCAAGCATAATCAGTTTCTAAATGATTTTTCTTGGATTCTGTATTTTTCACATTCTGCCAATTTATCTTATATTTAAAATGTTTATCATGCTTTGCTGTCATTAGCAGAGGAATAAAATCAATATACTATAATCTGACTCTGTCCAGAAATTGTGAGGGAGGATACTCTTTACATTTTTTCATGCTACCTGATTAAACCAATTTTTTTTTTCATTGACTGTTCAGGACAAAACAGAGTTACAAGAAAAGCTACAGCAATTGAAAAGTTATCTATGCTAATCAGTCAAGAAATGAGCCTCAGGGAAACTAGCTTCCCTACATAAATTCAATTCACCAGGCACAGAATGGGTTTCCACAGGGCAAGTCATAAAACCTAATGTCAATTACTCTTTTTTTTTTCAGGGGAGAGGGGACCTTGGCAGGAGGGGAGGATTTAGTAAACTGGGAGATCAAGGAATGCCACAACTTTTCATTTACTCAACATGTATTGTTACTTCAGAAAACAGTCTGACATTTATTATAACATACCCTTGTGGACAAAATGAAGGGATGCAGACTAGATGATAATGCAGTCAGTCCATTAGTTCTGACTATCCCCCACCCCCCCACACCCCTGCCCCAATCAGTAAGTCAATCAGTAAGTATTTATTAAGTGCTTACTATATGCCAAGAACTGTACTAAGCCCTGGTGACACAAAAGAAGACAAAAGATACAGTCCCTGCCCTAAAAGAGCTCACACTCTATTGGGAAAGACATATGTAAATAACCAAGTATGTAGAAGGTATATGTGAAGTAGATGGAAGGGAATCTCCAAGGGAAAGAGAAGTAACAGGTAGAGAGAACAAGCCCTGAGGAAGAGCATAGCAATTCCATCTTAAATACTGTTCTGTTTAACATTTTTTTCCAATGACTTAGATGAAAACAATGTTTGTACTTCCAAACTCACAGGGTTGTGAGATTCAAGCAAGTAGGAGGAAAGACTGTAAACTTCAGAGTACTATGTAAATATGATTTCATTATAGTTATGCTTATCATACTTAACAATAACCAAGCCAGAAAGGCTAGCTAATATGTTAGATGACAAATTTAGAATCCAAAAAGATCTCACTTTAAGAACAGGCAGGCTAAAGCTAACAAGTTGTTTTAGTTTTTACAAAGGGATATTTAAAGATACAGTAAGAATACATGTACAAACACTTCCCCCAGCACCTCTGACCATAATTCTCCAAGCCACCTCAGTTTCTGGGGATAGAGGGAGGGGAGAAGTTCCAACAAAACATTAGTCCCACCAAGTTCTAGTCCAAAAAGTGCAGTACCAGCTTTAGCTGGGCTGTTCACACCTGAATTCTTCAGGCAACTGCTAAACTGACTGCAACACCAACCTGCATTCCTGGCCCACCAGATCCCTGTGGCTTGGAGGTCAAATCAGACTCCATTCCCTGTGCCTAGATCAGAAACGAACAAAAGAAAAGGCAAAAAATCCAGGGCCTTTCTTGGGACCATGTGGTAAAAGGCCGGAAAGGAAGTGACCCACAGATCCTCCCCCTTATCACAATGAGTGAAGGAGTCCCTGACCCACAGAAGCTAATGCAGTAAAAGCCCCAAGCTAACAATTTTTAAAGGATAAAAGTAAAGTCCTGCACTGGGGTTCAAGAAATCAAATGCTAAATAAGTATAAGGCTAGGAGAGGCAAGGGGAAGGAAGTAGCTTGAAAGTAGTGCCTATGGGGGCGGGGGGGAGAGAACTCTTGTAGTTCTAGCAGATTTTATAAGTTAAAGATCAAAATAAGTAAAAAAATATGACACTCAAATGCATCTGTGACCTCATCAATGTGGATGTCCCCTACAAGCTACCAATACTTAAGACAAATCTAAGCTCACCCAAGCTTGCCAGAGGTCCACTTAAAATTAGTGCTGAAAGCATTCCTGAATTTCCCCCAGCATCACTGGGTAGCGAGCCCCTGGCTCTCCCTCTGTTGCTGCTCTTCTTTGACCCATTACCAAACTAGCTTCTCTTTCAACCATAAGATCCCTTGATGACATGTTTACTCCTGTCCTTCAAAGTTCCTCACCAGTTAGCTTGCTCCCAGTCACCATAAACCTTTCCACTGTGTGATAGTCACTTAATTACTGCCATATAGCAATGCTGACAGAACATTACTAAAAAGGTGGGTTTTGGTCTTCATGGGAAGACTGCTGCCACACCCCTAAGAGTTCTACACTCATGTGCATAAAGTCTAAACTTCTCTCATCTGATCATAATCTTTTATCAGTCTGTTTCCATCTGTTAAGACTTCTAACCTCATCCTTCATCTTCTCCGTAACCTCCATATCTTCAGTTCTTTACCAAACCATTAACTCAAGGCAGCTGATGGTGCAGTACATAGATAACTTTTTTTCTCTCTAGTTAAGTACCAAATTATTCCTACCCTTTGTTTCTATTCTTTAAGTCAGACTCTATCCAAACCACATAGTAGTTTGTTTTTTTAAAGAGGCTTTGATACAGGAACTTGTGGGTTTCATAACCCATAGGATCCTAGATCCTAAAGTGGCAGGGACCTTGCAGGTCAATCAAATTCAACTGTCTCATTTTAAAGATGAGGCTAATGAAGATCAAAGAATTTAAGTTACTTGCCTAAGGTCACACAAGTAATAAGTGAGAGATTCAGGACAATAACTAAAATCCTGTGATTCCCTCTCAAAAAAGCAGATCAGGGAATTTTATTCAATACCTTTCTAGAATATGTTGTCCAATTCTCTTATGCATAAATTTTAAGGCAATTATCCAGTTAAGTTTCCGAGATAAGGAACTAATATTCTTCAGGTGCGGTGCCCAAGGTTAAATAGCTAGTCAGTAGCAAGGACAAGGCACAATGCAATACAATTTCTATTTCACTGTGAGTCTGTGGTTTCCGTTTTTTATTCTGAACTTAATAAACACCAAGTAAAAGGAGCATTTTAATACATATGGTAGAAGAGAAAAAGAGGATGTTACAAGAAACTGCAGAATTCTTACGTTAAGCATGCTTTTCTGTTTCTGTATGTAAGTTCGACCTGATTCTTTCAAAGCTGTCCTGCTTGTGTGTGTTTATGGTACTCTTGTTTTCTTCTGTGCATTTTTTTAAAACAATGCTTTGATAAAAACAATGTTCTTCCTTTTGGGGGAAAGTGGGAGACTACCCTCTCTCTATCCTCTCCACAAAAAAAGAAAAGCAAAATCCTTGTCATATATGCATAGTCAAGCAAAACAAATTCTCATGATGACCTATATATATATACAAATACATACACATATACATGTGTGAGTATATATCTCATTCTGCCTGTTAAGCCCATCACTTATCCATCAAGAGGTACGTGACATGATCCATCATCAGTCCTCTGGAACTATAACTAGTTACTGAATTGATCAGTTATTCAATCTTTCAAAGTTCTTTTTCTTCAAAATGGCATTATCATTATATAAAATTGTTCTTCTGGTTCCATTCACTTCACTCAGCATCAAGTCATAGAGGTCTTCCCAGTTTCTCTGAAACCATCTATTTCATCATTTCTTACCACACAATAATATTCCATTATTCTTGTACCACAATATCTTCAGCCATTCCCCAAAAGACGGGCAGCCCCTTAGTTTCTAGTTTTTTGCCACTACAAATAGAGCTGCTAGAAATATTTTTGCACATATTGGTTTTTTTTCTCATTCTTTGTCTCTTTGGAGTATAGGCCTAGTAGTGGCATCACTGGGGTAGGGGATATGTACCATTTAGTAATTTGGGGGCCACAGTTCCAAACTGCTTTCTAGAATGACTGGACCAATTCAGAGCTCCACTAACAGCTGCATTCATGTACCTGTTTACCCACACCCTCTGCCCCAACTGTCACTTTTCTTTTTTTTTTTTTTGGTCATCTTTGCCAATCTAATGTGTGAAGTTATTCTGTAATTGTAAAAGTCATTAAATATTGGAAATATAAAAAATTGATACCTCTTCATTTATTCTGAGAACTTATAATATCCTTGGCTTGTTCAAGTCACACAGTTATTAGGTGGAAAAGGTAGAATTTGAACAAAGGCTTTCTTGACTCCAAGTTCAGCCCTAAATTCATCATGTCTCCCAAGGACCTATTAATTTTGCCTAGAAGAAGAGTCTAAGAGTTGATTAAAAAATCACTGCCAAACAGATGAAGGGTTTTATATAGCAGAAAGTGACTAAGTTCTATATTTACACAGAGTCACAGCATAATGAGAGCAGTGATACTTGAAGTCACTTAACCGTTTTTAACCTGTTTCTCCATCTATAAAATGGGAATAATAGCACCTACCTCTCAGAATGATCATGAGGGTCAAATGAGATATTTATAACAAGCTTTGCAAACCTTAAGATGCTGTATAAATACTGCTATTAGCATTCATTTATTTGTAAATCAATGAATTTGGAAAATTACTTTCTCTGAGTCTTTAAAAATACTGTAACCAAAAAAAAAATCCTAATGGTTGGCAAATTCTTTCAAAATTCAAAGAATAATTAAAACCTATGCTACAAAACCTATTCGAACAACAGAATGAAAACACTCTACTCAAATTCCTTTTATGAGACAAATAAGAATTCTAACACCTAAACCAGGGAAAGATAAAGCAAAAAAAATATAGAACAATATTACAAATGACTATCAATGCAAAAGAGTTTTAAATAAAATCCAAGCAAAAAAGACAATAGCAATACATCCAAAAAATAATTTACTATGACCAAGTTCCATTTATACCAATACAAAAACTAGGAAAACAATTGTAATTAATCATGTTAAAAATAACAAACAAAATCACATAATTTTTATCAACATATAAAGAAAAATTATTTGGTGAATTACTATAGTCATTTATGCTAAAAACTCTAAAAATCATAAGCAGAAAAGGGCCATTTTAGTCAGTATATAGCTCTGCAAGTAGGCAGGCAAATAGAACAGATTGATGATTTTCAATTTGTGTTCTACAGAACCCTAGGGTTACATAAAGAACAAATACTCTTTGAAGTAAAACATCACCATAATAGTAATTTAATTTGTATCTAATTCATTACTTGAAAGCTTCATACACCCAAACATTACAGCAGACATGGGGATTTTAAGTCACGGAAAACAGAAGAAGTCTACAATCTTAAAAGTTTTGAAAACTCTGGGAAAGTCTGAAGTCAAGGTGAATTTCAAGCCACTAGCAAAATACAGGATGTGAGGTAGTGGGAAAAAAAACACCGTCAGACCTAGGTTGCAGTCCTAGTTAGAAAAGGCGGGGGATGCAATCGAGAGATTAATATGAAATATATTTAAAAAGGAGAGAGGAGGAACTATCTGAAACTGGGTCCTGCTGACTCAATGTACTATTCCACACCTGTGAAATAATAATGGAAGTCAATGAGGAAATGGTGTCAACAGTCAACTTCAAGAACACATTTAATCTATAAAGCAGTTCTCAGAAAGTTGTCGTGAGGACCTGCCTAAATCTTCATCTCATGCTTTGCTATCCACAATGGTGATAGTGCTGCTAGCTGAGAAATCCTAACAAGACAACGTGCAGGCATTTTAACCTCCAAAGCATTCTGCTATATACGACCAGAGGATAACATTTACTGCTGGAAGAGTCCTTAGAAGAAATCAAAATCCAATTCCCTCATTTTACACATAAGAGAACCTAGACACAACAAGGTTGATAGACTTTCCATGGATAACATGCTTAGCAAAATATGAAACAGGATTTGAACTTGGATCTTCCTGACCGTAAATCCAGTAAGTGCCCTACCCACTATGTCATGCGGCCTCTCTCTCCACTACAAATGCCATTGAGCAATGAGCCCTCACCTCCCCACGACAGTCCACAGGCATTTCAAACATCTTCTAAGTTTCATCCTGCAACCTGAGATTGTCTAGAATTTCAAAATGCCCACAAACCAGAGACTCGGCCCCACAGTCCCTGAAAACTGGTTGTAAAACAAAGGCACATCATGCACAAAGAAGTCAGGTCCGCAGAAAATCTTAAATTTATGAGAATAAAAGCTTTTTATAAAACCCTCCTTATCAGTAACAGTAGGAAATAACTTTTCTTCCTCTTAAGATATTTTTACAGTATAAAGAACTTTTAAAAATTAAGTCTTATTTGACTCAGTGAAGGAACATTAACCTGGGGCAATAAACAAGGAACAAAAAATCTACTAATAGGAGTACAATAGGAGTTTCATCTCTGCTTATGGGGTAAAATAATGCAACACTGTACATTCTGATTTTTCTGCAATAACTCTAAAAGGAATCCTTAACACTTTTTGCCTTTTAAAGAGACATGTTACTTCTGTCAATAGTATATTTTTCCTTGAAAACCACTTATTTTTATTTGCTATATTCACCAAATCATATATACCAAAGCATATATCCCATTTAATTTACTGTATAGAAAAAACACAAATACGGAGATGATGAGCACTACACCAAAGGGCTGTGGGGACCCTGGATCATTTTTTTCCATGACCCGGAATCTCAATCTTATATATGTGATGTTAGACCAGTGCAAGACAGTGACAAACAAACATTAAATCAAAATAATAGTAATGGCTATTATTTATATAGTAGTTTTAAAATTTACAAAGTGCTTGACATGCACTATCCATTTGACCATCACAATAATACCATGAAGTAGGGTCTATCTCCATTTTATAGATAAAACTGAAAGCTTACAGATTTACCCTCAGTTACAAAACTAAGCATCTAAGGCAAGATTTGAATCCATTATCTCTCCTGACTCCAAATGTAATGCTCTTTCCACTAATGCTTCTTCTAATCTACAAAGATTCTTTCTTTGAAAGAATTATCATCATTCTACATAGAACATACAACTGTCACCAGGCTAAAATGTGGATCACTTAAATGAACAAGTAAAATACTCAGTGAGAACTTTCACAAGCCTTTGGTGAGTGAATTGAATGATCTAAAAACAGATTAAGATATCTACAAATATAAAAACATTCTAAGTAAAAGTAGAATCATTCTTACAATTTCAACCTGGTGGATAATGTCAATATTTAAAAGCACACACCAACTCTGGAAAGTAATCCCTAATTACTTATATGCCTCCTTCCCTACCTACAAGAGCAAGGTAATATAGTATAAAGTCATATGGTTCAGTGGAATGAGCTTTGGATTTGGGAGTGAGAAGACCAAGGCTGCAATTCCAGTTCTAATACCACCAGAGTAGCCTAATAGGCAACTAAATTTCCTCACTTATAAAATGAATGAGGTTGGACCAGATTATTCCAGTAGTTAATTCCAATTCTACATATTCTGATCCTGTAACTCCTAAATTATTAGCTCCAGGGCTTGACCTCCAAGTAAAAAACCCAAGTTTTAGGAGTAGTAGAAAAATGATTAAATTGAATACTGAATGAAAAGATACTACTATAGGTAGAAATACCCAGAAAGGCCCCAGGGGAAAAGGTCCCATATATAACAAATTATTTGTGGCAATACTTTTTGCAGTAGTAAAAATCGGAAACAGTTGACAGGATGGGGCTGAACACACTGCTTTATGACACAATGGAGTAGAAAGTACAGCGGAAAAAGCACTGGCTCAGTAGTCAAGAAAACCTGGGTAGAAATCCTATCACTGAAGCTTACTATTTTATGTGACTATAAATCATTCAACCTCCGTGGGCCTCAGTTTTCTCATCTATAACCAAGAGGATTGTACTAAATGGCCTCTGAGTTCATTTTCTGCTCTGAATCTAGTTCTAGTTCTAGCTTCTATGATCTTGTCCACAGTCACAGAGCTGATAAATAGTTTACAGCCAGCACCTGAACCCAAGTATTATGATTCTAAGCCTAGTTTGTTGTCCAGTCTAACACACTATACTCCTTTCTTCTTCACGTAATTCCTTTTCTTTTCCTTTCCCTTTCTTCTCTCAGCCTCTAAAAGAAAGTTACTGGCATCCATTTTGTCATTTGGTCATTTCACTGGTTTGCCATTTCCTTCTCCAACTCATTTTACAGATGAGAAAACAGACAAACAGGATTAAGTGACTTGCCCAGGGTCACACAACTAGTAAGTATCTGAGGCCAAATTTGAACTCAGGAAGACGTCTTCCTGCTTCCAGGCCTGCCACTCTATCCACTTGTAATGGCAAGTAAAGTGGGACTTTTTGTTGTCTTTTGTTTTGGAGTGCTTCTCAGCGCTAAGGCAATCAAGTGCCTTTGAGTCTTGCCTTTGTTTCAATCAAGAGTATTTGCTTGAATCAAGGGTCTTTGATGACCTGCTTAAGTCACAGGAAGGCTTTGGTTTTATGGGTTTGAGTCACATCATTGTGACACCTTCTGACCCTGAAGTCGTGTCTATATACTCTGAGGTTAGCATTTTGTTTGGGGCTCACTCACTGGAAGAGTGTCATGTGATTTGACCAGACAAGAGTCTGGGTAGCCATTGGAGCCCCCCAGCTTTGAAAAACCCAGATGTTGGTGCTTCTGCCTCTGGTAATTATGCATGTAATGTCTTGGACAGCCAGCTGGAAGTCTGTCTGCTGATTTGTGTTATTTAGCTGTGTTTATAGAATTTCTGCTTGTAATTTCTGTTTGTGTTTTCTCTGAAGTTCAGGGTGCTGACTTTTTCCCCTGAACTAAGAGAATGATATATGCATGTTTAATTAAAGCCAGATTGTAAACCCCTTAAAGTTGCTTTCCTTCAAAAAGCAGATCAAAGAATCTGTGCCAGTAGCCCTCCTGTGTGCTAGTGTAACTAGGTCTTACACAGCCATAGCAACAGCAAGCAGCATTGTTATTACACCACTGTGCCACCCAGCTGCCCTATGGTGAACCTAAGGGATAGTCCTCCTTTCAACAGCTGCCCATATAGGATGAACTGGAAAAGAGAGGTTCTGACATAAGGGAAGATATTGTTTCATTTATTCAAGAGGCAGCTTTGCTATGAAATAACAAATACTGGACTCAGAAGACCTAAGCTCAATTCCCAGCTGGGACATTTCCTGGCTATGTGACTCTAGTTCCTTCATCTATAAAAGGGGAATAATAATTCTAATAATACTTTCACTACCTAACTAATTTGTGAGGAAAGTGCTTTATAAAATCTGGAATATTATGTGTGAGTTATTAATTCAAATGTGAGTGATAAAATATCTGTGGAAATGAAAATGAAGAGAAAGATTAAATAATATGTAGGATTTATTCACAGACTAGAAATGAAAAGCAAATTTCCGAGTCTGTGAGGTTAATGCTGTCATCAAAAGTAAAAGGAAAATGTGAAGGGGCTACTAGGGAGACATCTAAGTAGAAATGTGTTATAGATGAGTAAAGCATAGACTGGAGAAACACTGGAGGTTCTGAGGCATTATGAAAAATTTTGTAAACATTAGTATGTGAGCTATTATTATTATTTTAAATATGAACTGATGAAGGCCTAAACTAAGATAGTAACTGCACACTATAGGAGAGCTGCTTTTGAACTCAGTCTGTATTATATACTACTTACTAGATGGCCTAGACATCTTCAATTAATAAGTTGCTTGAGAACTCATAATAAACAAATGTAATTATATTTTACCTTTTTGAAAGCAAGAAATGTTTTTAAAAATTATTCACATAACTGGACAACTAAAATAAGCACTTTCTAAGAAGCTACAAACCTATGATTTTGTTTCTTTTTAAAGGAGCCAAGACTGGAGAAAGCAAAACAATGTTAAACAGCTTAATTAACAAATGCCACTGGATAGATAGCAGCTGCAGTCACAGCATGGACCCCTGTCTTGTCAGCTGAGCTAAAAGGAACTGACAATTGAGGTAGTTACTGGCTTTTTGCTTGCTTACAGAAGAACAAAAACCAAACACTGGTATATTTTAAGTAGTATATTTTAAGAATCTATGCCTCTAAAGTGAAACAAAACATGCATGAAAATAGCCAAATCATTCCTCCATATCTGTTGTAGAATTTTACAATTAACACATACTAATGTTTAAGCAGCTGGGTACCAACAAGGGTTTGAAGTTAAGACAACCACAGCACAATTTAAATAAGAGTTAGCATTTATACAGTGTTTTAAGGTTTTCAAAACACTTTATATGTTTTCCATATTTCAGAACATATATAACATCTCTATGAAATCAGCATATTTCTTTTCAATTATTTGGTTTTAAAAACTGTTTTATTCAGGCAAACATCCTGAGTTTACATTTCTTTGTCATCATAAAAGCTAAGTACACCGACAGAAACAGATTTTTATTGCTATCAGGATTGCAAAAATCAATATAGTACAGCAAAGCAAACTACATTTTATTCTGACTCATGTGCAGACTCAACAGAAACTGCCCACTGAGAGTTCTGAGAATATAGAGGGAACACTGTCTAGAATATAAGATAAAGGATAGTTTTCAGGAGTCTTGGATTCCTAGTATCATCACTGACCCACTGAATGACCCTGTGAAAGTCACTCCTCTCTATTGTGTGTCTTCACCTGTTTTTAAGTAAAATCAGCATCTTTATAAATTGGCTTATGATTCACCCTTCAAGTATCTAGACTATTACAAGATTCTTATTTTTACAGAAAAGGAGTTTCAATCCGTTGATGGAGAAGCTAAAGGAAATTCATCTAGATATCAGAATGAGTTTTCTTAACCATTTCTGTCATGGACCCCTGTGTCAGTTTGGTGAAACCGATGTACCCCTTCTCAGAATACAGTTTTTAAAGGCACAAGATAAAATAAATATAATTACAAAGAAAACTTATCATATTAAATATAGTTATAACATTTTTTAAAAAGTTGTTCATGGACCCCAGGTTTAAAAAAAAAACACCCCATTCTACAAAGAAAAATTTTATGTGATCGCTGAATGTTTCTGAGTCATTTTTTTTTTTACTACAATATTGCTTCAATTTACTTCTGTAATTTTGGTTTCTAGAAGGGATAGTACTTTACCTTTTTTTTTCCCTCATTTCAGATCATTTTCAGGAGTCTTAGGAGAGTGTGGTCTAGAACAGAATGCCACATAAGAATGTTTAAGGCTTCACCTTCATCCCCTCATAAAAAGAGCCTCTTTTCTATGTATTTAGGGAAAGATCTACATTCCTTTCAAATTGTAATTTTATTTTCATATGTGCAAGAGCAAATAAGAGATGAGTGCTAACAATTTCCAACTTACTGAAATTTTAGAATCTATTTCTTTCACTCATATGGCTAAATTTACCAACTTTCCCACTGGAGAATATTTTATTCATTTCTTTATATAGTCACTGACACCTTTTGGCCCATACTTTTAAAATCACTAACTTCAAAACACCCAGTTTATTTTGGAACATATTATTCGACTCAGTCATTACATGCAGTATAGCAACTGAGTTTTCATCCTTTTGAATAGTATTCTATCCCTGTGTTTCCCAAACTGCAGAAGAATCTTAGCATGACACAGCAGCTAATACTTCTGTGATGAATACAGGTTTTGGCCTCTTTCTGGACATATTGCCATGTTCAGCTTCAAAATGTGCTACTGCCATGACATGTGCAAGAAGAATGGTAGGGGCATATGAAAAGATGGCAAAGGAAACTCCTAAAAAAGACTGAATGCTTACTTGTCTTGCCATTTGAGGTAAACACTCATCTGGCCTACCAATAAAGGATGCCTAAAGATGTACTACAGACTACCTTTCCAAATTTATTTTCTTTGTGGAAGGGTGTTTGAGGTTGAGAAATGATCAGTGTAAAACAGAGATAACAATGCATTCAAAGACCTCTAATGTCACTTCCCCAAATCTGAGCAGGTGTAAACTGTCTCAAAAACATTTATCACTCTCTTCTATAACCTTTTTGTTTCCCTCTTAGAAATGTGTAGTTGGAATTTAGAGTAGTAAGAAAAGTCAGTTAACTGTTCATAAACTTTGATCCAAAGATGGACATATACCCCAAGGAGGTCAAAGACAGTCTCTCTGTCTGTCTTTCTGGTTCTGTGTGTGTGTGTGTGTGTGTGTGTAAATATATGTGAATATATATACATACACACACACACACAGAGAAAATCTCCATATACACACATATGCGCAGCCACACACACACACACACACACACACACACACGCACACACATGCATGTGGCACACATGGACCAAAGTATATACAGCAATACTTTTTGTCATAGGAAAAAACTGGAAACAAAGTCAATTAGAAAATTATTCAACAAACTGATAACATGGATGTCATAAGAAACAATGAATAGGAAAAATGAAAGAAATGTGGAAAGCTTTGATAAACTAATGGAGAGTGAAGCAGAACGAGGCAAATATACAGAATAACTATAATAATGTAAAAAATGATAATAAATGCTAAAACAAAGTTCATATAGCTCCTTGAGTGAGGGGACTGTTTAATTCTTTAGCATGCTGTCTGACACAGAGCAAGTGATTTACAAATGCCTGTTCATTAATTAATTAGTCCTAGAGACAAAATGAGGAAATACACTTCCCCCTTTTCAGTAAAGACATGAAAGACCACAGGTATAGAATCCTGTGTACACTAGAGGTATCAAACTCGCAGGCTGAACCAGATTAAAACGTAACTGGGAAATGTTTAACAAAATAAAAACTCCACTATAGATAATGTTAATTTGTGGTTTTCTAAGCCAACATACAGTCACAGATTCCTAGTGGAGTTTAACACCACTGGCACATACTATAAGACACAACTTGATAACTCACTGTATTAGCTGATTATGATTAACTGCTTTTTTTATAGGGAAATCTGATGCAAGGATAGAAGGATAATATCCAGATATCCAGAAATGACTTCGACGTAAAAACAAAAGACACCAATAAAATGTATTTTTAATAGACTTGGATGGCTGGGAAAGGCAAAGGGGTAAGAAATAATAATTCTATTTCTTCTACCAACCTCAAGAGGAGAAAGTTTGAGAACTACTTCTGTAATCTAATAGATCTCACCAACAAGCCCTTGTATTCAGATTAAAATAACTTCTCTTATTGCCACTAATTATTGTTCACTTATCTGCATCTAAATATGCTCCTATGTCTTTATCATCTCTGACCTGACTTTGACCATAAGCTTGCCAGGTTGGCCAAGGCAATTAACTGTACTTTGTAAAATAAAAGGTTTGCAAACAGAATGGATAGAGATGACGCACCATACTGATAAAATCACAGATCCATAAAATACATGCATTTTACCAAAAAAGATCACTAACCTGTTCTGGAGTTTTTTCCTTTGATTCCTCAGTTTGTACCTTCACAGCACCCCTTTCTGTCCTCTGGCACTGCTACCACCCTGGTGCAGGCCCTCATCACCTCATATCTGGACTACTGAAATAGTTTTCTGGTTGGTCTCCCTCCCTCACATCTCTCCCCATGCCAGCCATCCTCACTAAACTGTTAAACTGATTTTCCTAAAGTGCAGATCTTGCTATGTCACACCCTTATTCAAAAACTCCAGTAGCTCCCTATTACTTGCAGGATCAAACAAAATCATGTTTAGCTTTTAAAGTTCTTCATAATCTGCCTCCTTTCTTTCCAGTCATCTTACAATTTATTCCCCTCCACACATTCTGCAATCCAGTAATACTGGCCTCTTTGCTGTTCCTTTTATACAATATTCCATATCCTAGCTCAGGCATTTTTGCTGGCCCTACCTTTGCCTCTTGGTTTCCCTGTCTTTCTTCAAATCTCAGCTGAAGTCCCACCTTCTGCAGGAAACCTTTCCTACCCCTCCTTAATCTTAGTGCCTTCTCTCTGAGACTATCCCAAATTCATACAGTACAAATATTATTTCTGCATCCATTGTTTGTGTATTATCTCCCCCATTAGACTGGGAGTTCCTTGAGAACAGGGACTGGTTTCTGCCTTTCTTTGGATCCCCAGCACTTTGCACAGTGCGTGGCTCATAGGGCAATTAATAAATACCTTACTGATTGGGAGATAAACAGGTTCAAAATTCAAAATACTCCAACAGTGGACAAGGCTCTTTTTCAGTTTTTCAAAACATATTTCCTGAGTTTGCAATATTCTTAATGAATCATAAAGTCACAGAGTATTAGAGAGGAATAAGACCTTTATAAGATCATCCAGTCTGTCTCCCGTATAATGTAAAATTGAGGATAGGAATTGTTTTTCTTTAAGTCTTTATCCCCAGTGCCTTGCAGATAGTAGACACTGAAAGAATCTGAACTGGATGAGAACACAGACCCAGATAAGTGATTTGTCCAACATCATTACAATGGAAATAAGCAGCAAAATTTGGGATTAAACACCAGATCTACTAACTCCAATGCATCCATCCCATCTCATAGCCATGTGCATCCTAAATAGTTGCTACAATTTGTTGGATATATATTGCCTGTTACATTGAATTACAGTAACAGTATATAGTTATCTGTCAACTTGTAAATCCTATGGCCCTACAGTCTTGTGGAAAAGAAGCCACACAATCTTTCCACAAAGTAACCACATAACAGATGCTCAATAAACACCTTTTAAAAAGTTGTCAGATTTCAAATCAATCCCCAGTAACACTGAGATTGGGGAAGGAGGGTAAAAGGGATGATTTGGTAAGAAGTAATAAGTGGAACAGTTAAGCCATCAGGATACCAGGAATAATCCAAGAAGAACAACTAGACTTTTTAAAGGAAGAAGTACGTGTCAAATGTCAAATATTGTTTGGAGTACAAACCATTCTGTGTTAAATCTAAGGTTTTTCCCAAATGGGGATAAGAGACAACAAGAAATCAACTCTGCCCTCTATTCTGATAGGCCCAAGGTCCAGAAATGGGATTAGTTCAAATTATTAGGTACCAGGTTTCAAAGACTCTACAGTAAACATTCCAAACGTAAAGGTTTTTAGATCACCCATTAATTAGTATTCTATAGCCTGTGACAAATCAGAATTCATTCCCTCTAAGTTAACACATGAATCTCACTTTCCCTTGCTCCCCTGAGATGACCAAACCCTGCAAACATATGCACCTATCTCTCTGCAAATGGGCCATAACACACAGCCAAAACAACCCTTAGAAGTTGTCTAAGCATGGAATCAATCTCTCACCACTTAAGTTTCTGCTTCTGGAAAACCAGTCAAAAGGAAGAGTCCATTTCATTGGCTTGAGCTAGTGATTTGAAGCTATGAAGACAATCAATACAAAGTGCTGCCTCATTAGCTAACCTAGAAGGCTATACTATTTACCTCACTTTAGCTTACAAATTTAGCTAATTTTTGAACACCTAAAAGAAACCACAAGAGAATTTAAGCCACTAAAGAACACGAATAGTTTCAGTAACAAACTCTTTGCCGCCGTCTGCTGAAACCACAAGTCTAGCTGCAAACAATTTCAAGTTCAAACTGCTTGTTTAAAATTCAAGCCAGGGTTCCAAAAGACAGTCTTTTCTTGTTGAAAAATACACTCAAGATGCTTAGACAGGGCATTAGTTCAAATCTGTAATCTCCACTCAACTCATTTTCCCTCAGCCTAGAATTCTGAGAAATACTGAAGAATCACGAATTTTAGACTTTTGAGCTTCTATCCAATTTCTCTGTCAATAAAAACTCACCGATACCATCACTCTTAAGAATGATTTTAGCATACTTTACCCTGCATTTATTTTTAAACATTCAAAGATGCTACCTCAAGAAGTTGGATTTTATGTGACTTTAGGATTTAACAGTACTAAGAAATATGTTGCATAAACACTTGTTAAGCATCAGACATTGTGCTAAGTGCAATTATATTTTCTTCAATTTTAAAAAAATTCGCTTATCCCAGTGAAGGCATTTTAGCCTATTGCTTCAAAACAAACCCTATTTGAATATTATTGCAGCAACGTCAAATGTGAGCTGGCATTATTTTGCAACTAACACTGCAGCACCACAAAGATGGTTGTTCTTTTGAATGGCTTTAGGGCACAATATAAAAATCCTTCTGACTACCCAGTGTCTTCATGGTTGGGGTGGTGGGGGAAGAGCTTTCAATTAAGAGTCTGATTCAGTCTTGCTGTGGGGAAGGGAGCTGGAGAAGAAACTCTGTCACTCATTTTTTAAAATATGAATTTGAGCAAGTCTGTGGGCCTTCAATGTTTCAATAAACTTTAGTGAGCCAAATTTCTAAAAGCTCTATTAGGAAAGACTAATAAAATGTATAATAAGTATAAAAAAGGCAGTGGTAACACTAATTTTTCTTGATGCAATTCAGGTAGGAAGAGCTTGAAATGATGAAAAAACTAAGTCATGCTCTTGTCTATCAAAGTCCCATGTGATTTTGAATGAAAAGATTTATTTCTAAGGCAGAAATAAGTATTAATATTACACTAAACTATTCATTGAACCATCTATATCATGTATGTATGACTAAAACATCAAGCACAATGGGGAGGGGTAGGAATCAGAAAGTAGTAACAGCGATGCTAAAAAAAACAGCATGAATGAAACATTTCCTTAAAATACACAGAAGACAGTAAAGTTCAAAAAGGAACACAGAACAGACAAGGAGAATAGTTTTGTTACTACATGTTACACTTACGGTTTTTTTAAATAACCACATATAAGAAAAGCTGAGTTTCACATACAGTCCTCTTTGCTGTTGTTTGTATATTGAAACATTCATGTGTGATATTTAAGTTCATACATAATGAGATATTAATGTTTTTAAAACACAGCAAAAAAAAAAGTGATTACTGCTTAATAAACAACAATGACAAACACTCCTCACAGGCCACATTTATATTTTACAGTTTACGACAACCTTATAAACTAGATAGTGGTGTGATAGAAAAAAAATGCTAGGGGGCAGTTAGGTGGAACAGTGAGTAGAGCACCAGCCTTGGAGTCAGGAGGACCTGAGTTCAAATCTGATCTCAGACACTTGACACATTTAATAGCTGTGTGACCTTGGGCAAGTCACTTAACCCCAATTGCCCTGTCTTCCCCCTCAAAAAAAAAAAAAAGAAAAGAAAATGCTAAATTTGGACTTGAGAGGCAAAGAATATTTTGGGTTTGGGTCTTGTACCCCCAGCACTTAACAATTGGCTGTGCTAACAGGTGCTTAATAAATACCTGAATTGAATTCCAAATGACACTTGCTAGTTTTGTGAGTGTGGTTACAACTAGTTGTTTGAATGTGGGTTGTCACTTTACTTTTCTGAAACACTCTATCATCTATAAAACAAGGCTAACATTTATACCACCTATCTCGGAGTTGCTGAGCAGTATTTTGTAAACCTGAAAAGCAATTGTTAAATATAAGTGATTAATCCCAACTTTCACAGATGAGGAAAACTGAAGTTGAGAGAGGTTAAATGATTTGGACACATCCCTAATAAATGGCAGAGCAAATCAAGCATTCACTTTACCATTTCAAGCTAACTAGGAAAATAAATATTTAGATTATAAAACCTTAGAGAACATCATAAGTGTTCCAGGGTTTTGAAACTTTACTGTGGGATTTGGTTAACAATGTCATCACAAACTGACAATGGCATTTGTCAAGATTATCTATCTTGTTCAGTCCCTCCATGACAGTGACTGGTAGTCCAACTAATCTCCCCTTCACCGATAGAAAACAAGGAAAATGCCAAATGCTGGTCTAAAAAGAGAGGAAGTAATAACAGACCTAAAGAGTTATGCTGGTACAAAAGTCTTTTAAATATCACTTGTTGAGATTAGTCGACTACAGGTGCATCCAAACACTAACATGAATTCAGCAGTTTTTACACATTAATTTAAATTTCAAAAAGAATAAAATTGCCTTAAGATCTGTCCATCAACACTTTTCAGTTAGATTCTAAAACAGAACAGCCCTGATAAGGAATTGAAATTAAAACCTGAAAGATGATTTTAGCATTCAAAGATTTTTCTTGCTTCTTAAATATTCATGTCTGTCATTCAACTCTCACCAATATATGAAGCACGTACTTTTACATTATTTACAATCCTCAGTAAAGACATACACTTCTTAAAAATTTTATTACTATTTTTAGAGTCTTGTGATAAAGGCATGATCTATGGAAAATAAGATTAAAAAAACTAAGCAAAAAAATCAGTTAACCATTTTTTAAAAAGTTACCAAGTATAACAGCAACTAGACCATCTTTCATTAATTTACTAATATATGCTGTACCTATACAACTAAAAATAATGGAATTCATTTTAATATTGGAGTTTAAAACAAAATATATAATTTAGCACTTTTCTAATTTAAGAATATTTACTTTTAATGATGCATGAGCACACTTACAATAACATAAATCAAATCATTTAAGTGCCTATGTTCCAGACACTACTGGGTATTCAATCACAAAGAATAATTCCCCAGAAGCTTACATTCTAAAATGGGATGCCCACAGAAATTTATCTGTGAACTTCTGCACTTAATTTTTAAGCAAATACACTTCTGAATGAGTCACTCTTTTCTAACTTTTAATAAATATTGCTTTCATTATCTTCACATGATATAAACATTTAGTATTCTTAAAAAGTAATTCCAGTCTTCCAGAATGTTAAAGAAAGAATGCCATTCTCCAATCACCCCTAGTTATTTGTTTTTTTGTTTTGTTTTGTTTTTTGACAGGGCAATTGGGGTTAAGTGACTTGCCCAAGGTCACACAGCTAGTACATGTGTCAAGTGTCTGAAGCTGTATTTGAACTCAGGTCCTCCTGACTCCAGGGCCAGTGCTCTACTCACTGTGCCACCTAGCTGCCCCCAATCACCCATAGTTACAAAGGTAGGAGCCAAAGAGGGAATGATGATACTTCATTTTTTTCACCATATTAAAAAAATAAATTACTTCAAGATTTCAGCAAGACACAGATAGAAACAGATATCTATGTAATTACATACATACTACACAATATTCAAAAAGCAATGAAACTACAGAGTGCAATTTTCTCACAACTTAAAAAATTAATTTTTCCAACTAACCTCTTTGCAACACAGTTAACCTGTAACAGTTCAAGTATCTTTCTTCATATGTCAGGCTTAATTCATAAGAATACCACTATATATAACATTATATCCTCTATACACTAAGTTCAGTCATATTTCCTTGTCAACAAAACTTTTTAATGATCTATATTAAATGACTCCTTGCCCATGTTTTCTGCCTTTGTCTATACAAACATCATCACCATTTTCAGTCTGTTTTCTCACTCTTACTTAATCATAATATATTGCTCACTAAAACATGGAATAATTTATCTCCAAGGGCTCTTAAATCCTACTACCTCCAGGAAAGAGGATTCTGCCCTTTTATCCTTACACAAAATTATGTGGCTGAAATGATTTATGTAGTTATCACAATTGAAACTTATGTAAAACACCCTGCATATCTCAAAGCACTATTATGTCAGCTATTATTATTATCTATTTACCTATGGTCTTGGTGCCTTTAGACATTTATTATACAACTGCCATTCATGTATAGCCCTCCTATTTGTTAGCCCCTTTTGAGGGCTGGACCATGCCATTTACCACTGTAAAAAATTTCTTATACTAGTTGATGATACTATATATCCTGAAAGTTACAAACATCATCAAAAGAAAACATAAATTCTCTTAATCTACAATTTTACACAATATTTAATACACAAATTCAAAATAGGCAATTACCTGCTGCTTAAAACAATGCTGCTCAGTTGCTTTTATTCCAAAAATACAAGCTCTTATTTTCAAAAGGAGCAAAATTATGTCCACAGATATAAAACATTTCAACTAACAAAGATCATTTTGAAAAACAGGTCTGAATTGTGAAAACACTGCTCATATTTCACTTCTCTAAAGAGTGTATTTGAATAATATAGACTTAACAGTTGGACTTACAATTAAGTAAAAGTTTTTGGATGCATCCAATGGGACAAATGGGTAAAATAAAAACTCAAATGTCCTTCAATAAAACTGAACTAGGAAAACAAGCTTATTTTCATTTTGAGTTTCCACTCATTTTTCCTTTACTTTTTACATTGTTAAAGAGAGGCTGATCTATCAAAACATCTAACTGCTGTGTTATAAAAGAAATTAACACTAGGTGCTTTAAAAATAAACTATTTATAGGGTTAGGTTATGAAACAGATTTCAGAAAGAAAGGTTCAGTCTATCTTACCTATTATGCAAATGTCTGTATTCTGAGATGAATTCCCATTGATGATGAACCTCAAATACAAATCCCCAAACTCCTATGTAGACTTCAACCATTGCACTTACTACAGAACTACTGTCTGGATCAGACAGCCAAAACGCCAGAGGCAGGCTGACAGTGCAAGAAGACTGCTGAAAAGGTTCACAACATATACTTTTGTTGGTGCCTATAGTTAGAAAAACCTGTAATTAATTCGTGTCAAATCAGGGATTCTCAATGGGTTTTATGTGTAGTCTGGCTAAGCCTATGAAGCCCCTTCTCAGATTAATGTTTCTAAATGCAAAATATAAAATACATTAAGATTACAAAGGAAACCAATTATGCTGAAATATAGTTGTCAAAATATTTTAAAAACAAGTTTATGGACCCCAGGTTAAGAACTCTTGTGGTATGCCAAAAAACATAAAAACACATTCTTGTGAAGAAAAAGTGAAGGAAAGTTACCAATGGAACCAAGACAGAAACGGCTAAAATTGCTTTTCCACATAAAATTGCAGTTAGGTTGTGAACTGGCGAAAGTTATTTGGAAAGAATTCTAATTATCTTAAAATTATTTCTTGTGAAAGTTGCGGGGAAAACACACAACAGAATAATAAAACCTGTTTTGAGTGAGAGGAAGCGATAGGACTTTGCTCTCCCGTTCCTATTTGGTTATTAGCAATAGCAGAGGGAGGACCCTTGAGAGTGATTCAAGATAATCTCACAAACCAATCGAAGTCCTCCTTTTACTTTCCACCACAAAACCTACCCTTTTCCCTACTCCCTGGGGTGGCAATTTCACTTCATGAAACTGACCAAGCTTCCAGTACGCTAAATTTGAACTTATTTCTTAAATTTATTTAATCTCAGGTCCAATCATCCCAAGTGTCCCAATGGAATGATCCTTTCCTTCTCTCCTCCCCTCCCCTTTTGTTTCTAAGGCATTCTCACCATTCAACTCCAGCAGAGGCCCGTCCTGTCCTACCACATCCTGTGGGATTCAAATCCACAAGGCTTCTCAGACTAGCTCTCCGGTTCCCTTCTTGGGTTGCAGTCACAAAACCATCACCTCAGGCTCCAAAAACCCAACCTGACTCCTCTCTCCCCGACCCTCCAAGGTTTTTTATTGCTTTCCCGGCCCCCACCCCCAACTCCTTTCCAGAAACGGATGGGGGGGGGGGTGCGGCCGAGGAGGCAGAGAAGGTAGGTAGAGGAGTGGCTAAGGTCCAACCCCCACCTTCCTCTCCCAATCCCCCAGGCCTAAGCCCAGCTCCATCAAACCACCAATTCACGGATAGAATACTAGGTCGGACCCGCGCCCCCCGCCCCCAACCAAAGGCACCAACCACACTCCCCAGGGAAGGGGTGGGGGAAAGGAGGAAGACCAGGAAGGAGGGGAGAGGGGGAGAGGAGAAAGGGGACTCTTTTCTATGAATTAGAGAGAGGAGGGGGAAGAGAAGAAAAGGGAAGAGGTGCCAGAGAAGAAGGGGAGGTGGTGTAGGAGCCTGATAAAAATGGGAGATTGGAGAGAGGGGGAACCCACTTTTATAAGCTGGAGAGAGGAAAGGGTGTCGGGAAAGAGAACGGGGAAAAGGGGGGAGAAGAGGGAAGGAGAGAGGTGGAAGAAGGAGAAAGGGGAGAGGTGAAAGAGGAGAGGTGGGGAAGAAGAGGAAGGGAATGAAGTAAAGAAAGGCGGAAAGGAGAACGGGTAGGGGAGACAGGTGAAGGGGAGAAGGGTAGAGGAGGAAGATGGAGGGGGAAGGAATGCGGAGGGAGACCGGAGAGAGAGGATGGGGGAGGAAGGTGAGAGGGGGGAAGAGAGATGGAGAGGAGAAGGGATGAGGGAGAAAGGTGGAGGAGAGAAGGAAGGGGTGGAGAAGAGAAGGGGATGGGGGAAGAGGGAGGAAGAGGGGATTGGGGGTAGAAGAGATGAGGAATGGGATGGGGAGGAGAGAAGAGGAAGAGTTGAGGGAAGAGAGAGGTGGAGGAGATGGGGGGAGGAGAGGAAGGAGGTGGAGGAGATTGGGGGGAAGGATGGGGAGGAGGAGGGGAAGGGCGAGGAAAGAGGCGGAGAGAAGAAGGGATGGGGAGTGGGCTGGGGAAAGCACGGAGAGGATGGCAGGGGGAGGCGGCGGCGGGGGAACCCAGGACCGGCGGCGGGCGGCCCTCCTCCCCGCCTCTCACCGTGGCACACTGGCCGCCGGTGCTCCCTGCTCCCCACCGCTCAGCTGGAGGAGGAGGAAGAGCGGGAGGCGGCGGCTCCAGGAGTCAGATCCTCCCGCACACGGCGTTACGCCCGCCCGGCCTCGGCCCGTCCCTCCAGGGCAAGGAGAGAAAGACGGAAGGCAGAAGAGCCCCCGCCCCGCCCCGCTCGGTCCCGGCCCGGGCTCCCGGCACAGGCTCCGCTCCGCTCGGCGGGCTGGGCTCGCGCCGGCCCCCGCCCCAACCCCCACCCCCGAGGTAGCCTCGGGCTGGCCTCGCGGGGCCCGCCCGCCTGCGTCTCCCACCTCCCCCGCCCCCAGCCCGCCGGCTCCGGCTCCCTCAGCCCGCGCCCTCCCTGCACGCCCCGGGGCACACTCACACTCGCTGCCGTTCGCCCGGGTCAGGGGCTCCCAGGCTTCCGACTCCAGACCAGAACCAGCCGGGGGCTCACAGGGCATGCGCTGAGCGGCTCGCGCATGCCCGTTACTCCCCCTGCTTCCCGTCCCCCCCTTCCACCCGTTGTAATCCCGGATTGGGATCTCCTGTTCCAGGATTTGGGAATGGCCGTGGTTAGGGGGAGGGGGGAAGAGTATGGGAGGAACAAGGGCTGGGGGGGGGGGAGGGGGAGGGAAGTAGAAGAGGTAGACCCCAAGGGGAGGCGGATCGGCTTTAGTTTGGGTAGAGAATTAACTAGGAAAGCTCTAGCTATGCCTAGGCACAAAGAATAAAGACTTCCCACGTTAAGCACAGTTCATAAAATTTGGGAATTGCCTAACAGGAGGGATCTTAGAATGTAGAATGTCAGTGGCAGTAAGGACCTTAAGAACCTAGAACATCAAAATTGGAAGAAACTTTAGAACCCTAGAATGTCAGAATTGGAACGGATCTTAGGATTCAAAAATAAAAAAGTCAAAACTGGAAGAAATCTTAGAGCACGGAATGTCTGAAAGCAGTAAGGACTTTAGAACCTAAAATGTCAAATTTGGAAGAGATACAATGTTAAAAGTGGAAAGAGGAAAAGAAAGGAAGGGAAGGAAACAAACATTTGTGAAGACTGCACTTTACAAATAGTATCTCATTTGATCCTCACAACAACCCTAGGAGGGAGGTGCTATGATTAACCCTACTTTATGGTAGAGAAAATAGAAGCTAGCAGAGGTTAAGGAGACTTACTCAGGATTACACAGCTAGAAACATCTCAGGCCAATTTTGAATTCAGGTCTTCCTGACTCCAAGTCCAAGGGTCTATCCACTGTGCCATCTAGCACCCTAGAATTCTGAAGCTGAATGGACTTTAGAACATAAGGTATCAGAAGTGGAAAGGACTTTAGAATATAGAATGTCAGAGATAGAAAAGACCTTAGAACAGAAAGAATGTCAAAATTGGAAGGGCTCTTAGAACATAGAATGGTAGAGCCAGGAGGGATCTTAGAACACAGAATGCAGAGGTGGAACTGAGAGACCTTAGAACCTAGAACGGAAGGCACCTTAAAAGAGAGATTGAAACAATCTTAAAACATAAAATATCAAAACTGGAAGAAATCTTACAATCTAGAATGTCAAAGGTGGGAAATACCTTAGAACATACTGTATCAACTAGTCCAAAACCTTCTTTTATGTTAGAAAACTTGAACAGAAAGTTTGGAAAATCTACTTTGGGAAATATGGATAGTCAATAAAAGGTGAATTAAATTAAGTATTGTCTTAGGAGGGTTTTATTATTGACAGATAGAAGATAATGTTGTGGTTTCACTATGTGTTGAGGTGGAACCATCTCAGAGAATTCAGAGTCAGACCACCTCTAATCCAAGTGTAGGCGTTTATTGAGATTGACGCCTCTCATGAAGAGGGCTAAGTTCCAAGAGGAAGCAGCAACTTCAGAGGAAGGAAGATAGATTTTTTTATAGGTTAAAGATGCAATTATACAACAGAAATTATAAATAATAAAAAGGCAGGAGGGGTTTGTTAAGGGATTAGGTTAATAGAGGAGGGGTCTCAGCCACAATGGAACTGCACATGTGATTACCCACAATACATACAGAAAAACCAATGGGGGGGGTAATGTATATATGATAATGATATTATAGTAAGTCTCTATGTCATAAAGTCACCTAAAGGACAGCTTTTGCTATTACTGTGCAGGTGCCTACTTAGGGAAAGTTCCTTCTGTTGTTTTGGGGTTCACATTCTGCTTGGGCAACCTGGTGGTGCTGCTTACTGATTGGCTGAGTATAGTGGTCCTAGACTAGATGAATGTGGTTTTGGTTGAGTGCATGGACACACCTGCTGTTTCTGTGAGAAATATGAATTCGCGGACACACGAATTCTAGTGAGCAGTGAGGCACGTATGAAGAAGTTAGGATATTGAGTCGGGAGGAGGTTAGGTGGGGACAGTAGGCCTATAAGGAAGTTAGAATATTGGGGCTGAGGGCGGGGCAGCTTTATAAGGATTCCATCAGATAATATGTCCCTAAGGATGGTATAGAAGTGGGCACTCTGGATCATAAATCAGAGACACAGATCTGCCCCTAATTTCTGTGAGATTTGAGGCAGCTCATTTTATTATCCAGTAGTTAGAAACTTTGTGAGGGCAAGAGCTGTTTTTTATCTTTGTGTTCCCAGTACCTAAAACAGTGCTTGACGCATAAAATGTGCTTAATAAATGAATTCAACTGACATCTCAATTTCCTCATCTCTGAAGGGAAAAGTGAATCCAAGAGAAAAGTGATAAACTCTTGGCCTATTGAAATGGGACAGTTTTCGTGCAAAGTGAAGTGAGCAGAACCAGGAGAACATCTTAAATAGTAAAAGCAACATTGTAACATAATCAGCTATGAATGACTTCTCAGCAATACAATGTTCCAAGACAATTTCGAAGGACTCGTAATGGAAACCGCTATTCACTTCCAGAGAAAGAATTAATGGAGTCTGAGTGTGAATTGAAGCATACTGTTTTCACTTTTCAAATTTTTTTCATGGGTTTATTTTTCTTTTGGTCTGTTTCTTCTTTCACAACATGACTAATATGGAAATATGTTTTGAAAAGGAAGAAGAAAATTTTAAAAGTTCCCAAAACTAACTCACGAGTCATCTAACTCTAACATTATATGTAATGTTCCATTTCCATAGTTCCCTCTTCTGTGAAAAAGGGAGAAAGGTATAATTTCATATTGCTTATTTGTAACCAAGGTTAGTTTGCATTCATAGGGATACCTTTCAATTTAGATTTTGCTGTTGTTCTTCCCATTTACATTGTTACATCCACTGTTTATATTGTTTTCCTGGTTCTGCCTGCTTTACTTTTCATCAGTTCATATGTCATTTCTTTTGACACAAGATTGTTCTATTGTATTCCTGTGCCACAATTTGTTTAACCAACCCCCAAACAACATATCTAGTCTATCTTTATTTCTTTGCTACTGCAAGAAAAAAGTGCTGCTATAAAATTTGGCTGCTTGGGGGAAAAAAAAAAGAAATGGACAGCTTTCTATGTCATGGTCCCTTCCTCTTCACCTACACTTTGGCTAAGGGGCTAAATGATCAGCAGACTTCTCTCCCCTTACAAACAATCATCTCCTTTGCTCTCACAAACACTAACAATAATGGTACTTCACTAGTGAGGTATGGAGGTCACCCTGAGTTCTCAGAGGCCTATGAATGAGGTCCAAGCTCCAGCAGGTTCTATCCATATTTTCGAATGGGCCTATACAGACTGACAACCTAAGTTTGGAGAGGATCATCACAAGGTTGACTGCAGGGTTAAAATTTTTCAGCCATAATTGCTCTTTAAGGACAATATAGGGAGCATGAATCTGAAATCACAGATTCCTGAAGTGCTGAAGTGTAAAGATGAGTCAGTCAGGTGATTACCATAGGAACTTCAAGGGGTTCAGAGAACAGTTCACTGAAAGTTCAATTGGCCTGCTTTCCCTACCTCATACTTACAGGCCAGAGTGGGTAAAGAGGGAAAGGAGAAAATTTCTCCCGTTACCTCCCTCCCAACGATAGGAGCAATAATATTGATGTACAGGAGAAGCATATGGCTAGGAGCAGTAAAAGTGACCTTCATTTCTTGGCTGATTTCTTCTGCTTTTTAATTTCATTTTCTGAGCACAAGTGAGAGACTAGAGCTCCAGAGAACATACTTTCCACGGTCAAGATATTACATACTTAGTCTGGAGTATTTTCTAGAGCTGATGAGGAGTTGTGGGTAAGAGCTCAGCCATAATTTCTTCTTGCTACTCTGCCATCTTGGCTCCATATGTATGCCTTATATTTTGAATAACAAGGCAGGTAGAGTAGCATCATATGTTAAGATACATGCATGTGAGAAAACACAAGAACCCAAGGGGATCAGTATGGTGGAAAGCATTTGAGTGAAGATCAATAGAGATAGTATACATCAGAACCTCTATATAAGGGGAAGGAATAAAAGAATAGGTTAGAAAATAACCCACAAATCTTTTACAGAGAAATGATGCAATGCTGTAGGGAGAATTCTATCATCCACACATTTCCAAGTTCTCTCTATGCTGCCCCCCAAAAAAGCAGTTTTAATCATTTCTGGGATTTCCTTATTGATGATGGTATCTTTTAGCAAAGGAAAGAAGTAATGAGTAACTTCTGGGTTGTTTGTTTTTTACCAAATAGAAACAAGTTGGGGAAATAAAAGTTATAAGAGTTGAGAAGAAATGGCCTTTCTGGATAGATAAGGAGAGGAAAGCTAAGCATAGTCTTAACACTCATTCCATAGTTAAGGAGGGAAAATTTTTAAAGTTTCAAAGAGAGGCTAGCTAAGGTCCCTTGGTATAAAATTCAATAGTAGATGTTAGCCCAAGAGGGATGAGACATTCTCAAGAATGAAATTCTAATGACACAAAGAGAAGGAAAAGAGGAAGACTACAGACTGATGGGGAGGCACATGAAACCCACCTATCAACTTGGACGTTTACAGGCAGCTAGGTGGTTCACAGTGGATTGAGTGTTGGACTTGGAGTTAGGAAGACATGAATCTGAATATGGACTCAGATACTTATTAGCTGTGATACTCTGGGTAAGTCACTTGACCTCTCTGCCTCAGTTTCCTTATCTATAAAATGAGGGTAATAATTGCATCTACTTCATAAGGTTGTTGTGAGGAACAAATAAGAGATGATAGATAGATAGATATAGATATATACACACATATATAATACACATGTATTATATAAATGCTTACTATGATTCTGTACACATATATGTATACATATATGTGCAAAATAGATCCAGTGATTTGGAGGGAAGGCACTAGCAGCTGGGAGGGTAGGGATCAAGAAAAAATATGGAAGTAAGGGGAAATAACAGGATGAATACAAATGCATTGCATGTTACTATAAAAATAACATGAGGGGTGCTAAAGCTCATAATGAGCTAAAACTAGTAAGGCATGCTAAGTACAAGAAAAGAGTTTTTTTAAAAGCTATTTTGAGGAAAGGAAGAGTATCAAAGAAGGTATATGCCTGCTACTCAGGGTATAGGACAGTGATAACAGATGATAGAAAGAACACAGGCCTACAACACTTCTATTTTGCTTTTGTTCTTATTTCCGAAATGAATAGTCATTAACCTGGGGTGCACAGAACACATATGTCTAATAAACTGTTGATACTCATGTTAACTAGGGGGATAGGGAGTAAAAAGTGCTCTTATTAAGTGTAAATCACTACGCCCTGATTAACTGCAACCCTATTTAACCACCAGGTGGCATTACTAGCCAATAACCTGATCCTGTTGAACCAAAAAAAAAGGTATGGTTTGGGGAGACTCTCACCCCACAATGTCCCAGGGATATGATAGTTAGGTACTTCACCTGTGACCAGAAGTGCTAGGAAAGTACCATATGCTTCTAAGAAACCAGATAAATTTTAACCCCTAGTTCTGCCTTTCTCTGAGTGTCCCTCTATACTCACTAAATAGAGGGTATACATTTTAATGGATTTATCAAATCAGAGTCACCTCTGAGAACCCAACCATCTGCAAAAACCCACCTCTTCCTTGAATTTGCTATATTGTACTGAGCCTTAGCCATGTGAATTTGGCACAATGAAATTACTCCCCACAGAATCAGACAGAATATCTAGACAGAATTGAATATAGTTGTTTTACTCTTGGCACAGAGTAAAGGCAATAAACAGTAAATAATTTTGTAAAATCTAGTGAGGGGCTGCTCCTGTCCCCACCCCTGCCTCTCCTAGGCCCAGGAGTTCCCAAATGGTATATATGCTATTTTGAAACCAGGACAGTTTGAACTGTTTGAACCAAACAGTTCAGTTTGTCTAGAATCCCTAAGCAGTAACTTCTGACAGCAGACAGAGGAATGTACAATACAGTTTGCAGCTGATGTTCATTGAGTAGGATTAGTTTGTAGATGAAGATTCAGAAACTCTAGGCCTCTGATAGAATGGGTATGGATTCAGGATCACTGACAGGGACTTTCAAACTAGATCTTGATACAGCTAGCTTATCACTAGAAGAACAATGGGAGTAGACTCAACAGCTGGCTCCAGCAAGGAAAAGCCTACCACTGCAACATGGCGGTGCACGCTCTCTCTCTGATTTTGACCACAACATCCTTCTGCCACTGAATCTCATCACTTCCTATTCCACGTCTCCTCTATTGCTCCCCTTTCCTGTAACCAAAGCCTTGCCACTCTGCAGTAGCGGAGGGGAAGGCAAAAGAAGAGGGATGCTATACCAGGGACCTGAATAATTGGCAGGTATGATTTCTGAGTAAATGATTTTTTAGAGAATGACAGGGGTGCTTCAGTGCTATGGAAAAGCAAATATTGCCCCTATTTTCTTTTTCAGAAAAAAAAAGAGAACAAAGTGTGTAAACTGGAGGCCAGCAAAAAATCCAGAATGTACTATTAAACAGATGGTTAGTAAATAACTAGAAAAGGAGACATTGATCACAGAGGATCAGCATGTCTCCCTCTCCAATCTAGCTAAAACTCAGTTGCTAGCTATACTACAGTACTACTCTGATTATATTACTCCACTTCTCAAAAACTCACATTTGTTTGCAGGGAAGGTCACTACAAAAAGGACAGTCTGACTATGGGTGCTGTCCAGGGAGTGTATTGAAACTAGTTTCTACTGGCTCATGAGAGTATATTGTTTAATTTTTAGCAAGAATGTTTACATGTCAGAAATCAGCAAGTTTTTTTGTTATTGACTGCTGAACTTAAGAAAGTGATAGAGAAGATATTAATAATGCAGATTAAACCTAAAAGTATGTCCTGCACATATTGCTTTCTTCCACAGTTGGCTGTTAAACATGTACCAGCACACTCCTGGTACAAGCCCACTGAAAGAAGAGGCAACCAATCACTTGTTAAGCACTTTCCCCTCACAAATGGTGGCAGAAAAGTCAAATTCCTTCAACCCCTGCTCTCTACTCTCCCCACCAGCATCCTGAGGCTGATTGTGACCCAAGGCATTCAGCTACAGGAGTTCCATAAGCTGAGATGAGGGACTTGAAGGTCTTTGGGGGGGGGGGGCGGAATGTGCCTCCCCTCCCTCCAAGAGTCCTATCTACTTAGTTTTGGATCCCAAGGGCAAAACTGCAAGATAGTAATGGGTCTTTGAACTTGCTAGTTTGTCATACAGCTAGTATGTATCAGAGCAGAGATGAGGATCTAGATTTTCTCACTTCAGATCCAGAACTCTTTCTACTATATCATGAAATTGTCACACATGTCCTAGCACTCCTATCATGCTATATCTCTCCTTCATAGCTCAACTTCATAGCTGAACCTAGCTGACCTGGGAAAGAACTGAGGTGTCTGAGAAAGTTGTCTATAATTGGTGCTTCCACTTTTCTCATGCTCCTAAACCCTCTGCAATCTGGCTTCTAACCTTATCATTCAACTGAAGCTGTTCTCTCCAAAGTCACCAGTGATTTCATAATTGCCAAGATCCGGTGACGTTTTCTCAGTCCTCATCCTTCCTGATCTCTCTGTAACATTTGATGCTATTGATCACCTTCTTCTATTGGATAGTCTCTCCTCTGTAGCTCTTAGCATAGTGTCTGATACATAGTAGGCACTCATTCTCCTCCTACCTATCTGACCACTCCTTCTCAGTCTCCTTTGCTAGATCCCCATCCAAATCATGCTTTCTAACCACAGTTGTCCCTAAGGGTTCTGTCCTGGGCCCTCTTTTCTTCTCTCCCTATATTACTTTACTTGGTGATCTCATCAGCTCCTATGGACTTAATTACCATCTCTGTGCTCATTGTTCTCAAATCTACCCATCCTGCTGAAACCCTTTGCTGACCTCCAATTTCACATCCCCAACTGCCTTTCAGAAATCTTGAAGTGGATGTCCAGTAGACATCTTAAGCTAAACATGTCCAAAACAGAACTCATTATCTTTCCCTCTAACCCCTTTCCTCCTCCTCCTTCCTGATTACTGTACAGGGTACCACCATTCTCCTAATCCCTGGCTCACAACCTACAAAGCATGCTGCACTCCTCACTATCTTTCACCTCCCAAACCCAAGCCATTGCCCAAGGCTACAGATTTCACCTTTGTAAAACCTCCTAAAATATGTCCTTTCCTCTCCTCTGACGCTGCCACCACTCTAGTGCAGACCCTCATCACCTCATGCCTGGACTATTGCCATAGCCTGGTGGGTCTGCCTGCCTCAAGTCTCTCCCCACTCTAATCTATCCTCCATTCAGCCATCAAAATGATTTTCCTAAAGTTCAGGTCTGATCATGTCAACCCCCGCCCCCAACCCTTTACTCAATAACTCTAGGGGCTCCCTATTGTCACCAGGATCAAATACAAAATCCTCTGTTGGGCACTCAAAGTCCTTCATAACCCAGGCCTCTCCTACCTTTCCATACTCTTCACTCCAGTCACACTCGTGGCTGTTCCACAAACAAGACACTCCATCTCTTGGCTCTGGATATTTTATCTAGCTGTTCCCCATGCCTGGAATGCTCTCCCTCCTCCATTCTGAATACTGACTTCCTTGGTTTCTTTTAAGCCTTAACTAAAATCCGATCTTTTGCTAGAAACCTTTCCCAATCCCTCTTAATTCCTGTACCTTCTGTTTGTTAATTATTTCCTATTCTTTTGAGAAGGCAAACTATGCCATCTTTTACCTCAATTCTTATTTGGCCTTTAACTACTGAACCAGTGTTGCCGCAGAGACCTGGGAAATACCTTAGCTTAAAAAGGCCAAGGGTTCCCACTGCATCCTGGGTCATTGGCAGTTGTCTGGACCTACGTTTTGCCACTGGACTCCAAATGACTCTGGAGTGAGGCTGATGACTTTGCACAGCCCTGCCTCATTTAAATCCAATTCACTTGCAAATCAAGACATCACCCTCCTGATACCATTGGTCCTCTTCAAGGATGAAGAATGAATAACAACAATTTCCTATTGATCCCGTATATAGCTTGCTTTGTGTATGTAAATATACATATGTATATATATATATGTATGTGTATGTATAGATTTGTGTGCATGTTGTCTCCCCCATGGAATTGTTAGCTCCTTGAGGACAAGGACTTTTTCCCTCTTTTTTATACCTGCTTAGATCAGTGCCTGGCACACAGTAGGTGCTTAGCAAATGTTGATTGATTGATTGAGCGATACTTATACACTGTGTGACTTTGGAGCAAATCATCTAATCTCTCTGGGCCTCAATATTATCATATGTATGAGCTGGATAATCTCAATGGTCCTTTCTAGCTCTAAATTCTTTTCTCTTCCTTTTCTAGATGAGATTTATCCATCCTAAAGCCTTAAATAGCCAATAAGTAAGAAGGTATGATCCATATTGAAGAGTCATAATCAAGATTAGAAAGGGCAGTATCATTCCAGATACTCTTTTTAACTTTTAACTCAATTATTTGCCTCAGTACATTTTTCTCCAGTTTGAAACAACTGAAGAGTTCATGGTTATTCCACCTGACATATTGCCTTTTTATATTATTGTTAGTCTTAATATCTGACTGCTTTGTTCCTCCTGTGATTTCATTTATGTTTTAGCTTCAGGTAAGGTTTTTTTCATCTTATCTGGTTTGATGCCATTGTATTTTATTAGGCTTGTGAGAGACCCCCCCCCCCTTTTTAAAGCTCTTTAAGCCAAAGCAAGCGGTATTTTATAACCTGCAACAGATAATTAATGCATGTGACAACCCACAGGCATTTAACAGACTTTAGCAACAGTTGAGGGAGGAGCTTATAAGTGCTGAACCACAAACAAATTGCTAAAAAAAAACAAAAAAGGAAAGAAAAAAAGAAAAGAAAGAAAATACTTGCATTTAACTCCCTCCATGGGGGAGTATGATCACTCTGCAGTTGTGATTCATTATGTCTCTGTTTTCATAACCCTAAGTTTAGGGTGGGAAAACTGAGGCATTCAATCATTCATTTGACAAATATTTATTATGTTCCATATGTGCTCAAAGTACTGTTCTCAATGCTGGAAAATATACAAAACTTAGATGAGACAGCCCTGCCTTCACGGAACCTATATTAGTAAGGGGGCAAATTGTAATGGCAAGCAAAGTGGGACTTTTTGTTTTGCTTTTTTTTTTCTTTTACAATTCTAGTTCTTCTCAGCACTAAGGTAATCAAGTGCCTTTGATTGAGACTTGCCTTTGTTTGAATCAAGAGTCTTTGATTAATCAAGAGTCTTTAATAGCCTGCTTAAGTCACAAGAAAGCCTAAGTCACATGAGTTTGAGTCACATGGTTGTGACACCCTCTCTGGGCTGACCTTGAAGATATACTCTGAGGTTAGCATTTTGTTTTGGGGGCTCACTCATTGGAAGAACATTCCTATGATTTGGCCAGATGAGACTCTGAGTGGCCCTTAAGGAGCCCAACCATGTTGGTGCTTCTCTCTCTCTGGTAAATATGTATGTATTGCTATGGACAGACAGCTAGGAGCCCTGTCTGCTGATTTGTGTTATTTTGCTCTATTTATATAATTTCTGCTTGTAATTTGTTTTCTCTAAAGTTCAGGGTGCTGAATTTTCCACTGAACTAAGTGAATGATATATGCATGTTTAATTAAAGTAAGGTTGTAAAACCCTTAAAGTTGCTTTCCATAGAAAAGCAGATCAAAGAACCTGTGCCAGCAGCCCTCCTGTGCGCTGGTGTCGTTGGTCTTATACCTTCACAGCATCTGCTAGTAACATTGTTGTTACATAAGTCAACAGAAATGTTTATGATACGTAATATTATATGATAAATGCATCAGAGTGGTGCAAAGTACTATGTGGGATTTGAGGGTGAAGATGATTACTGACTGCAGGGTCAGAGAAGTTTTACTAGAAGAAGTATTATTTGAGTTAGACTTCAAAGGAAAGATTGGAAATCAAAGAGTAAAAAGTAGAGGGAGAGAGAGCATTCCAGCCACAGAGAACAGCCTAAATAAAATTGTGGAGGTGCGAAATCATGGGATTTATACAGGGAATAGAATGAAGTACTATTTGGTTGGGGCACATAGTGAGTAAAGCAGAGTAACTGAAATAAGGCTGGAATGGACTGGTGTTCATAGAAATAAAAGGATTTTAGTGTCCCAAGGGACATATATAATCCAAGAACCCTATGTTGCAGAGGAAGAAACTGAGGCCAAGAGCAGGCGATTTCTTTAAGGTAATGTAGCTAATTCATAGCAGGGCTGAAATGAGAATCCAGGTTTCCTGGCTCCCAAGTATGTTCTTTCCACTACACCACAGTGCCTTCATTCCCTCTTCATTGTCTCTTCCATCAGTCTCCTCTCTACTCATATGGCCACCATCCTAATTCAGGTCTATCTCACCTCTCAACTGGACTATCAAAGTAGTCTCCTAATCAGGCTCCCTGTTCCACATCTCTGCCTTTTCTAATCCCCCCACCAGAAAGCTGCTAAGGTAACATTCTTAAAGCACAGGCTTGACCACATCATTCCCCAGCTCACAAAATTCCAGTGATTCTCTGCTGCCTCTAGTATACAGTACAGGTCCCTCTGATTCACATTTGAAGCTCTTCACCATCAGGCCCCAGCTAATCTTTCAAAATCAATAACTCATTTCTCCCCCTCACATGCTCTTCATTCAGCCAACCCAGCCTACTCACTCTTCCCCATATATCCCCTTTCATCTCCTTCCTTTAGGCTTTGGCACAGGCTGTCCCCATGTCCCCATTCTCTCCCCACACTTCTGTCTCTTGGAACCACTAATCCCCTTCAAGGCTCAATACAATTGCTACTTCCTTAATTTTATTTATTAGTGATAGCTAGCATTTATATATCACTTACAAATGTTCTCTCCTTTGATCCGTACAACCACTCTGTAGGGTAGATATTATCTCCATTTTACATATGAGAAAACTGAGGCTAACAGAGTTTAAACAACTTGCCCAAGATCAAACAGGTTGTGTGAGGCCACATTTGAACTCAAATCTTCCTGACTCCAAGGGTAGTACTCTATCCACTTTGCCACAAATAATTACATGCACACTATTATATAGAGCAGAAGTGTCACACTCAGAGCCAGGCCAAGGTCTGAAGCAGATTAAAATGTAATTAGGAACTGTTTAACAAAAATACAATGCAACATAGATAATGTCCATTTATTGCTGGTTTTCCAAGTCAATATGCAGATGCTGGAATCTATTTCTATTTGAGTTTGACACCACCGATATAGAAAGTCATAGAATATAGGTCTGGAAGAGATCTTAAAAGTGAGGCTTAGTGGAAAAAAGATCTGGATTTGGAGTAGAGATCTCTAATATCAAACAACAAACTTGTATTAAGTGCCTACCATGTGTCAGGTACTCTGCTAAGTGCTTGAGATATAACAACAAAAATGAGACATTCCCTGCACATCAGATATTTACATTCTGGGAGGGGAGGAAGAAAAGGGAAAAGTGAGGGAAGAAGTGAGACTGCATATATACATATATTTTATATAATATACATATATATTTATATGTGTGTACATATATATATATATATACACACACATATATGTGTATATGCAGAAGGATACCAGATTAGCACACTAGAATGAGTGCTGAATTTGGAGTCAAAAGGACCTGAATTCTAATCCCAATCTACTGCTTGCAATTTGTGGGACTTTAGGAAAGTCACTTAACTCCTTGAAGTCTCAGTTCCTCATCTGTAAAATGAAGGAGTTACACATGGTTAGCTCTAAGGTCCTTTCCAGCTCTAAATCTATGGTCCTATGACCTACAATCCTAATTTTTATCAGAGATAGTACTAGAAACTAGGAGGATCAGGAAAAGCTGTGTGTAGAAGGTATTGTTTGAGCTAAGGAGTTAACAAGGGGTTCTAAGAGGCAGAGATAAAGAAAGAGAGCGCATTCCAAGCAGGGAATAATAGTTCAGAGGATGGAGATGGGAGGAGTGCCATGTGAAAGGAACAGCAAGAAGACTCATCTGTCTGCACTGCAGAGTGCAGGAAGGGGAGTGACATAGAACAGGAAGCTAGACTGGGCCAGGCTGTGAAGGACATTAAAAGCCAAACGGGAATGTCTATCTGATCCTAAAGGCAATAGAGAGCCAGGGCTAGTAAGTTTTGGTGTTGGACTTTGAATCCAGGTCTTCTGACTCCAAGAGCCAGTGTTTTTTAATCATAGCATGTTCTATAAACTTTGATTATAAGAATGTGTATTGATGAAAATTTACTTACTCATACACAGACTTTTTAACTTTTTTTTTATTTTCGGCTTGAATACTAAAACTTAAATACATAGTAAGAAAAGAAAAAAAATAAACACAAATAAACTTAAATATTAAAACTTAAATATAAAATAAGAAAAGAAAAAAGTCATGTGCGTGGCAGAACATGAGAGGATTAAAAATATATAGCAATAAATTTCCATTTCAAGAAAGCCTATATATTAAATACTGTACATTGTGTTAAAAGCTGTCCATCTTTCCTTTACTTCCTTGTAAGTTTTCTTTTGTTCTCTGCTGTATACTTTTTACTTTGTTTTTTTTCCCCTTCCTCCCCCCTTACCTCCCTCCCCAGGCTGCAATTAAGCATGGATATATTTATATGTAAATATTGATAGGCTTGTTTTGAAATCATTGGCATGAGACCAACTTTATAAGGGTCAAGTAACCTCTGGTCTCTCCTCAGTAGGCAATCAACACATCATGTTAGGATGGCATAGATATAGAGAGAGAGATATACTATAATGAAGTTTATTTCTTAGGAAATGCACTGAATATTGTATTTCTTCTACAGTGTAATATGGGGTGGGGAAATGCAAAAAAAAATGTGTATTTTTGCAAGTAGCCTATCTTCTGAGACAAATAAGCACAAATATTGCAATGGATCCAACTAATCCAGTTAGGTTTTGTAGGTATAGTATTTAAGTTTTTCTATAGATTTTATGTTGATAAGTAAAAAAAAAGTATGATTCACATGTTGGTAATTACATATATAGAACTTGGAAGGTACTTTAGAGGTTTTTTAGTCAACTCGAATAACTTAGCCATGGTGGAAGTATCACAATCGGTAAGCATTTATTAAGCTTCTACTATGTTCTAGGCCCAAACTAGGCAAAGGGGACACAAAGATAACATTTGTAAAAATATCCCCTATCTTCAAGGAGCTTACAGTCTAGCTGTGAGGGACAACATATACACATATAGGTACATTTAAAAACAGAAGATAGACTGGCGTAAGAACTGGGAACTAGTAAGAGTCAGAGGCTGGTATCTGAGCCCTGGTCTCTTGATGTGTGGCCTAAGGTAGGACCCCCTTCCCTGCACCTCCATTTCCTCTTCCCTAAAATGTTGGAGGATAGGCCAGATAATCTCGAAGGTCTCTTTCGATCTAACATTTTCATAAATATCAGCAAAGGATGCTGTTTAGTCTGTTACAGGCTACTGACAGTAAATCATTTGGATTATTTGGCAAACAATACCTAAAGAGAATTCCTTCCACCACCACCCCCCCACCGCCCCGCCCAGATTGACTTACAGTTGCATTTATATTTCTAGGACAAACAAATTGCCAAGGCCTGGGTATTAAAAACCAGCTGACATTTCACATAGATAATCCCAGAGCCCTTGAGCCATAAAGGGACCTGTATGAGCAAAATACAAAGGCAATTCATCCTGTCAGAAGCAGAGTTGACAAATGAATGCTTGTCGTGGACAACTGAAATAAAAAAAAAAAAGATACTAAATTGGAATAATCACAAAGGACAAGGCCTCTGCAAAAAGAGAGATGTGGTCTAGTAAAGAGTGGGAAAAGATATGAGATGCACTGCTGTAGCATCTCAGTCACAGAAGTGACCCGCTGCTGTAAATGGGGGTGGGGGGAAGGCTTCTATTTTAATAGATGAAGCTGTTTACATTTCTCAGTGAGGGAGGCAGATCACAGAAAACAGAATCTTTCTGTAAGGGATACATCAATGCATTTTTCTTTTATTTCAATGATGTGATAAATAGAGGCTTCACATGCAAATAAAAGCAGTCAGTTATATTTAGTCTCCTAAGAAACCTGCTTTATGACTTTGTTATACCTGTGTATGATGCCTTGCAGAGAATGAGCATTCTCTAGACCTGTTAGCTTTTTCTAGACCATAAGTAAACCAAAAATTTTTTTTGGAGGGCTTTCTTCCAGAGGTAGTGTGGTATAGTAGAAAAAGCCCATGAGTCTGAACAAAAAGACCTAGGTTCAGTGCTTGATTCTACCCAAAACAATAGAACTAGGTCTAGTAGCTATTTAATACTAGAGTACTGACTTCATCTCTCCAAGCCTCAGTTTCCAAATCTGTGCTTCAATGCTTCGATGGATTGAAGATCTCTGTTAAGGAAGCATGTATGGGATTTGTTGGAGGGGTGAGGTTAATGTCATCCTGGAACAGAAAAATGGTGTAAAGCCAAATTGATTTGATACCGGTGTGCTTGAAAAATGCAGAGATTCCAGAGGTTCAGACAAACAGGAAGATAAGTTCGTAGGATAGAGATTGAAGGCCAAAGAACTCATATTAGATCAAGATGCCAAAATGTGAGGAGTTCCTTAAAACTTAATTTGACAAACATTTATGTGCAAGGCGCTGGAGATCCAAAGATAAAAATCAGATGGTCCTTGCTTTTGAGGAGCTCAAGTTTAATTTGATCAGGTTCCCTGTAGCTATGGTCTTTTGATAATAGATGCTTCCCTTTCTCTAAGGTCATGGCAATGTATGAGTTTTGCTTCTTCCCATCCCACCTGACCCATTGGCCCAATAATCTCAATTGTACAAATACTGCCTCCATGAGGGACCCTATCCACAGCCTCTTATCCATCCTCTATCCCTGTCTTTCCATGAATAATAATATATAATAGCTTTCATAACAATGTGTATATAGAGCTTTAAGGTTTACAAAATGCTTGATAGATGTCAGCGCAGGCCGCACATGGCCCCCAGTATGATTTATGCAGCCCGCCTACAAGCATAGAAATTTAAATAAATGCTTTAGTAAAGGAAGCTGGGCTACCACAGAGCTGTCACTAAAATGGCAAATCAAAATATATTGTCTATTGTTTCAATAAAAACTTAAGGTTGGACAGCTCTGTTATACGTTAACTCATTTGAGCTTCACAACAACCCTATGAGCTAGGTGTTCATTTTACGGGTAAAGACACTGAGATTGAGAGAAGTGACTTGGCCAGGGTCACATGACTAAGAATCTGAAGCAGATTTTGGACTCTCACCTACTAAAAGAATGTAATCTCATTTTATCTTCACAACAACCCTGGGAGGCAGGAGGTACTATTATTATTCTCATATTGTAGCTAAGGATACTAAGATAGACAGAGATCAAGTGACTTGCCCAGGTCCCATAGCTACTAAGTGGCTGAAACAGGATTTAAATTCAGGTCTTCTTGAAATCCTCCAGAGAGAATCTACCCAAACATGTTGGAAACCTTTCTTTTAATATTTTATGGGCATCCATGCAACACTGCAACTGTTTATATATTGTCCATTATCCTTGCTACGTGACCAACGCAACTCCTTGTCTGCTCACTTATGTTCTTGATAATGTCATACATGTCCTTGACCCTCTTCTGAAAGAACCTGAGAATATTTCTCAACTTGATTGTCCATATGCATGCAAGTTGCCATTCTGTATCATTGCTCTTTATTTCTGACCTCTACTTTTTGTTTGCAGAATCATGGTTGAAAAATTTTCCATAAACTGCTAAATTTCTGCTCTGGTTGAATAGGAATCTAGGATTTGTTATATTAGCAGAAAAAGCATTAGTTACAGTACAGATTAATTGTGCAAGCATAATTAAACCAGGAAAGCATGTTATTGATGAAAATGATAATCCTGTTTTCAGAAAAGGAAATGCCAGGGAGAAAATAGTTAAGAAGTGTTTACTTCCGGGAAGACTCTCATCTGGGCTGCGGCATGCTAAGCAGTGGTTAAACAGGGAATAGAAAGAAGGCACAAGAGACAGGTCATGCTAAAGCATGCGTGGGTGGTTCAGCATTGGCCTGTATTCCTGGAGACGGAAATGACTAATCTAATATCAAAATACATGTACTACTGCTAACAAATCTAATAAACATATGAAAACAAACAAAAATCAGAAATACAGCTATAAACAAAAGCTAGCAGAAAAATAATCATACCACAGAAGCTAAGAAGAAAGAGCAGAAATTCTAGACTATAGTACTTTAAAAGAAAACCAAATTGCCAAATGGTATTAATGCACATACTAGTTCACATACAACCAGGGCTATGGCTGGGGGGAGTGTGTGCATGGGGGGGGGCAGGTAGAATGTGGCTTTGCCCATGGGAACCAAAATTATGAGGCACCTCAGATAGAGTGCGAGATCTGTATTAAGAAGAGCTGATTTTAATCTCATCTCTGATTCTTGCTGTGTGGTTCTGGGCAAGACTCTCAGCTTCCCTAAACTCCTATTTCATCTTCCTTAAAATGGAAACGATGATCCTACCTGGATTATCTACCTCATAGGGTTGTTTGTTTGAGACTCAGATGAGAACGTCTAGGTGTATGCCATGGTCCAGGGATCTCCAAAGACTAGGCTCACATGGTCCAGATTTGATCCTGGGTTCTGACCCCAAGAAGGTCTTTCTCTGTCTTTTATTTGATTCTCTTCTCGTGGTTCTACTCCAGGAAAATTTCTTGAATGTACTCATGGTCCACCAAATGTGGGTAACTGCCTCTCTAACTCACACTCAAAATATTAAGTTCATATTGGAAATAATACAGCTTTTATTTCATTTCACAGAAAATATAGAAGTTGCTAAGTCCTCATGAAAATCCTTTAACAGATACAAAAAGCATATAAAGAACTTTGGTAACTAATTTGCTACTCATTATACCACCCCCCCCCCCACCCCTTTCCCTTGCAAAGGGAACTAAACCAGAATTTTCCATCATGGCAACTCTGACATACTGGTGAGTCTCTTTCTAGAGAGTCCTACACAATCCCCCCTATGACTTATAGTACCCATCTGTGCTTCAGATTTCCTCTGCAAGGTAAGCATGCATTGGAGGATGCCAATCAACCAATCCCCTTTCCACTGGACCTTTACTGTTTAAGTAACTCACTGGCTTTGCCAATGCACAGGAATGAGGCAGATGATACCCTTTTTTCTTTAAGGAGCATGTTGCATCAGGAAATCCTTTTCTCTCTCTAGATGGTCTAAATCCCCCAAGTCTTGAATTTGGTAATTGCTGGACTTAAAGTTATCCACGAGGCAACTCCCAAAGGCTATACCGGAAATCTCTCTTCTCTTGCTAGAAGGCTAGATTCTGGGATTGTGCTGCCTAGGGAATTCAAAATTCTCCACCCTTTTCCTCCTACATAGGAGATGGGCTACACCCTTTCAGGGTGTAAGCAAGTATGTCCACCTCTGCCACATCTTCTGTTGCAAGTCATTATCAACTGTTTCCCATGGGCACCAATTTCCAACCCCTCTTCCCCTCCCCCACCTCCACAGAATGCAGGTCTGTTCTGCTGCAAACTGATGTTTGCTCAAAGTAAGTGAGAAAGAAGGAGAGAGGGAAAGAGGAAAAGAGAGGATATGAGGGAGAAGAAAGAGAAAAAAGAAAAAAGGAGGGGGAAAAGGGAAGGGAGAAAAAGAGTTGATATGTTACTTCACTTTTAAAGACTTTTAAAGGAAGGTCTAACAAGAGTCATCTAACAAGAGTCCATTCTCCTGTGCCTTAGGCAGCCAATCCCAGGACTGCCCAGGAGACAGTGCTGCTCACTGTTGACAAGTCAGAAGAGTCTCTTATGTCCTCTAAGCAAGGCACTAGCGGACCTGGCAGATGATCCCAGATGCCTCCAAACAAAAGATAGAGTACCATAAACTCATCAAGGTGATTGAGTATTAGAGGTTTGGCTATAATACCAGCGCTCTCTTAGTTTAGTTTCAATTTTGGGGACCAAATGAGGCACTCATAGGTTAATGATTATTTAATAAAAGGAAGTTTACTTTGCTGTCATCACACAGCAAGAGTAAATAAAGAGGACTACAGTGGTCTTTATCTTATCTGGATTCTGATGCTCCTTGGCTCTATATGGAAACATGTCTGATCACTATGTCATCAGAGTATGGCAACTAGAATGGTCTTAGGCATCCACCAAGTCTGAGAAGCCTAGACTCCATGTAGCTGGGATTTTTCATGTCCCTAGATGACCAGGAAGCTGCATCAAGGAAGTTGAGGCCAACCGGGTTCCAGGAGTAGCTTTGTCTTCTTTCAGGCAAAGCCTCCCCATATTGTGGGTAGAAAGAAAGAAGCTGCATCAGGGAAATGCTGGTCCTGTCACATTGGGAGAAGCTATCAAATTGATCAAACACTTCCTTGATCAACCTAGTTAGCATATATAAAGTGCTTTGGAAACTATAAATCATTATTAATTAAGTAGTGATTTTTTTAAAAGATTGCACACATCTTAAATTGATTACATTTATATTTTGACACCGTCTTTGCTCTTTCAGTAGCTGTAGAAACAACTGAGCTTTGCCCCTAGTTAGCAAGAATAATTAGTTAGACTAGGATATTACCAGATGGCTCATTTCCTTCCATATCCCCCCTTCCCTCTGGTGACAGCACATCAGATGAGCTGGTCCCTGCCACGCAGCACCCTGCCCAGAAGCATCCTGGCAGTGTCTCATAGACTCTCCCAAGGGGGACAGTGTCTAGGCAGTTTCAATCTCCCCTTCATAGGTCAATGTCTCAGAAGGCATTCACTCCCATTCGGGTGGGAATTGTGAGTAAAGGTAAGTGCCAACTATGTGCCAGGCACTGTGCTATGCACTTTAAAAATATCATCTCATTTGATCCCCACAACAACCCTACAAGGTATATAGTATTGTTATCCCCATTTTATAGTTGAGGAAATTGAGGCAGAGATTAAATGTCTTGCTCGGGGTCACACAGCTAGTAAGTATCTAGGGCTGGATTTGAACCCAGATCTTTTAACTCTAGGCCCAGCACTTTGTCCACTATACCCCTTAGTTGCCCCTAAAATGAATTTAACTTAAATATTTCTTATATTATGTTTATATCAGGAATTACAAAGTTGTTTTGATGACACATTTCACGCAACTTACCCTAAATGCCAAAATGACTAGTGATACTTCTGCGTACAATCCACTTTTGTGTACTGTTTTGAGGTCTGTAAAATTCCTGACATCAATCCTGTGAAGCAGGTAAGCTATTGTTTACTTCCCATTTAACTGAGAAAGAGACTGAGGATCAGAACTAATTTAAGTTCTTATAGGTAGTAAGTGTGGAGAGATCTTAATATATTGTGGTCAGATAAGGAGATTTTAGAATTCTTGAACATAGAGGTGGTACAGTTGTGGGTGATAGCAAGACCAAGAGTACCACCACCTTTTTGTGTGGCTGAGGTGAGAAGTAAGTCATGGGAAATAAGTAGGCTGAGGAACTGAACAATCATGGTATTTGAGGTAAAGCCAGAATGCATGTTGAAGTTCTCTAGGATGATGTTAGGAGTTGAAGAGAAGAGAGAAATTGTGAGCCAGGTACTGAACTCATTGAGGAAGGAAGGGAAGTGAGACCTGGAGTTCTATAGACAACACCCACCAGCGTTTTGATTAGGTAGAAGATATGGATTATATGGACCTCAAAGGGAGACTAAGAGATGGCAGTAGGGGGAGAACCTGGAAGTGGCAATGGGAAGCAAGGAGTATTCCAATCTTAACCAGTGATCTAAGGAGAATGAATGAAGGTACTGCCAGTACTAGTGGCCGGGGTGGCTGTGTCGTTGCGGGGCTCCAGGTCTTAGTGATAGCTAGAAGATGGAAGGAATGGGAGAAGAAAAGATTTAAGATAAAAAAGTTTGTTGCTCATTAGAACAGACTTTCTAGAAGGTACAGTGGAAGGGATAAGTAGCATTTGAGGTGGGAGGGTTGAAGGGGATGGGAATAATGGGATGGTAGGGATGGGAAATGGGGTTTGAGTGATGACCTACAGGGGTTCAGAATCACCGGGATGTGTAAGACATTGATTGGGCGTATGTTCATGATTGAGTGGAAGATGCCACTCCCCTTCCCAGAACAGGCTGGAGAGTGGGAAGAAGACATCAGATAGTAAAAGTAAATCAGATATTAATGCCTCTTCTTCAATGTCATTTCCACTGATAAAAATCTTACCAGTTTCTGATTTTGAACCATATGATAGCTCCAAGGACTTCAGCGGCAAGAACTTTCTTTTCTGGATCTTCATGGCCTTTATATAGCAATGCAGTCTATATAAATTATCTCATTTGATCCTAATAATAGTCCTGTAATATAAGGAATGTGATAGGGTCTTAAGCTTCACTGGTCTATATCATCTTACTCTGGCATTCCAACTTTTTTCAGAATCAATTCAGGGAACCTTGACTTTGGCCTTTTATAAGATTTCACTGATCTCTTAATTTCAACTTGAGACACCAATCCTAACTTTCTTGATTCCAAAGCCCATATGGCTTTCTGGGTTCTGAGATCAAATCATCCTCAGTTTTTACGACCTTCTACTTTATTTTACTGCAGCCTCTGACATATGTATGATAGTACAGTCCAAAAAGAGCTAGTCTTAGGGATAAAAGGCCATGATTCAATTCATACAATTCAATTCAGCAAGCATTTGTTAAGTGCCTACTATGTGTAAGAGAACAAAAAGACCAATTTTCATTTTATTGTGGAAAGCAACATCTCTCTCTCTCTCTCCTCTCTATACACACACATTTATAGTTATGAAATATAAACAAATTGATTACAATTATTATAAAATGAAATAATATTTGCAAAGATTTAGTTCAGTGCCTGACATAAAGTGGGCACTTAATAAATGCTTATTCCCTTCTCCTTCCCTTCTCTTCCCTCTACAAGGTAATTTGGGGAGATTGGAACTAGAATTTAGGAAAGGAGGCAGGAGAGGCCTCATGTAGGAGATGACAATTGAAATGAGCTTTGAAGGAAAGGAGGGATTCCAAGAAGCAGAAGTGAGGAAGGGGTGTACAAGTACTCCATGCATCTCCAACCTGTGCCAAATCATGGAAACCTAAGATGGAATTCTATATATGAAGGACAAACTTTATTGCAAACTTTAAAATATTATTATTGTGGTTGCTGTTACTGTTATTTTTATTATCCTCACTTTGCAGATGACGAAACTAAATCTGAGACAGGGTGATCAAAGTCAAATAGCTAATAAGTGCCCAAGGCAGGATACAAGGGTTGAAGATGATTGTGAGGTTACAGACTTGGGTGCCTGGAAGGATGTATGTAGGCCTCCTGCTCTCCTGCAGCCACAACTGGTAGTGCTCCTTTCTGCCTTGGAACTGAGACTATAGCCCCTACCCCAATATGAGTAACCACAAGCACTCTTCTCCACCTTGAAACTGTGACCAGGGCCCCTACTGTGACCACAAGGAACCGCAACGCAGAACTTTGTATGGGCAAAACAACAGGGTCCTGAATTCGGCACCAGCAAAGGGTCCCCGTAATCTCTTTCTGACCAGTTGTCTGATCCCCTAACCGTCTATCGGGTGAGGATTCCCAAAACTGCTGCTGGCACTGATGCTGCTGCCTCCAAGGCCTGCTATTGGCATTATCACGTGACCTGCACTGTGCTCTGTGCCAGACCACCACCCCAGTTTGCTAAACCTTTCCTGCCAAACTCCTAAGTTGTCTTGGGCTAGTTCATTGTTTTAACCCTGAACTTTTGTTGGCTCTGTTGCTCCAGAATTCAATTTGAGGTGTTGTTTTAAAGTTGTTTAGAAGGGAATTTAGGAGCATTCAGGTGAGTTCCTGTCTCTGCTTCACCCTCTTGACTCTTCCCCTTCCCATCAGAACGTAGTACCACTCATCTGGTTCCTGTGAAGAGCATGAATGACTTTGTCCAGTAAAGGGTCACGAGATGACAGAGCTGGAGGAAACTGCAGAGTCCATACAGTCTGGCCCCCTAAACTTACAGGTGAGGAAACTGAGGCCCAAAGAGAAGGATTTTGTCTCTTTAGGCACATCTCTTTCTCCCAAGCTAAATGTTGAAAAGGTAGATCACCACTCTCAGAAGTCTCCAAATTACCTCTATCTTTTTAAATTACCTCTTTCTTTTTAAAGTTCCCCTCCCTAACCTTCAATGTTCTTGGGCACTATCTGTGCCCACAACAATAGCTATAATAGCTCACATTCATGTAGTATGTTACAAAACACTTGCCTTATAACAACTCTGTGAGTAGGTAATGCTAATATTATTATCCCCATTTTACAGATGTGGAAGATGAGGCTCAGAGATATTGAATTACCCAGGATCACACACCTAATGAATGGCAGACCTGAGATTCAAACCCAGGTCTTTTGACTCCTAGTCCAGTGCTCTTTCTGTTATACCATACAATGCTTTATAGCCACACTAACAGTTCCCTAGTTTTTTGAGTAGAACAATCCCCTTTTTAGTTTCCAATATTTTAAGGACCCTCCCCATGATAGTGGTAGTATTATTAGTATCCATTGATTGAGAAAATGCATGCTGACAAGAAACAACTGTGATTCAGTAATGCTTTTAAAAGAATCTTTTTTTTAATCATGAGCATCACGAATGCATACACATACATTTAAAAATAGTACTACATATACGTGGGAAGCATGATATTGATTCCATCTGTAGAAGATATGTTTGCTTATTCACAAAGTCATTGCATTAACTTTGTGACTGCCTCAGGGGTCCTGGGCCCAGAGATTGCACCATAATAACAATAATGATATTTATATTTATATAAATCACATAAAGCCTTAAAATTAGCATATGCTTTACATACACTATCTCAATTGATCCTTATAATAACCCTGGGAGGCCAGTGCTGATCCACTGTAAAGTGGGGAAGGGGCTTGGAGGGAGAGGGCTTAGACTTAGAGGTGTGAGAGTGCCTTGGAAATTTTTACTGTGATCATTTACACCTTGAGAATCATAAAACACTACAAATCAGGGCTTGGTTTATTGTTTTGTTGACTTTTAGACTTAAGAAAGTGATGGAATAATTTATAAAAATTAAAAAATGTATAGCAGCTCTCTTTGTGGTGGCAAAAACTAGAAGTTGCAGAGATGCCTGCCAATTGGAGAATGGCTGAACATGTTGTGGCATATGATTGTGATGGAATCCTACTGTACTATAAGAAATGATGAGCTTGATGATCGTAAAAAAAATATGGATAGATTTGCATGAAATAACGAAGAGTGAAATAACAGAACCAAGAGAATGGTCTATGTCATAACAGCAATATTGTTTTAAGAGCGACTTTGAATGACTAACTCACTTTGACTATTATAAATACCCAAATCATCTACAAAGGACCTGTGGAGGAAAATGCTATCTGCATCCAGAGAAAGAACTGATAAATAGAAGCATGTATAAAATGGTTTTACATATATATGTATGTACATATATCTATATCTATATCTATCTATCTATATATAAATGTCTAATGATAGCCATCTCTAGGGCAAGGGCTGGGGGGAAGGAGAGTAGAGAGGGAAGAAAAAAAGAAAGTTACATGATTACTATATATTTAAAAGGAATAGAAAGTTATAAATAATAGATTTGCAGTTTCATAAACAATCATTTTTCTGTTCTACTATGTTATCTTTTATTTCTTAAGTTCAGAATAAAATAAAAAAATATCGATAAACCTGTGCGTTATGTGTGCTTTTTTTTATGGAGAGCTAGTTGTTAAACATTTGCTAGCATACCACTAAATCAGAAGCACTCCTAGAGGTCCCTTTAACTAATTTTTGATTACCTTACTTGGCTTTCTCTTTCCTTGCTCCCAACTCCCACCATAGTAAAAGCTAATATTTATATAGCTCTTTAAAGTTTACAAAGCACTTTACATACCTAACTGAGTTTGAACCTGACAGCAACCCTAGTGAGGTAGGAACTATGGATAAGGAAAATAGGGCTCAAAGAGATTAAGTGATTTGCCCAGGTCAAGTATAGCATGTAGGGTTCAAATTCAGGTCTTCTTTCTTGGTGTACTGAGTATTATGTTATTGCAGAAACTCAGGCTCAAGTTAGGGATCCCAAGTTTTCAGTGATCCCAAAGGGGTCTGATCCAGGGCAAAGTCTGATTGCCATCCCACCCTGGTCTGAACTCTGCAAGTTCCTGACCTAGGTTTGGGTCTGTGCGAGAGCCAATGTCAGTCAGCTAGAAAGCTCTGCTGGTTCAAAGTCGCAGAATTGTAGGTTCTCCTTTGGTCTGCTTTTCTTGCCTTGTTTATTTCTTTACAGGCTAGGCTAGCTGGAAGTGAGTCTCTGCTCTAAGCCATACCACTGTGGCTGGCTTCTGAACTTACCTCTTTCTTGGTACATAGCCCAGGGCCTCTCTATCTGGGAAAGGCAATCCCATCAACGCCTGGCTCACAGGTCCTTCTCACTCTGCCCAGGATTAGCAACAAAGCTGCCAGTTAGAACCTGTCCCTGTTGCAGCACTCCTGTTTGGGTCTGGGGGTGCCCTAGTATGGGTCTGAGACCTTTTGCGATTGTATGCAGTCTTCCCCTAGGGTGCTGGAGTGCTCCAAGCTGGGCTTACTCCTGCCCCAAACATATCGCCAATCCTGTCTTTCTCTCTATGCTTACCTGGGCTGAACAAAAGAATCATTGTGTCTTTTTTCTGGATTTCTCCATCAGGATTTGGTACATTTTATAGATCTCTTTGGAGGAATTGTGAATGGGAACTCAGCTGCATTAATTCCTTCTACTTCTGTCAAACCCAGGTCTTTTTGACTGAAAATCAAGATCAAGCACGCTATCCACTGGGCTAGGCTGTCCCCTCCACACAACACCGTTTTGACCTTTGGGAGAGGGAAGGGGAGGATATGAGAAGCAATGTGTGGGAGAGAACCCATCCATGGCAGAGCAGCACTAAATGATGACCATAACCCTGCTTTGTCTTAGGACACTCCTCAACTATCCCAAACCCAGCTCAGCTGACAACTTTCATACACAAACATCCTTTCCTCTTGAATGTGTAGTCTGTTCTCTGAGAGGACTCACATTGACCGGATCAAAAGTGTACCAAGCTAGGCCTGGGAACCACAGTTTATTTTGCTCCATTTGAACAAATAACAGAATGACCTTTATGGGTTCTGCTATCCTGAGACCACTACCAGTCTCCCACCTATGAGGATTCAGTTTCTTTCCTCAAAGAGTGCTAGGAGGCTGCTTGGCATAGTGGAAAAAAAAATCTGAACAGGAGTAAGAGATCCTGGATTGCAACCTTGGCTCAGTTACTATTAGCCGTTTATGCCTATTAATTGAACTCCCCTGGGTTCAAATCCTGTTATTCTGCTGCTGACTAGCTATGTGACTTTGGATACATCACTGAGCTGCAATTTTTTTATTTGCAGTCTGAGGGCACTGGACTAAATGATTTTCAAATCTTTTTATGTATAGTGAACTCTGGATCTTCCCCCACCCCCAATAACTAACCACTGGCACACTGTTGTTGTTGTGTTGTTTCAGTACTGTCTGACTCTTCATGACCCCATTTGGTATTTTCTTGGCAAAAGTACTGTAGTGGTTTGCCATTTCCTTCTCCAGCTCTTTTTACTGAGACAAACTGAGGCAAACAGGGCTAATTGACTTGCCCAGTGTCACAGCTAGTAAGTATCTGAGGCCAGATTTGAACTCAGGAAGATGAATCTTCCTAATTCCCAGTCCACTGTGCCACCTAGCTGCCCACTGGCATATTACTTTGCCCTATAATTAAAATGCTCTGTAGCACCATGGACAGGGAGACAGGATGGAGAGGACCACTGGTCACTTATAGAATCACAGGATATCAGATCTGGAGGGGACTGTAGAGATTACCTAATCTAGAGCCACCCTTCATTTGACAAATTAGACCCAGAAAGGCAATGTGAGAAAAGTACTGTATTTGAAGTTCAAGGAGCTGGATTCAAATCCACTCACCCTTGCCTTACTGGCTATAATCTTATGTTGTCTCTTAACCTCTTTAAGCTTCAGCGTCCTCGTCTATAAAATGATGAGGTTAGATGAAATGATTTCTAAAGTTCCTTCCACTCCTGAATCCTACAAGGACACATTCTGATGTAGAAGATCAGTAAATGTAAATGAAGATAAAGGGACTTTCTCAAGGTCAAATAGCTAGTTAGCAGGAGAGTCAAGACTCAAACTCGTGTTGCCAGACTCCAAGGGCAGTACATCAAGTTGCCTCCTAAGGTTGCTAATAGCGTTCCTCACATTTGCTTGTGCCTCTGAATCCTCCTCACCAGAAAGGCAGGATAGCAGAAAGAACACTGGCTTGATTATCAGTTGGTTGTTCATTGACCGACTGATTTCACACACTCTTATGAAAACCCATCATGATCTCTTTGTACTCTTCGATCCCTTCCATCTGTCTCTGTCTCTCCTCTTATCTAGTCACCATACTATTTTAGCCCCTCATCATCTCTCACTTGGACTATTCCAATAGCCTCCTAACTGGGCGTGTTGCAAGTTTTAATTCTCTTTAATCCATCTTACACACAACTGTCAGATTGATACTTCTAAAGCATAAATCCAACCATGTGACCCCTCTGCTCAAAAAGCTTCAATAGCTCCCTATTGCTAAGATAAAATACAATCTCTTTTTGGCAATTAAAGCCCTTCACGATCAGTCTCCAGCCTTCCTTCCCAGGTTTTTAAAAAACATATTACTTCCCTTTACACATTTTCTGTCCCAACCAAACTGGTCTTCTTGCTGTTGCTCATACATAATATTCCATTTCTCATCTTTGTACATTTGTCCCCCTGGCTAGAATGCTCTCCCATAAGATTTATGCATCTTAGAATGGTCTTCAAAGTTCAACCCAACTACCATTTGCTATGTAGTCTTTCCTGGCCTGCCCCCACTCTCGTCTTAGTGGCCTGCCCTCTGAAATTTGTGTTTACTTTGTTCGTTTTTCACTTTTGCCTATTACTTGTTCTCTTCCCCATCCCCCCAAAAGAATGTAATCTCCTCGAGGGCAAGACCTGTTTCATTTTTGTCTCTTTATGCCAATTCAGTCAACACAGTGCCTGACATAAAGCAGACATTTTATTAAATGCTTCTTGAATGAATCAAGGGGGTGGCTGGTGAAAAGGAAGAGAGTAACAAGACGGGGGTTAAAAAATGGTGAGCTGTGTCACCAGTAAGATGAGGAAAATTCTGGAAGCTTTGCCATCATCTAGCATAAGGTAGACAAACATGATGATAATGATAATGATGATGATAGCAATAACAAACTTTAATATTTGTAAGCCCTACATAGATTAATTTATTTTATCCTCACAACAGTACTGTGAGGTACATGCTATTATCCTTCCCATTTGATGAATGAGGACGTTGAGGCACAGAGAGGCTAAATGACTTGCCCAGGGTCACATACCTGACAAGTTTCTGAAGGAGGATTCAAACTCAGGTATTCCTGACTCTAAATCCCACACTGTATCCACGATACCTCCTAACTGCCTTAGAAGACACTGATTGCACCAAGATCCAGAAAGTCCTCGAGAACCTTCCTTGCCTTGCCCAAGAAACTTAATAAGTGAAAGGTACTATGCAAATAGTTTACTATATAATATAGCATTATATAGGTATTATATATATATTACATAATATGCTATTATATATTATATGGCATTATAATATACTATACCATAGAGATTCAAAGATTAAAAAAAGACAGTCTTTATCCTCAAGGAGCTTATAACATTACTACATATTATTACTGTTATTTATTACAATATAAAAATTACAGTAGAAATCAATATGATGCCAGCTGTAAGGGAAGGACTGGCTAGTGAGGCCCAGTCCTTACAGCAAGATTTCCCAACCTTGTTAAGACTGCTTTGGCAATCTGCTGAAACCTCTGGACTCCTTCTTAGAATAATGTTTTTAAAGGCATAAAATAAAATACATGGATTTACAAAGGAAATCAATTATATCAAAATGCAGTTATCAAAATCTTTTTAAAAACAAACCAGTTCACAGCCGCCAGTTTAAGAGCCCTTGACTTAGAATGTGCTCAGATTTGCCCTTCCTGATGGATTATAAAGAACATTCGCTGTCTTCTATGCTTGCTGCCAATCTAACATGTGGCATTTGGGAAGCTGGTTTTGGCCATGATGAATCAACACTAGCACAACATGAAGATAAAAAGGCTTCTGGCTCCCCAAGGAGCTGGAAGGACCGATGACTCAGGAGAGGCTGAGCTGGAACTAAGTGTGCATGCACAAGGGCCAAGTGGATGATCTCTCACTCTTTTCCCTGGCAGCTTTTAAGTGAGGACTGCTGTGAGCTGCCCCGTGGGGGAAGGGCAGCTGTCCTATCCTCTACCCTGTCGCTGTATGTCCATGAGCCTATGTCACATCTGTTTCTTTTGTATTTTTTCTCCTGGTTTTAGGTGAATGAGTGCCAGGCAACCAGTGAGGCTGGGAAATCCATCAAAGCCATCAGTTTGCCCCAGAGGTCAGGGCCAAACGGCAGCTGAGGAGTCCATTAAGGGGTGGAGGACACCGCAGTGTCTACAGTGGGATCAGGGGTCTCCAGGGACAAAGAGCAAAAAATCACTGGGCAGAAGGCTTCTATTAGAGGTGCTGCGCCCCTATAGAAGAAACCCCAGTGGAGCAATGGAGTGACTTGTGCATAACCAATGCCATGCCCAGAAGTGAACTTGGTGAGAGAAAAGGACTTCTGGGGCCAAGAAGTAGGAGGGACCCCTTAGCGTCTGTGTTTTCTACACATGAGAGGCGGGTAGGTGACACAGTGGATAGATCATTGAGCCCGGAGTCAGGAAGCCCCAGGTTCAAATCCCACCTCAGATACTTACTAGCTGTGTAGCCCTTGGGCAAGTCACTTAACTTCTGTTTGCCTCAGTTTTCTCACCTGTAAAGTGGGAATAATAATACCACCTACCTCACAAGGCTGTTGTGAGGATCAAATGAGATTATAATTGTAAAGTGCTTAGCACAGTGCCTGGCACATAGTAAGTGCTATATTAATACCAGCTATTATTAATTATACATGTGGCTCAGTCACATTATACTTTAAGTTTGAACATATTTTCACTAGGGACCTTGGGCTTGGAAGGAAAGAATACTCCCTTGAGGTTGGGAGGATGTTTTGTGACTATCAGTCTTACCATGACTTCTTAGTAAAGAAACTAATAGAATTCTACTGTTTGATTTCTATTTGGGGGCACTCCATATGGGGGCTCATAAGCTATAGTATTAGAAGCCACAACTACTCAGGGATACTCTAGAACTCCAAAGGAAGAAATAGTATCCTCTCATTTTGAGAGCTAATCTGCTTGTCCAGTGTGTTGGGAGAGTAAGCTGAGAGATGTTGCTACATAGTCATTATGTATAAGTGCACAAGAGAAACGACCGCCACCACAATAATGACAATGATGAGCATTTAGAAAGCTCTTTAAGGCTTGCAAATACTACCTTATTTTATCCTCTACAACAACAAGGAGGTAGGTGCTATTAAGATCCTTATTCAACACATGAGGAAATGAAGGCAGAAAAGTTAAGTAACTTGCCTGGGATCATATGTCTAGTAAATGTCAGAGACTGTATTTGAAGTCAGATCTTTCTGACTACAGGTCCAGCACTCTACCCACCAGTAACTCCTGCTTAGCTCCTTCTAATTAGTATAAAGTAGTATTAGATCAGAAGACCAAGAAATCTTTTTTTTAACCACTTTCGGGTGAACAAGGAAAGCTTCAAGAAGTTTAAACTGAATCTCGAGGAATGAGTAGAATTTCCACAGGCAGAGATGGGGGTTAGAGAGAGTGTACCAGGTGGAAGGCATGGTGTGATTTAAGGTACTTATAAATGCTGTTCAGGAAACGGTGAAATAGTCAAGTTTGGCTGAAGTAGAAATATCAGCAAATAAATAGTAGTGGCAGGGACAGTTTCATTTCTGTCTTTGCGTTCATCCTCAGTGCCTACCATAGCGCTTAGTCAATATTTGTTAATTGAGTCAAGGTCAGAAGGATAGATTAAGAACAGATAGTGGAGGTCATCTTTCCCTATATTTGCCCTTACTTCTTGATTTCCACAATCCAGGCCCTAACCATTGCCTGCCCAGATGGCTCCAACAACCTTGTTAAAAATTATAAGTCACATTTCTATGGCATTTTAAGTTTTACAAAGTGCTTTTCCCATAACAATGCTGTGAAATCAGCAATATAAAGATTACTATGTCCATTTTACAGAAGAGAGAATTGAAGTTGAGAGAGGACAAATGATAATCCCCAAAGGCACACAACTGGAAAACAGAAGTCAAGATTTGAATTCGTGACTTAATTCTAAGTCCAATGTCCTTTCTACTATGCCACACATACCTTCCTGCTTCCACAATCTCCTGTTGATTCATAGTATCTAGCCCAGAGAAGACCTAACTGAATCGCCACCATTTGATCAAGGGACAGGAATCCCCCCTTAACCCATACACACACACCCAATTGCCCTCTATGAAGTTGCTGTTCATGTTCATTGTCCAGGGTACCACTACAGCTACCCAGGTTCAAAAGCCTCACTTTCATCCTCACTCTCACCCACCCCACAAATCCACTTAGTTGCCAGATTTTATTCTATTTCCACATCTCTTGAATTTGTCCCCTCCTCATCACTCACACAGCCACCATCCTAGTTCAGACCCTCAATGTCTCTCCCCTGGATTATTGTAATATCATCTTACTTGGTCTTCCTGTCTCCATCCTCTCCCCACTCCAATTCATCATCCTCCACATAGCTGCCAAAGTGATTCTCCTAAAGAGCACACAACTGATTATCACTTCATTACTCAAAAAAACTCAAGTGGTTCCCTATTATCTCTAAATCAAATATATGTAACCCCAAGATGCTGCTATGGAGACAAGAGACACTAGCCACTCCTTATTCAATGTTATATATACATATATATATATATAATATATATGTGTATATATATATATGTATGTATATAATATATATATGTGTATGTGTATATATATATATCTGTTTGTCCTTTAAAACTCTTCACAACCTGGCCCCTTCTGACCTATTCAGTTTGATTGCCCATTACTGCTCTTCATAGGGCAGCTAAGTGGCACAGTGGCTCAAGCGCCAAGCCTGGAATCAGGAAGACTCATCTTCCTGAGTTCAAATTTGGCTTCAGACACTTACTAGCTGTGTGACCCAGAGCAAGTCACTTAATCCTGTTTGCCTCAGTTTTCTCAGCTGGAAAATGAGCTGGAGAAGGAAAAGGCAAAGCACTCCAGTATCTTTCCACAAATAGTGTCACAGAGAGTAGGACGCGACTAAAATGACTCAGTAACAACAACTGCTCTTCATGCGCTCTGATCCACTTAGAGGAGTGTACTTGCTGTTTTGCACACACAATGCTCTGTCTCATCTCCCTGTGCCTTTATACTGGCTATTCTCCCATCCCCAAATGCTCCCCTTCCCCTTTTGAAACCTTAAAATTCCTGGTTTCCTTCACAGCTTACTTCAAACACCTCCTTCCACAGGAAGCCTTTCTTGTACCCTGCCAGCTTCTAGTGCCCTCCCTCTCAAAACTACATTGCGTTCCTTTTGTAAGTATTCTGCATATGTTTATATATATTATATTGTATATATTACAATATATATTGTACATATATTACATATATACATACACACACACGCGCGCACACACACACACACACACACACACATATATATATATATATACATGTTGTCTCTCCAGTTAGAACATAAATCCCCTGAGGGCAGGTATTGTTTCACTTTTGTCTTTGTAAGTTTCACCACTCAGCACAGAGACTGGCACAGAATACCAGCTTAATAAATGTTTGTTGATCGATAGTCCCAAGCACAAAAATTCCTGCTTGCAGCCCTGATAAAATTGTGATGCCCATCCAACACACAATTAAAAATAATCTGTAAGGTCCCTTCCAGCTCTAAACCCTATACTTCTATGATCATTTTGATCTTATGACTCCCGGTTGGAACCCATAATGGTTTCCATATGGCACTCAAATAAAATGACAATTCCTAATAGTTTCCTTTGAGACTTTGCAGCTGTATGTATTTCTCCTTTTACTGTGTCCATGATTATTCTATTCCTACCAGGCAAAACAATTCACCATCTTACCTGTGGCCCCTGATGTTTTTCTGTATGTTTTTTGTTCCACTCAGGATTCCTTCCATTTTGCTTTATGGTTAGTCATATCCCTCCTATGCTTCAAAGGTAAACCTAGATCTATCTTTTCCAGAAATCCTTCCTTGACTTTGACAATCCTTATGTCTCCTCAGACGTAGTATAAATTATGCTTATGCATAAGGCAGTTATTTTGTTGTTCAGTCGTTTCAGTCATATCCAACTCTTCGCGACTCCATTTGGGGTTTTCTTGGCAAAAATACTGGAGCAGTTTGCCATTTCCTTTTGGTTTGCCACTTTCTTTTGCCCAAGGTCACACGCTAGTAAATGTCTGAGGCTGGATTTGAACTCAGCTGTTACTGTGTGCTGCAAAAGGGCAGATCTTAGAGTCCTGTCTCTGATGCTTATCCATGTGACCTGGGTAGGGCAATATAGTTAAACCCTCTGGGTCTCAGCTTTAAATGTGGGGAGAACAATAACTGACACAGCTTGCAGAGCATTTTACAGTATAACCTCACTTGAACCTTATAACAACCTTGTGTATTAGATGTTAAAAGTATAATTCTCCCTATTTTGGAAATGAGGGACCTGACGCTCACCATGTTCAAGTGACACTGATGGTTCAATACCTAGTGAGCATCAGTGGCAGGTCTTTACAACTCCAAGTATTAGCACCCTCTACAATGCTGCTGTTATCATATCGATAATGCTCCCTATGTAACAGGGTCAGTAAAACAATCAAATGATATTAATGTGTGAAAAGTGCTTATAGAACTTCTATATAAATTCTAGCTATTATTCTATAATAATAGATAGGTGGCACAGTGGATAGAGCACTGGGCTTGGAATCAGGAAGATTCATCTTCATGAGTTCAAATACAGCCTCTGACACTTACTAGCAATGTGACCCTGAACAAGTCACTTAATCTTGTTTGCCTCAGTTTCCTCATCTGTAAAAGACCTGGAGAAGGAAATGGCGAACCACTCCAGTATCTTTGCCAAGAAAACCCCAAATAGGGTTACAGAGAGTCAAACATGATTGGAAAACAACTGAACAACAACAACAAAATAGTTATAGAGGCAATGTGGCATAATGGATAGAGATCTGGCTTCAGAGCCAGGAAGACCCAGATTCAGGTCCTGCTTCTTACATATCATAATAGCACATATATGCGTGTGTCTGTATTTCCAATGCACTTTAAATATGTTTACTCATGCTGTCTGTGTGACCCTAGGCAAGTCACTTAAACTCTCAGTGTCCCCAGGTCAATCTCTGCCAAGTAGGTGATGATCTTCATTAATAGAAGGGATACTCTATAACAACGAAATCACAGGTCCAGTCCCTGGGTCTATTATTATATATAATCTGTACAGCTCTGAGGGGTTATCTCTATGTCTCCTGTATTTCCCCTTATCTGTGTTTAAGTGAATTTTATTGGTACTTATACACAATGAAAATGGCACATTGGGAATGATTCATGTTGGGTATAAATCAGCTGCATGTACATGGTACCACTAATGATGGCTTGTATATAAGAAATGCCATCAATGATTTCCATGACAGGAAAAAGAGAGGCCAATCATCTAATGAGAGAAAGATGGACTGAGACAGAGAAAGGGAAGGAGAGAAAGAGAGAGAGAGAGAGAGAGATACATACACATACACACACAGAGACAGAGAGAGACAGAGAGAGAGACAAAAAGACAGAGAGAGGAACAAAAAGATGGAGAGATAGCAAGTAAAAGAGACACAGAGAGAGCTAAGAGGAGGGAGAGAAACAGAGAGAGAGTGTATGTATAAGAGAGACAGACAGAGACAGAGAGGAAAGATTAAAAGAGAGACTAAATGCTATATACCCACAAAAGATTAAAAGAAACTGAGCAAGTCCTCCATGGTACTTCATCCTTTATAGAGGGTTTAAATTTTCTTTAAAATGTGGACATGAATTGTACAGAGTGAGACCGTGTGTATTGCAATGAAAATGTATTACAATTTGTGCTGGTAAAATGCTCTTCCTATACTGAAGTATTGATGAATATGTGTCCTTTTTCCTCATTTATTTCTAAGCACTTCCAATCATTTCTTCTACTTCATTTAGAACAAAAGTCAGCAAATTATGTCCCCCTTTACCCCTCCCCCACCACCCTAGGAGAAAAGCAGTTGGAGGCCAGCTGGATTTGGCCTGTGGGCTGCCTGGTTTACTGTGGGCCACCTTGATTTGGCATTCTGGAATCAAAGAGCCCACATGACTATAGAATGTTAGCTCTGAAATAAAACTTGCAGAGATGATGCAGTGGTTTTGTCCCTAGTGCAAATTGCAAGTTTGTTTTTAGTTTATATCACTCATCTATGGCAACACTAAGATTTACAACTTCATTTGTCTTCACAAAGATTTGTTAATCCAATTGTATATTCAACTGAACTGAGACAAAGATACCTTGGGGACCTGCAAGCTGGTGAGTGCAATCCAGGCTAATCTAGTCCAGTTACCTTATTTTACAGATAAGGAAACTGGCACCTAGAGAGAGACCTACCAATGGTCATACACTGTGAGGGTTCTGCCCTCTTCTCAAATCTTCTTCATTCTTAGTAGAAACAATCAACCAATAAGGAAGCATTGATAAAGTGCTTACTATGTGACAGGCACTGTGCTTGCTAAGCATTGAGGATATACAGAAAAACAAAACAAACAAGCAAACAAACAAAAACCAGTTCTTATCTTTATAGAGTCCTAACTGGGGAGACAACAAGTAAATAAGCAGGTAAATACAGGATATAGACAGAAGGTAATCTGAAAAAGGACAACGCTAAATGTAGCTGGGATTGGAACCAAAAAAAAAAAAAAAAGAAACCCATTCTGTAGAAGTCCTTGAGTTGGGTCTTGAAGGAAGTCAGAGATACTAAGAGGTAGAAATGAGGGGACTCAAAGTCACATCTCAACAAGAGTTTAATTGATCCCAGGGGTTGTTAAACCTATAGACTGAAAGTATGGACTGTGGAAGTATGAAGTTTATAGATCCTTTTTTAGAATAATGTTTTTAAATCCATAAAATATATGGGATTACAAAGTAAACTAATTGCTTTAAATATAGTTAGAAAATTTTTTTAAACAAGTTCTCAGTTAAGAACCCCTCTAGACTGAGATCAGTTCTCATCAGCACCAAATCTCCTTAGTAAACTCACCTCTCCAAGTTGATTCCTCAACTCTTTACCTCTGACTCAGAGAATAGCATAGTCTAGCTAACGTATCTACACAGGATCCGCCATTCTTCTGATAACATACAAATAGGACTCATGTCCTTGGACAAACCCTTGAAGACTTTAATGGGTGCATATGAGTTCGCACAGTAAGTTAGGAAAGTTCATAATTTAGGAATGTTACAGGCCAAGCATTGCTCAGGTCATATGATCCTGTTCATGTTTCATGCATGCAGAATTATGTTAGATTTCCACTTTAAGACTCTGAGACAAGAGGCCAGATTGAAGTCACTAATCAGGGTCTTCTTGATGTTGGTTTTCATGGCATAGGCTAACAGCTATTAATGGTTGGCTTAGGGGTTGGAAGTTTGCCCTGGTAGTGTGACTGCTGATGAGAACACACTTCAATTGCACTGTTTCCGTTGTTGATAAATACTTATTAATCATTTGTTTTGTGCAAGGCAATGTGCTAGTTACTGACAACTTATATTCCAATGGAGGAAGACAATGCATAAAAGGAAGCTGAGAGACAAGATGTGGACAGATAGGGAAGAGTTCTAACTTCCCCTGCCTGACTGGCAACTGGTTGGAGAGAATTTATGGAGGTCGAGTGCACCAGTTTGTTATCAGCTTTTAACAACAGTGCATAGTGTTTCTCTTTGAAGTGGAATTTGTGAATAGTTGCACAGTTCAACTATATTTTTTAACTTTGTCTGCTTAACAGCCCAAGAGATGACTGAAGGAAGAAAACATGTTCTTAATGAGGATTGGGAATTGCAATATTATCTTGTTTCTCCTAAAGATAAGATGATGTGCTTGCTTTGGGATACTACAATATCAACATTAAAGAAATTCAGTGCTCATCAGCATTGTAACACTCATAAGGACCACAAATATTTTAAATTAGAAGTGCAAAAGGTTGTATTGCAGAAATTAAATGATGAAAAGCAAAGAGAATTCTTTCAAGCAGCAGTAAGACCTGGAAATAATGCCAGTGAATCAATTTATAAAGTAGCTTATATACTTGGGGGAAAAGGGAAGCCATTCATTGTGAAAGAATGCATTGTCGAAGTTGTAGCTTAGGCTCCAATAACTTTTCAAAGTACAAACAACTGCCTCTTTCAAGGAGAACTATAACTGGTCAGCAGCATGAATTACCTTCAACTTAACAGAACAACTTCATGCAATACTTCAAAAGGAAAATATATATCATTCAATAACTTTGGATGAATCAGCTGATACTACTGACTTGGCATAGGTTTTATACTTCATTCGGGTCATAACAGAAGATGTTCTTTGCTACAAAGTGTTACTTGTTTTGGATACTTGCAAACAGAACACTGTGAAGAGGTATCTTCAACAGCTTTCAAGATTAAAGTGAAGTTGTACTGAATTTGGTAAATTTAGTGAGTGTATGTACAGATGTACCTTCTATGACAGGAAAACATGAAGGATTTATTGCACAGGTAAAAAAAAAGTATTAACAGATCCAGATGTTCATTTCTTTTCATTGTATCTTACATCAGCAAAATCTCTGTGCTAAAATTGTTATTTTAAGTGACAATTTGCAGCAAGTTATAAGTATTGTTAACCACATTTGTGCAAATGCCACACAGCACCATCAGTTTCGTAGCACGCTAAAGTTGGACGATGAAGTATTCATTGTGGATTTGCTGCACCATTCTAAAGCACATTGGCTATCGCAGGGACAGGTGTTAGTCAAAATTTTATCTATGTGAGAACAGGTAGTTAAATTTTATGAATAACAGAATCGGCAATGTGAATTATTGAAAGAAGATATCTATAGTAATGCCACATTTCTGCATGATATGCCAAATCAAAACGACTTGAATATTTCCTTGCAAGGTAAAACTAAGTCATATATGATATGTGGCAAAAAAAAATTTAAGCATTTTGAAAAAAGCTATCTTTTTTCAAAACACTCCTTCAAAAGGATATTTAAGATGAATGTTTTCCCCAGTTAGCAAAGGCTGTTGATGAGTAGGATGATATATGCGTATCATCTGAAGAATATTCAGCTGTTATAGACCTATTAATTGGAGAACACAATGGAAGGTTTACTGACTTTGAGAAGCATGACATCACAAATTAGCATTTCAGTCTCACCTAGTTGAGTGTCTCCCCAAGGCACCTAAAGAACTACAGATGGAATTGATTGAGCTCTCAGTAGATGACATTTTAAAGTCATTGTTTAATGCTAAGAAAGATCCAATTAAAATATGGAAAAATGCAGTAGAATACACACACCTTCGGCAACATGCCTGAAAAAATACTTTTTTGCTTTTCAAGCACTTATTTCTGTGAATCTACATGCTCCTACCTGACCCAAATCAAGATGCTCTTAAGGTCACAAATGACCTTATCAACTGAAAACTGCAGACCTCCATGCTGCAACCAAATATTCAAATGCCTTCCAACAAAAAGCAGATACAACAAAGTTATTAAAAAATTAGTTACCTTTAAAATTAACAAATAGTTTTCATTTTTGAAATTATTAATTACACAGTAGTTAGATTTTTACAAAATACTGTACATTTTTAAGTATATCTAATTGAAGTTTGTTGAATGTGGCCTTATTTGACCACGGCTAAATATTAATGCAGCCTTCCAACATGAAAAGGTTCCCCACTCCTGGTATAAAATATGGGGCAACTAACTTATTCCTGCATACTAAACATAAAAGACACAAAGTACTCATTTAATGGAGTGACTTAAATAGTAACTCAGTAACAGTCTTAAATAGGACTCAATAACTTAACTATTGTTCCAGTCTGCTGAGAGGATGACATAGAAACTTTATCAGCATAAAAGAGTTTGCAGGAATGCTTATTGGGTGTTTAACTTTTCACCTCAGCTAGAAACCGTCTGAACAACTTCTGGCACGTGAAGTAAAACAGCCCAGCTTGGGTAATCCTCTAGTTAGAAGCTGTCCTATCTGATTCAGAAGCTTCCTCTCTTGCTTGTCTGTTCTTCTGCCACTAGTTCTCCCCAATGGGGCCTAGGACTTCTGGTCCTCTCAAAATTATGGAGTCACTTCCAAGCTTGAACATGTCTACCTTGAGTTGAAGCTTAAGTCTTCTCTTACTGAGAAGAGAAAATATAAAGTGGAAAAGGCAGCCATGGGCCCAAGTATGCACTTGCCTAGTTGGGTCCATGCTTCATGTGGGCCTCAGGAAAGTCAAAACACAAGTCAAGCTAGAAGTGGTCTCTTCTTTTAACTGGTGAAATACCTAGCTCTGTTCTCCCCCCTTTCCCCCACCGTGAAGAAGTGGAAGGAGGACGAATGGGCCACTCAGAACTTGTCACGTCATAACATAACTCCAAGTTCCACCCCAGCATTGAGCTATCACATGGCCCCACTAACTCCACAGAATGGGAAACTCCAAGCTTGTTCAATGGATTCATCCTTCATATGCATTTTTTGTTTTTCTTGATAACACTTTTCAAAGGATCACAGGACTCAGAGCTGGCAAGGACCTTAGGGACCATTTAATTCAACTTCCTCATTTTACAAGGAAAGAAAATTAAGGTGAAGAGATTTCTCCAGGGAGCAAGAGCAGAAAGTAGGCAGCAGCAGAAGAATTCAAACCCAAGTTTTCTGGTTCTGCTTCAGTATCTTTGGGAAGAAAACCCCAAAGGGGATCAGGAAGAGTGAGACATGACTGAAATGACAGAATAACAACAACAAATCTGGTTCCAAGTCTACCTCCCTTTTCCCCATTGTCCACAAGTTAAACTGATATTCAGATAACCTGTTTACACATAAATAAAGACCCAGAAGGGTTTATAGAAACTGCTACTCTTATTTCAGGCATCATATTTAGATTTCTCAGGGGGTATCATTAGTTGCTGATTTGCTAACAGACAAATGTGTTCACTCAGCATTAAGCATTCGCTGGCTAAGATATATCAGTTTGGTCTGTTAACTGAGACTGCTGGGGTCAGAGCAGCTCAGCTGTTTCCCAAGTCCCTGCAGGGAAAAAAAAAAAAAAAAGAAGCCTTCTGTGGAAAAGTCTCTCTGGACTAACAAAGAACAGATGAGAGGGGCAGATGAGAGCAAACCTGATACTTCACTATTTCTAAAGATCTGTGATTTTGTAAGAAGGGGATGTTTGTGACTCAGTTTACAAGCCTATTATACCTTAGGAAGCAGTTTCAGTTTCAAGGGTTTCTATGTCCCGTTGCGCCCCGCTCCCCCCCCCCCCCCCGCCCCAAATCATTACCAGGTGGCCAACCCTCTCTGCACTTGGCTAGGCTGATCCTCAGACAACAGCCAAAAATCCCAGTTTATCAGGCTTGTTTTCTAACTATTCCCACAATCATCAAGGCAGAGCAATTGATCTGTGTGGTAAGAAGACAGCAGCTGTTCCCAGTATCCCTGATGAGGGCAACAGCCTCTCTATAAATCTAAGGTTGCCTATAGCAACTTTCTAACAGCTCTAATTGGGCTGCCTGCTTCAACCTCTCCCCTCTCAAATCCATCCTACATTCAGCAGCCAAAGCAATATTCCTAAAGCTTAAGCCTGATCATGCCACTCCCCTGTTGAAAAAGCTCTCCTGGCTCCCTATTGCCTCTGGGAAAAAGCATCAACTCCTCTCCAGCCTTTCACAATCTGGCTCCAGCCTAACTTTCCAGGCTTAATATACATTATTCCCCTTCGCACACTCAACATTCCAGCCAATCTCATATACAACATTCTATTTCCCATCCCTCTGCCTTTGAACAGGCTGTTTCCTTTGCCTGGAAAACCACCAGTCCTGCTTTCAGCCCAGCCCTAACTGCCATCATTTGGGAAAGTTAACTCCTGCAGAGAAGGGGTCCAGCCATCCCCACCAACTGTCAACCAACTGCCACATACAGGGAATGCAAGCCAGCCAAGCACAGACACATCTATTGAAGACCCAGAAAAGAAAATTCTTGCTACCAAAGTAGTTGGAGCTGTCAAATGTTTTAATGTCAGAGATATGATTTTATCAGTTGAAATGACGTTACTATTACTATTTGCTTTGTCAATGCAGTCTAAGGATCATGGGACTTTTCCATCTGACTTGCAGCTGAAGCCTTCTGTGTGTTATCTCCTCCATTAGACTGTGAGCTCCTGGAGAGAAGGGGCTGGCTTACCTTTCTGTTTGTATCCCTAGTGCTTAACACAGTGCTTTGTTTGTGGTGAGTGCTTAGTGAAGAGTGAAATTCATCCATTCCTTCACTTCCACCTCTCAGAATCTCAGCTTCTTTCAGAGTTTTGCTCCAGTACCACCTCCTATAGCATGTATTTCCTGATTGCCATCTGAATAGTGCTAGTGCCTCCTCTGAAATTTCTTTGTATATGTTTTATATTTAGTCATGTGCATACACCTTGTTTCTTCCTGATAGAATACAAGCATCTTGAGGGCAGGGACTATTTTGGTTTTCTATTTGTATCCTCAGTACCTAGCACAATGCCCAACACCTAATAGTGTTCAATAGTTGAATAATTGATAACTTTCTTGTCGTCAGCTGATGCCTTCTAGGTATTCAATTGGTTGGTTGTTGTCCTTTGTTCTTGAAGAGGACCAAAATGACATCATCATGTTGGAGTCAAGTTACAGTAAGTCTGACTGTGACTGATCAAACCAATATGAGCTCAGAAGGCTCTTACCACAGGTTGGGCACAAATAGTCTGCATGAACATTTGGAGTGAAGCTGTCTCTAAATCTGCATTTCTCACATTTCTTTTGAGCTACTACAATTTGGTTTAGCTCATAGAGCATAGTGCCTTCTTTGATGCGGGCACACCATGCTGGGTAGTCCTTTGCCAATGTCTGCTATGTCACACAATCAATTCCAAAGTTCTTCAGAGAGACCTTGAGAGTGTCCTTATATTTAGTTGGTACAGGGAATTAGAATGAAAGTTTCCCTCTACCCTTTTCCAGTGACTCCTGGGTCAAAGTTGTAGTTGTTCAGTCATTTCAGTTGTGTCTGGCTCTTTGTGACCCCATATGAGGTTTTCTTGGCAAAGATGTTGGAGTGTTTTGCCATTTCCTTTTCCAGCTCATTTTACAGATGAGAAAACTGCGGCAAACAAACTTACGTGAAATGCACAGGGCTACACAGCTAGTGTCTGAGGCTAGATTTGGACTCAGGTCTTCCTGACTCCAAGGCTGGTGCTTTATCTGCTGTACCACCCAGCTGCCCCCATGGGTTGAATGGACAACTTACTATCATGAATATAAGACAGGCCTTTCTTAATTCAATGACAAGGTCCTCACATAGTGGTATGGACTCAACTAAGGGGATGGCTTACTGTTCACTCAAAAGGAGTCAGTTTCCTCTTGTTCTAAACATACCTACTTTATTGGCCAAGCTTCCTGTGTCAACAGGCAGAGTTTGAAGGTAGAACTGGAATATTGGGAGGTTGAGTATCTGACAAGTGATTGGGTGACTGAAAGTATGTGGCCTCATTTGACAGGAAGCAATTGGTTGGACTTTTGGAGTTTTGCTCTTTTATTTGGGCTTGTTTTTTTTTTTTTTTTTTTTTTTTTGCCTTTACTGGCTTGGGAAGGGGTAGAAGCGTGATAACTATGATCTTACTTTTCTTCTCTTCAGGCTATGAGTGAGATAAGTAACCATGTGCTGGACCTTGGGTTTTCCTTTGCCTTCCTGTGACCCTGGAGAGCTTCAGGTCTCCATCCCTCCCAGCTTTGCTCTTGGATCTTCTCTGATTTGGAGGTGAACCAAGTAGCAGAAGCCAGGATTTTCAGTCTTCTGTCTCCTTTCTCTCTGCTAAGAGTTGAGAAGTCCAAGTGTTTGTTGTTCTGCTCTCCAAGCAGGCACCATTGGCCCAAAAGTTATTGATTGTCATGCATAGTGTTCTTTTTTATACCAATAATTTGCATGTTATATGTTTGGAATTATTGCTTGAAATTTTATTTTCATGACATCGTCATGATATTTAATTAACTGGTATGTTTGTTTCTGAGCTATAAACTCCCCTAGAGTCTACATTCTAATCAGCCCCATTAATCTCTAGAGAAAAATTGAAACTCCATTTTCCATCTTTGGTAGGCCAGAAATTTAGTTGGTCTCTGATGTGATTAGATAGCAAACCTGTACAGCTGGCCTGAGCTGACAAGGAAATTTTTGTGGTGGATAGCCTAAGGTGCAGGGCCCTTCTGGTATTGGATAATATGGTACCTTTCTTTGACCTGATGGAATCTCTGTGCTCCTCCAAGTTGCCTCCATCCATACCTTTGTGGTGCTACCCAAGCAAAACAGCCATCTTGATTAGGTTCTTAGGGTTTCACTGAGTTCAGATCTTCCTCAGACACTTACTAGCTGCTTTGTGATCCAGTTCCATTGAGACAATCAGCCAAAATTGGCAGGATCTGACAAAATGGCCTTGAAGTTCAAAAAAGAAAAGACAGTCTAGGGGGTTCATTCCTGCCCTAGCTTGCAAGGGGGCAAGAAAAAAAAAGCAGGACAGCAAAGCCAGAAGTGACTTAAGCAGATGCAGGCTGACCATAGGCAGAATGCAGGCACCTCCACTTGCTTCTGGTGTGATGTCTGTCCAGTGGTTAACTGCCCTCTCCCCTGGAAGTGAGAGTTCCAAGACTGAGGAGGTGGAAGATGGACCCCAACCTAACAACTGCATTGATGAAATTGGAGACTAAGATTGGGAATTACCATATTAAGAGGTTGACATTTTTCGTCCAGGTAGAAGACAGCTCTGGAAACCTCTTTAACCATTCTAACTGATCGGTGACCTCTTGCTCAGTCAGTCAATAAGCATTTATTAATTGCCAACTACATGCCACGTATCCTGCTAAATACCGGGGATACAAAGAAAGGCAAAATACAATCCAATTCAGGGGGCGAGGGAGGGGAGGACAGGACCATGATAATTGATGGATTGTGGTAAGACAGAAATGGACTTAAAGCACAGCTGACAAGAATTGAAGAATTTCCCCCTAGGTGGACGATCTGGGGAGTCTTTGAGAGTGCTCAGATGGGTGGCCATCTGGAGGGGAGGGGCCTCTCTGAGAAGTATCTAGGACAGAGGTTCTTGAACAATATTTCAAGGGGTCTGTGAACTTGGATGAGAAAAAAATTACATCTTATTTTAGTATAATTGACTTCCTTTGTAATGCTATGTATTGCATGCATTTAAAAACATTATTCTAAGGAGTCCTTAGGCCTTATTAGACTGCCAAGAGGAACTCCTGACTCACAAAACAGTTAAGAACCCCAGGCCTAATCTAGGAGCTGTCTACCTACTCCTTGGGAGCTCCTCAGACCCAACAGAATGAAGCTCCAACACCATAAAGGAAGCCGGTATCCAGGCACACTAAGAGGCCTTTGCAGACAGTAGATGGCCTTGGGGAGCCAGGCTCACTTTATCTTTGTAAAGTTACAGTGAGATGGTACACTTAAGATCCGAAGTGCTTTGTCAAAATGGGACAGGTTTTGGCCTGAGCTGATAAGGAAATTTCCCCTGGTGGATAGCCTAAGGTGCAAGTACCTTCTGGTATCTATCTGATAAGGAGGAGACACTGTCCCTGGGAATTTCCCAATTCAGACATTCTTCCCTGGACTTCACTCCCATGGATGTGTTGTCCTCAGCTGTTCCCCCTCCCCCATTAGAAGGTAAATTCCTTTAGGGTAGGGACTATCTTGTGACCCCAGCACTTAGCATAGTGCTTGGCACATAGTGAGCATTTAAATACTTTTCATTCATTCACTCATTCATATATTTATTTTAGAATTGGAAAGGGTTCCCAGGTCATTCTGATCAAGTCTTATGTGAAGAATGGAGTATATTATCTGTAACATCCCTGACATTTCTTCATCTATACTCTATGCTCGAATCATCAGTCAATCAGCAAGCATTTATTAAGCACCTTCTGTATGTCAGAGGCTGCACCAAAAAATAGAGACCTGTTCCATTGTTTAGCACAGTGATAAGGAGCTCACTAGTTCCTTTGGCAATTCTGGGGCTCTAATTCAATAAAACCCAGGGGTTCCTCTCACTTCCAAGATTAAATAGAAAATCCTCTGTTTGGTATTTAAAGTCCTTCACAACCTGGTCCCTTTGTGCCTTTCCAGTCTTCTTTCAACTTATACCTGCTTCTTCTCCTATGTACTCTGTGATTCAGTGACACTGGCCTGTTTGCTGTTCTTCCCACAAGACACCCCATCTTCAGACTGTGGGCATTTTCTCTTGCTGTCTGCCACGCCTAGAATATGCTCCTTCCTCAAACCCACCTCCTGGTACCGCTAGCTTCCTTTAAGTCCCACTGAAAATATTTTCTATGAGAAACCTTTCCTGATCCTCCTTAATGCTAATGCTTTTCCTCTGGGTTTTTTTTTTTTAATCTCCAATTTATCCTGTATATAGCTAGTTATCACATACTTGTTTTCATGTAGTCTTCCCATTAGACAGTGAGCTCCTTGAGAAAAGGGACTAACTTTTGCCTTTTTTTGTATCTCCAGGGTGTGCTCAGTGCCTACCACACAGTAGGCACTTAATAAATATTTACTGATTGATTCTAATTGTTCCTAAATTCATCTTTTGGTCCATCTGAAACCTACCTCCCTGTAACTTCCACCTATTTTTTCTAGTTCTGCCTGCCTTCTGGGGCCAAGTGGAACAAATTTAATCTCTATTCCACATGGCTTCCCTGGCCAAAGGCCAGCAGCTTGGAATCTGACCACATCCTCTGCTTTTCCTGCCAAAGGTGGCTAAGGCCAGATAATTGCCTGGCCTAATAAGACCTCTGATTAATTCTTCTACCTTGTGTAGCTCTTTTACTCTCCTACTACAGTAGATAGTAAACTTCTTGAGGGCAGAGGCTGCACCTTGTCAATTTTTGTGTCTCTACCTTGTCCATTGTATGTGAGTTGATTTGTTTACTGAATTAGGATTCTGCATGAGTTGTTGTGTAACACTGATTCAGTATAAAATTTACACCACAACAGGGCTTACCCATTCGTTATAGATTTTAGGCATACTGGTTGGTCATTAATTAATTAAGATAGCTGAAATTCACAGGTCATTTTTGACTCAAAGCATTTTTTTTTCCTGTATAAGTAGCATGAGGCAACAAGACAATGGGTAACTTATCCTTGGTAATAGAAGACTGTTTTGAGCCCTATCTCTATGTAACAATGATTACCCTGGCATCCATTACCTGAAGGCCAGGGACACTACATTTCACCTTTCCTCCAGGGTTCTCTGGTACCTTTAAGGGGTGCCTAGACTTTCTACCATTGGCTCCAGACCCCACTGATGGTGTTTCCCAAATTGTAGGGATGGGTCTTTTGTATCCTAGTTCCAATTAACCACTAACAGTCAGATAAGCTTTTACAAAAGAATATTTACTTTGAAAATATAATAACAAACATGCAAACATACTTCCCAATACCTGGGGGCACAATTCCCCCTTATACCAGTTCAGTCTCTAGAGAAAGAAGGGGAATTCAGTTCACAATTTAGCTCAGTCCCTAAATAGCCCAGTTCCAAGCTCTAAGTCCAAACCCCCAGTTTCGGCTCAAGTCCCATGCTTCCTGGCTTCTCTGTTGGGTCTGGCTGCATGTCTGACCTGGAATCCTGGCTCCAAGGTCAACATGGCTTAGTTCTGGGTCCAATGAGGATTCCACCTCCCGTGCCTAAATCTGAGAAGAGCAAACAGTGACTCAAGGCCTTTTTCTCAGGATTACAATGCCTAAGGGGAGAGAGGGAGGGAAGATATGACTTACAGTTTCACTGGTTTGGTTCATGGGACTAAAGCTGTGGATGGAAGCCTCATTCTCTCTGGATTAGGAGAGGAAAGTAAGTGTGTCTGCATCTTACAGTGTTTAAAGATGCAGGCTGTTCCAGCTATACAGCCAATTGATAGTGGCTATTCCCATTCAGCATAGTAGGATACGATGATTTCTTTCCCCACAAACAAGGTTCCTCCATGTTTCATGATCTGATCATGTTCCAAAGCATGTTACATCTGACATTTATTAGTTGTATAACTTGGGGCAAGTTAGTCTATCTGATTCTTAGTTTCTTTATTTGTAAAACTGGAAGTATATTACCTATAATGCCAGTGACAAAGGGCTTTGAGGAAAGGGAGGAAAGTATTTTGTAAACATTAAATTGCTTTAAAAACAGGGCATTATTATCGAGTCAGCAGTGTCATGTAGAAGCCAAAAATGCTAAAGGTGTCTAAGGCTACATGACTAGATGTGGTATTCAGATCATATAGAATATCCCCAAAGTCTTAATGCAGTTATAAGCTTTAACAGTATAAGCTATCAATATTAATTTAATAATATAGTAGGCTTTAATAGCATGGACTATTAATATCAATTGATTTTAATTTGATTAATAAAATTACTAACTTATACTATTAAAGTTTAAAACTGCACTAAGACTTTTGGGACATGCTGTATAATCCTAGATTACATTTATATTTAAAATGTTTTTATAGGTAATGACATAGTTAAGAACAGGATATTGTGCTAGAAACAAAGTAGAGGAGCGGTATTAGTCCTGAGTGACAAACAATTGTGTATCATTATCTTATATAGATATATTGACTTATACAGATATATTTCATATATATGTATATATATATGTATACAGTAAATGAAGAGAAGGGAGCATATCTGAGCGATGCTGTGTAGGTAGAAAAATGACAAGGTTTGCCAAGAGATATGGGGGTAAGAGAGGGCAAGGAATCAGGGCAGACATTGAGGTTGAAAACACAGATGATGTGTGGAAACACCATGGAAGATGATAAGCTTAGATTAGATCTGGGTCCTGACCTCATAGAGTTTACAATCTAATATTCTCAAAAGATAGCCCATTCTATTGTCAAGAATTGTTAAGCAAACTGGACCATTTTCTATCCAGAGAATTCTGCTCTACCACCACCATTCCTAATCTGAACTTTTAAACGCTGTATTTTTTTTTCCTGCTATTAAATGCTCGGGCTCTGGATTAAATCCTAGGTCACTGGCCTCTGACCTTAAGCTTGGGTAGGTTTTGGGGTTTTTTTTTTTGGTCCCAAAGGAGGCAGGAAAATGCATGCTTCAGAGAACTAGTCACATGCACCCAGTGTTGATTCTGATGCCCTTTAAATGCCACCTCTGCAATGTGAGGGCACTCAGCTAACACATGCTCCCTTTAGTGGGTTTGTCCTCTGCAGATGGGAGGCATCCTGGGTTGGCAACTACCACTTTGGCTGCTTCTCCCGTTGTTATGGAGCTGCTGTTGCCATGGTGTTGTGGGGGCTTTGGGGCGGGATTATCAAACATGTTTCTAGTTCCGCAGTGTGTACAGAAGGTGACAGGAAGATTGTCTGGAAGGGAAAAGAAAGGAAGGAATTAAGACAGAATCCAGAGTATCACACTGAGCCCAGCCCCTTCCTCCTCTACCAGAGGCTTCGCTAAAGCAAGAAACCAGTCCCTGGTGAGGAGAAGACAGAGGCATAAGCTACGAAGCTAAAATGCAATAATCGGCAACATGGTTTAATAGACAAAGATCTATACCTGGAGGCAGTTGACATGGCTCCCCATTCCACATTTACTAATCTGTGTGTCCATGGAAAAAATCACTTAGATCTCTTAGCCCCATTCTTCTTATCAGCAAAATGGGTGTTAACAAACCTTGTACTACTCACCTCGCAGGGCTGTGGTAACAAAAGGCTCCATAAACCTGAAATGGGAGAAACAGAGAGTTATTATTGTTGAGAAAAGAGGCACAGACCAAGGGACTGGCGGGTTCAGAGGAAAAGAGAGGTCACAAGACTAAGGGAGTGAAAGAAGTATTCCAGGAGGAGGCGGAATTGTATGTGACTGATGGGATAATAACAGCTCATGTTTCTATAAGAACTCAAGGTTTACATACAGTATGCTTCCATCACAAGACTGTAAGGTAGAAACTACAAGCAAATTTTTTTTTTCTAAAGCCTCATTTTACATAGAAGGAAATAGAAGCTCAGAGAGATGAAGAGACTTGGCCAGGGTCACACAGTTGTCTATTTCAGAGCTAGGACTCTGACAAAGTTCTTTTGTCTCTAATTCTTGACTTATCTTCCTTTTGACTCCAAGACTTTCTCCTCGTCAGGCTATGGTAATTCTCCCAGGCTATGATCCTGGGCAAATCATTTACTCTCTCTCAATGTCAGTTTCCTTAGACTTTACCTCCCTCCGAGTGGTCTACAACGCAGCAAGGTTGGCCTACTTGCAATTCCTCAAATACAACATTCCATGTCTAGTCTCTGTGGCTTTGCCTTGGCCATCCTCCATATCTGGAATGCTCTGCCTTCTCATTTCCACCTCCTACTTTCCCATGGCTTCTTTTATGACTTTGTTCAAATCATACTTTTTCTAGGAGGCCGCTTCCCAGCTGTCCCTTCCCCCAGCTGATTACCTTAATCTAGTCTGTATATGTCTTATAGGTACTTTATTATTTATATATTATCTCCCCCATCAGAATGTAGAATCCTTGAAGGCAGGCACTTTTTCCCCCCTTTTCTTTGTATCTCTAGCCTTTAGCACAGCGCTTGACACATCTGTTGTCGTTTAATTGTTTCAGTCGAGTCCTACTCTTTGTGACTCCATTTGGGGTTTTCTTGGCAAAGATACAGGAGTGCAGTGTCATTTTCTTCTCCAGCTCATTTTACAGATGAAGAAACTGAGGCAAATAGGGTTAAGTGACTTGCCCAGGGTCACACAGCTAGTAAATGTCTGAGGCCAGATCTGAACTCATGAAGATGAGTCTTCCTGATTCCAAGTGCTCTATTTACTGCAAAACCTAGCTGCCCTGCCTGACACAGTATGTGCTTAATAAATTCTTGCAACTGACAGTCAGTAATAAATGTTTATTGAATGAATGAATTAGGGAGGAAGAAGAATTATGCAATGAAGAGTCCCAGCCAAGTCATTGGCCCAGGTTCCTGTGGGCAATCAGTGGAACAGGTAAGACTAGGTGCCTGTGGTGCAGGAAGACTTTGGAATGTTACTTTGGCATGTGTGCATGGAATCAACTTTTACTTGCACTGAGGTCCAGGTGAAAAGTACACACTCAGGTTAGTCACAGTGGAGGAGAAATGGGTTCCATATTCTCCAACCCCTAGGAAAAGGAGGCAGGGGAAGGTAGGAGGACACAAAAAGAAGATACAGTGGTGAGGGAAGGTACGTCCCTGATTATCTTCTTCAACCCAAGGACACAAGGATGTGCCTATGGTACAGCAGACCGGCCACTGAACTCCAGGAGGGAGGTACAATGGTGGAATGATGAGTAGGGGGTTGAATGGAGACACTTATATTGTAGATGTGGGAAGTGATGATGCAGGGCCAGTGGAGGACCACTCAGGAGAGGAAGATGCATGCCTTCCTCCTCCCAAATATTGGGTACCCTGCTATAAAGCCTTAGGTAATCCACTCCATTTATGGTGCTGTTGGATAAATTTCATGGAGAACATAATGATTCTCCTCAAACACAGATCTGTTCATGCCACACTGTGTTCAGCAAATACCAGTGTCTTCTCATTTGTCTCCAGGATCAAATATGAAATTCTTTAACTGTTGGGGCTCTTTAAGGCCTGGTCCTAACCCGCAATGGGACCAACTTGCCTTCTCTCTGTTCCTGTTACACATGGAAAGGCCTCTATCTCCTGTCTCCATGACTTCACACTGGCTCTTCTCCGTGACCAGAATATACTCCCTCTTCAACTCTGCTTCAGAAAATTCCTTCCTTTCCTCAAGTCATAGCTCAACTCAAGTATTACCTACTACACAAAATCTTTCCTGGTCATCTCAACTGCTAGTGTCCTATCTCCCTAATTCCTTTATGTTGACTTTGTATTTATTCTCTTTATATTCATTCTGTGTATACCTATAAATATAATTGTCTCCCAGATGGAATGTAAATTCCTTAAGACTATCCCCAGTGCTAAGTACAGTGCCCAGAACAAATCAACAAAATAGGCACTTTGTTGATTGATGGAGAACAGAGTCAAATATTGCATAGACCAAGGGGAAGTAGATGAGCTGTGATTGTGTGTTTGGAGTACTTACACTGATGACATCATAGAACGTCATTAAGCATATGGAAGAAACACATTAATGACAATAGCCTTCCAGAAGCATTATTTATTTGCCTTAATTTCCTGTGTTCATGATTTTAGAGTCCTAGCTAAATTTCTTCAGGGGTCGTTGTTCATAATGACCTACATCTGAGTTACAGGTTTTCACTTAAGAAGGCTGAGCTCTGTCCACTAAGACTCCCCTACAAAAAAAGCTAAGTAAACAGATTGAAGAGGCTAGATCTGAGCAACTAATAAATGAGTAAATGGGAGGAAGACCAAGAGGGACTCAAAGAGATAGAAACACAGAATCTGATGATTTAAAGGACCTTAGAGGTCATCTAATCTAAACCCTACCTAAAACATGAGTTCCCTCAATGACATTGACAAGAGGTTATATAGTCTGTTAGAAATGATAATGATAGCTAGCATTTACGTGGCACTTTACAAATATCATCTCATTTGATTCCCACAAACGAGCCTAGGAGGTAGGTGCTATTATTATCATCCCCATTTTCATATGAGGAAACTGAGGCAGACAGAAGTTAAGTGTGTTGCCCAGGTTCATACAATCAGTAACAGTTTAAGGCTGGATTTGACTCATGTCTTCCTAACTCCAGGTCCAGTATTCTTTCCATCTCCCTACCTAGCTGCCTATAACTTGCATTTATATAAGAGGGTAAATAGCCCTTTTTATACAACATCTCAGTTGCTCTTTACAACAATTTTGTAAAATAGTAATACCTCCAATGGATCTGTGAATATATTGGTGTGGGGATTGCATCCAAAATTGCATATTGCCACCACCTATTCCTGTCTAACCCGTGCATCTCTCGTCCACGTTCTCCAATAAGTTTGGCATAGGAGGACCATCAAACATTCTAGTGGGCTTCCTTGCATTCTCTTGGCATCCAGAAGATGCCAGTGAAGCACACATCAGTTCTCAATTGGTTAATCCTTTCTCTTGCAACATAACCAGCTTATCTTATTTTGTAATCAAATATTTCTTTGATGATACCCTACATGCTGCTTCTTTAAAATTTCTCATTTGTAATATATTACCTCCTGCTCAGGCTTACCGTGTGCTTCTCTATTGCCCCTTTGGATAATCCTCAAACTCAATTTTTTGTCTTCTATTTTCTCAAAAGAATGAAAAGGAAGAGGGAGGCATAGTTTAGGAGGCTTGAGGAGAGAGAAGGCTTGGTGCAACAATTATGAGGAATATATCCTGAGTCAATTAGGAAAGAGTTAAAGGATTGCCTTTTGGTAGTGAGGGTCAGGCTGAGATTAGATAGCACACATTCATAGGGAACCTGATTCATCTTGGTTGTGTGACTTTCTCCAAGATCATCCAGCACCATGTGAGCAGAAGCGGAAGAGGCTGATGACAGAAATAATCCAGGGCTGCGGCTTGGGAAGACATGAGAGAGAACAGGATGAGAGGACAAGGGATTTAACAATAGAGGACAGTATAAAACTGAACTAGTTAAATCTAAGGTCTATATTGGGAAGGGAGGAAAATGAAGCCAGAGCTGGGGTGCTGGCCTGGACGAACACTGAGGGTTAGAAGGGTTGGAGGTCACAAAGAATAGGTATAGGAGGAATGGGGCATGGGGGAGGCTTAGTAGCTGTAGTATTAACCACTTCCTCCCTTCACTAACCACTAACCACTTCACTAACCACAGACAGATCTTCCATTGAGATTATTTCCACTCTAAGGTTGCTAGATGGCAGATTGATACCAAGAAAGTTTTCTTGTTCGTGGTGGGGCATTTAGATACTTACATCACCTGGTCAGCAGTTAGTGATCTCCACTGGTGGCATTTTAGATTAAGGGAGCTAGGAATGGCATTAGTATGCCTATTTTATTACAAAAAGGAAACTGAAACTCACAGAGGTTAAATGATTTGTCTGTGGTCACACAGCTGGTAAGTGTAGAGGTCAGATTTGAACTCTAGCTTTCCTGATTCCAAGATTAGCCTTCTAGCCATTATACCACAATGGCCTCTCTTCCTTGAAGGGTTGTTCAGGAGACTACTCTGTAAATAACAAATGGCTCTATAAAGGTGAGTCAAGACTTTTACAATACATCCGTGTTATATAAGTGGAAACAGAAAGTGTGTTAACCATAAAAATTCCATACAACTTTTTAGTTTCTGGGTGAAAATGAGAAGACTTGGAAAAGGGAGCATAATTCATCTTATAACTGAATTAATCCTCCATATTCCCCATAGTGACAGCTCCTATACCTGTTCATTCATTCATTGAGTCAACAAACATTTATTAAGGGCTTACTGTGGCCCGGCACTGTGCCAAGAGCCAAGAATATAAATACAAGCAAAATGAAAGCCCCTCAAGGAGCTTACATTCTAATGGAGGAAGACAACACATAAAAAGAAGGAACAGTGGGGGATGAGGAGAAGGAGGGGGTTGAGAACAGATGAAGAGAAGAAGTCTTAGTAATCATGGTAGAGAAGTCTTGAGCACAGTCTGGTGAGAAAGGAAGCATTCATCTCTTCTAAGGAAGAAAGTTAGAGAGAGGCAAATTTAAGTTGAGCATAAGTAAGAACTTCCTAAGGATGTGAGCTGTTCCACGATGGAAAGGTTTGGCTTAGGAAATGGTAGATTTCCTATCACTGGAGGTTTTAAAAGACATTTCATGGTTACTCATGGAGGAATTTTGTAGTAGTGGATTGAGCACTGGACTTGTAGTCAGAAAGAACAATATTTGAGTTCTGTTACAGGCTATCTTCTCTGGACCTCAGTTTCCTTATCTGTAAAATAGAGATAATAATAGCACCTACCTCAGAGGGTTGTGGTGATGATAAAATGAGGTAACGTGTAAGAGCTTTGAGAAATTAAAGTGCTATCTAATTGTTAGTCATCATCATTGTTGTTGGTTTTGTTGTTGTCATTAATGTGTCTTGGGGGCTTGGAATAAGATTGTAGGATCATAGATTTAGAGTTGAAAGATACTTTGAAGGCCGATGAGTACAACTACCTCATTTTACTCTTGAAAAAACTGAACTAGATAGCTAGCATCTATAGCTTTAGGGTTGACAAAGTGCTTTACATATGTTATCTCATTTGAACTTTACCACAACCCTGTGAGATTTAAATGCTATTACTGTTCCCATGTTACAGATGAGGAAACTGAGGTATGTAGAGGTTAGGTGTCCTGTGCAGGGTCACATAGCTAGTTAGTGTATGAGATGGGATTTGAACCCAAGTCTTCTTGACTACAAGTCTAGTGTTTCTAAATACTATGCCAAACTCCCTCTCCAAGGTCCTTACCAACTCTAAGACTCTATGATTTTTTTTCCCCCTTTTTCTTCCTTTTCTTTTTCATCTCTAAGAATCTTATTTCAAGGGCCAGCTCAAGTCCTACCTTCTCCTGGAAGCTTGCCCTGACTGATCTAGCCAACACCGAGTACTTGTTCATTTTTACTACTACAGCCTATAGCCTTTGCATCCTAATCGGTTTCCTTGCCCCCCTCCCATTTATTCTATATTGCTTTGGCAGCTCTATATAACTGCCAAAATCATCTCCCTGGAGCACATGTCTGACCGGTGACTTCCCAGCTTGAAAATCTTCAATTGCTCCATATTGCCTCTAGGGTAAAACACAGACGCTTCATCTTGGCATTTAAAGTCCTTCACAGTTAGACTCTAGCTTACCTTTCCAGATTTATTTCACATTCCTCCCTGTCATGCACTCTATGTTCCAGCCAAATTGGCTTCCTTTCTGTTCCTCAAACTTGGCATTCTATCCAAAGAATTGTCTAAATTATTTGATTGCATTGGATTGTTGCTGTATCGTTTGTGGCTTGGAAGAGGCTGTTGTGTTATAGAATTGGGAGTTAGGAGACCTTGGTTATACTTCCGACCGTCACTAACTAACCCTTGTTGTGGCTTTCTTTGCATCCCCAGCGCTTAGGCACACTGCATGGCACATCATAGGTACTTAATAAATGCTTACTGACTTGATGAACTAGTTGGGTGACCTTCTTTCCCTTGGGGTTCAAATAGGCCATCAGAAACCAGCTGGGTACCTGGGGCAAGTCACTCAGCCTCTCTTGGCTTCAGTTTCCACAAACAGAAAATGAAAGAATGTACTCAGTGGACTCTAAAGTCCCTTCCAGCTCCAAATCTATGTTCCTGTGTTCTTCTGAGCCTCCATTTCCTAATCTATAATATGAAGGGATTGAACTAGATGAACTCTACGGAATGAATGAAATCCCTTCTGACTCTATGTAAGGGCAAGCAGAGTGGGACTTTTTACTGTTTTTTCTTTAGGAGTGTTTCTCAGCACCAAGGCAATCAAGTGCCTTTGATTGAATCTTGCCTTTGTTTGTAGGAAGGCCTAAGCCCTTTTGCTAATTAGGTCATGAGAGGTATGAAGCCCTAGAGAGGTGTGAAGCCCTGGAGAGGTGTGAAGCACTCTGACCCTGAAGAAGTATATATACATACTCTGAGGTTAGCATTTTGTTTGGAGCTCTCACTCACTGGAAGGGTGTTGTGTGATTTGACCAGACAAGACTCTGGGTAGCCATTGTTAAGCAGCCCTCCCGCCGCCCCTCCCCCCCCCGCCCCGGCTTTGAAAACCCAGATGTTGGTGCTTCTCTCTCTGGTAACTGTTTATGTATTGCTTGGACAGAGAGCTAGAAGCCCATCTGCTGATTTGTGTTATTTTGCTCTGTTTATATAATTTTTGCTTGTAATTTCTGTTTGTGTTTTCTCTGAAGTTCAGGGTTCTGAACTAAGTCAACGATAGATGTATATTTAATTAAAGTGAGAATGTAAACCCTTTAAAGTTGCTTTCCTTAGAAAAGCAGATCAAAGAACTTGTGCTAGCAGCCTTCCTCTGTGCTGGTGTTATTGGTCTTACACCCCCACAGCAGCTGCTAGCAGCATTGTTGTTACACTGTAATACAGGATGTCTCTAAGCTTTTAATAAAAGAAAACTGCACTTACTTTTGGAAAACCTATATTCTGTCATTCTAGGTGAGAAAGCTGAGCCAAATAAAGCTGGATGGGACAGGGAATGAGAAAAATAGCATAGGAAGTCAAGAGTTCAAAGCAGTACCCAAAGCTTGATCATAATAGAGAAATACTACCGACTGAGAAGAGATGGCTATTAATTAATTAATTAATTAAATTAATTAAATACCTTATTTATGCTCTTTCTACACTGGTATTATTTTTTAATTTAATTTTTAAAATTCTGACCTTAACCCAAAACCCTCTGAAATGAGTATTTCTATAGACAAAGTAGGATGCATAAATAAGATTGAATATGAAATGATGAATCTTTTTCCATACCACTAGCTTTTAAATATATGTATGTATGTATAATATATATGTAATATATAGATATAGATCTATTCCAACTTGTTAAATTTCAAAACTTTCTTGCTTGTCCCTTCTTTCTTCTGAACTTCTTTCTGTTATCCTCTGTGAGTGTTTCTAGATATTTTAATGACCATTCTCTTTTTTCTTTTTTGGCATCACCCTTACTAACCCCTCTCCCACAACTTTATCCTCAAATAAAATTAGGAAAAAAAAATTAGTGACAAATAAGCACAGTCAAGCAAAAACAAATATATGCTATGCCTATTAGCTCTTTGTCAGGAGGTAGGTGACATCCTTTATCATAGATCATCTGGAAATTTAGTTTTTCATTGCTTTTTTTGAAGAAAGAAGACTTTTAAGTCTTCCAAAATTGTTTTTCTTTATAATGTTATTGCCATTGTAAATATTAGTCTACTAGCTCTACTCCCTTCCCTCTGCATCCATTCATACTGTCCAGGATTGTCCAAAATAATTTTCAGAAAATCATTTCTTATGTTATAATACATATGTCACAATTTTTCTTTATCCGTTTATGATGTCCCTTAGGTTGCAGATCTTTTCCTTTTTTCCCTTTTAATTTCCTCCATCCTGTTTTCAGGTTTGTTGTTCAGTTGTTTCAGTCATGTCTGACTCTTTGTTTCTGATTTACTTGGCAAAGATACTGGAGTGGTTTGCTATTTCCTTCTTCAGCATTTTACAGATGAGGAAATTGAGACAAACGGGGTTAAGTGACTTGGCCAGGGTCACATAGCTAGTAAATGTCAGAGGCTGGATTTGAACTCAGGTCTTCCTGACTCCAGGCCTCATGCTCTATCCATAACACTGCCTAACTGTCCACCTTTCAGGATTAGGAAGTTTGTTTTGGTTGTGTCTATTTCGTTCTTCATCTTAACCCCATTTCACCCCCTCCCCAAACACCTTTGTTTCTCTGCTGAATTAGGTATATTATGTGAGAGTGGGTATGAATGTGTGTGTGTGTGTGTGTGTGTGTGTGTGTGTGTGTGTGTACATAATTGTATGTGTGTTCAGTTTTCTTTTGCTGCTACAGAAACTCACCCGATCCCCCATCTCCCATCTCCTCCTTCATGTTCTTTTTGGATTCTTGAACTATTTTTCCTTTGCCGTGGGAAGAGCTAGATTTTGATATTCCTGGGACTTTTCCTTTTGGTGTCTAAGAGAGGTGATCGGTGGATTTTATCATTATTTTGTCCTCTGGTTCTAATGGATTTGAGGAGTTTTCATTTATGATTTATTGAACTATTGTGTACACTTTTTTAAAAAAAAATCACGTTTTCAGAGAGAACAATGGTTCTTAATTATCTCTCCTTGACCTTCCAGGTCAATTGTTTTTGATAGCAGGCCCTTTACATTTTCTTCTACTTTTCAATCTTTTGATGTTATTCTAATATTTCTTGTGGTCTCGTGGAGTGATAGTTTTTTTGGTCTGTTTTAATTCTCAGGGAGCACATTACTTGGGTAAAGTTTATCACTTCCTATTCTGAGATACTTATTCTCCTTTCTCCTCTCTATTCTCTTTTTTCCTTATTTCCTCCAGAGCTTTCATTTTTATTTTTTCTCTTGCTTCATTTCTTTTAGGAATTAATGTAGTCCTTGTGGAAAATCCATTTTTTTTCTTTGAGTCTCTACTTACAGGTTGTTGTTGTTTGTCCTTCATTTTTGAAGAGGACTGTGACCTCAGGAAGATGATGCCATGACTTGCCAGTGAATTGCATTTAAATGAGGGAGGGCTGTGCAAGGTCACCAGCCTCACTTTCTCTTCCAGAGCCATCTGGGTCCAGTGGCAAGATAGAGATCAGGACAACTGGAGATGGCCCCTGGCATCTCAGGATAGAGTCCATTTTATTCACATACCACAATCTGTTCATCTCAAAGCCCAAGGAACTACAGTGTCCCTGTCTGAGCACTTCTGTGAATTTAGACATGTTGTATTGGTCAATATCACTCTTGGTTACTTCCACAGTCCACAATATGGGTTTCTGAACACCCTGCGGTCTTCTCTGGGGAACCTTCTGCTGTTGCTTGCCTCAAGATGCAAAGTCTTACAGACTACATGAATCTCTGACCAGTAACTGGTGCTCTGGGAAGCTACCAGCTTGTTTACCTAGGAAGGCACTGACTTTTCTGGTGGGCCCCCTTTCTTATTGTATGTGGGGTTATGGATGACTTTTTCTATAGCTCGGTGGTAGAAGAAGTCATTTATTATGGTTGCTCATTGATTTCTTGATCATTATTCATCTGGTGATATTTTTAGTTTTTGGTGGTGGTTGTTGCTTTTCCTGGAGTAGGAATGTGGGAGCTGAGCTGCCTGCCTATGTTCATGCAGCAGACTTGGCTGGGATGTACATAATTCTGTGTTACTTACCAATGACTTCCTCTACCCCCTAAGAGAATCATCCTTCACAGTGAAGTACAATTAAGTAGAAATAAATCAACACATTGTCCAAGACTGACAGTGTATGCCTATAGATACCTATCTCTCTGCTGAGAGGGAGGTAGAATGTTTCATCAACAGTCCATTGCCATGGATCACGGGACTGTCTGTCAATGCTATTTCCTTTTATTTATGGGCATTGTTCTCCTTGTGTTCGCTTTGCATCATTTCAGACAAGTCCTCCAAAATTTCCCTGAATTCTTCATATTCATCATTTCTGGTGATACAATAATATTCTCTTTTATTCACATACCACAATTTGTTCAGCTATTTCTTATTTGATGGAAGCTTACTTTGTTCCCAGTTCTTTGTTACCATGCACAAAAAGTGCTGCTATAAATATGTTTCTTTCTATGGGACCTTTCCCTCAGAGCCTGACCTCTTGGTAGTATATGCCAAGTAGTGGCATCATTGGCTCAAAGCCTACCCTTGAGTTCTAAAGGAAACAAAACATTGAAAACCAGAGAGTTGGACAAGATGACCACTAAACTTCCCTCTGTATGGGGAAGGCAGGCCAGCTGATCTGTTGGGGAAAAGATGGAAGCTGATGCTAATATCTTTGAAGAGACCATCAACCTTTTTTCTACTTTCATAATAATAATGAATATTTATATAGCACCAGGCACTATGCTAGGCGCTTTACAATTATTATCTCATTTGAACCTCACAATAGCCTAGAAGGTAGGCTATAGATGGGGAAACTGAGGAAAGCAGAGGTTTAAGGGACTTGCCAAGGGTCACACAGCCATTAAGTATCTGAGACTATGTATGAACTCAGTTCTTCCTGACTCTAGGCCTGGCACTCTATCTACTGTGCTAGAGCTAATAATAATGCAGATTAAACTTAAAAGTGCATGTGTGTACATTCCCTCTTTTCTCCCCCCAGCCCAGTTGTTAGACATTTATAAGCACAACAGTTTTTGAGCTCAGTAGGAGTTCAGTGGAAGACTCAGAGAATGAAGTCATCATCAGCTTGGAAGGCCTGGTGACTGCAGCCTAATTATAATAATAATACCTGGCATTTATATAGAGCTTTAAGGTTTGCAAAGTGCTTTACATCCATTATCTTCTTTGAGCCTCACAACAGCCCTGCCTGTTAGTCACATGTAACAATAGGGAGATCCCTAAAGCATTAAGCCAGTGTCTAGGCTGGTCCATTACACTGTGGTAGTAGGCTGTGTGTTTTAGCTAGAGAAAGAGGAAAAGGGACAAGTATGACCTTGGAACCAGAGCGGAATGACTTTGGAAAGTCTAGTTTGTCAGAAAAGCTTTCCTCAGATATCTTTGTGTCCTCTACATCTTATGAGTTCTGGGAGAATTCTGATGCATTGAGTTTTGCTATAATATGCTTGAGGTCTTAATGCCCAGACTATCCCCAAAGGTGGGGAAGTTGTCAGACTTTATCACAAAGTCAAGGAGCAGGTACAGTAGATAAAATGCCGGGCCTAGATTCAGAATTCATTTTCGTGAGTTCCAATCTGGCCTCAGACACTTACCAATGGTGCAACCCTGGGCAAGTCACTTAGCCCTGTTTGCCCCAGTTTCCTAATCTATGAAATGAGCCGGAGAAGGAAATGGCAAGCCATTCCTGTGTCTTTGCCAAGAAAACCCCAAATGAGGTCATGAAGAGTCAGACCTGATTGAGCAATAACAGTGGCATGTCATCCTGGACAGCACTTTCTGAACCTCATTTCCTTGGACATGTCCGGCTTAGAGGTAATGGGAACATTACAGTCAGCGATGGACTCTTAATAAACTGCCCAGCTCTAGGATGCTAGGATTTTCTGAGTAACCCTTTTCTAAGACTTCTGTGGCAGACCCTCTCTGTTCTTAAAGCTATCTGTCCTTTCTGCATCATTTCCTCTTGTGAATTTGTCTTCTTTGTCCATTACCTCAACCTTCAGTTGGTGGTTTGGGACACAGTTGTCTCACTGGTGTTTCCAAGGTGGTGAGTGGGGTTTGTTGTGGGGTCCTGCTGGTCTGCGGAGCTACTAAGGTCGAAAGGGCAACTCGTGTTGATCTTGGGTGAGTCAGCATGGTGGAGTGGATGTAGTGTTGGCCTCAGATGTGTATCCTGCTTCAGATACTTACTAGCTGTGTGACCCCGAACAAACTTTCTGAGACTCCATTTCCTTATCTAATAGTGATGATGATATTTATGTAATGCTTTATGGTTTGTAAAGAATTTTATAAATATCTCATCTTCACAACAATCAGGGAAAATAGGTTCTGTTATTAACCCCATTTCACAAATGAGGAAACCAAGGCAGTAAATGACTTACCCAGGGCCACATAGCTATTAAATGTCTCAGTTTGGATTTGAAATCAGGTCTTCCTAACTTCAGGTCCAGTGACCTATTTAGATAGCTAGGTGGTGCAGGGGATAGAGCATTGGGTCTGGAGTCAGGAAGACCTGAGTTCAAATCTAGCCTCAGACATTTATTAGCTGTGTGACTCTGGGCAAATCACTTAACTTGTGTCTGCCTTGGTTTCCTCAACCGTAAGATGGATATAATAACAGCGCCTACCTCCCATGTTAATTGTGAGGATCTAATAAGATAACGATTGTAAAGTCTTTAGCACAGTGCCTGGCACATTGCAAATGATCATTGTTATATTATTATGTACCTAGCTGCTTCTGTAAAGTGGGGATAACCTTAGCACCCACATCACTTAGTAGTTGTGAATATGAAATGAAATAACTTATGTGAAGCTCTTCTCCAACCTTAAAAAAGCACTATAAAATTGTGTGATATTATTATCTTGTATTAGCGGAACCAACCAGCCAAGCGCTCAGTGATGAAGTTAAGTTCACAGGCTGTTGCCTGATACACATAGATCTGACACCCCACCTGTACTGGAAGTGGGCAAGAAGAGCCTGAGAATTTCTCTTCAGCCTAATTGTGTGGGCCCATTGTGTGGGCAACGCTGATGCAGCCCAGTGAGAAGAAGGGAGTGGTGACTGGCACGTTGCTGCCACCAAAGAATTGTTTCTTGGGTGGGGAAATTTCATGATCGTAGATTTAGAGCTGGTAGGGATCTCAAAGGTCAATCTCTTCATTTTACAGGTGAGGAAACCGAGGCCCATATAGTCAGTGGCAAAGCCAGGATTTGAACCTGATTTGTCTGACTCCAAATTCAGCTGCCTTTCCAGTATATCACAAGTTGCCATCTTGCTAGTGCCTTTTGGTTCTTTGTAGTGTATTTCCCTGAAATACTCTGTATTGACACTAGCTCTTAACTGCCACTGTGAAGTCCTTCTGACTAACTTGGATTGGATTACCTCATGAGAGTTGACACTGTTTTACTCTTCCAGATTATAACTTGGACCATACCTTCTTTTTCTACTGAAGGACTTTTTTCTTAGAACTTGGTTTTGCTTTTTTGTTTGTTTGTTTAGTTGTTTTAGTCGTGCCTGACTCTTCATGACCACTCCTTTTTTTGGGGGGGGGATGTCCTTGACAGAGATACTGGAGTGATTTTGCCATTTCCTTCCCCAGATCATTTTACAGATGAGGAAGTGACTTGCCCAGAGTCACACAGCTAGTAAGTGTCTGAGGCTGGATTTGAACTCAGGTCTTCCTGACTCCAAGTCTAGAATTCTATACACTGTACCACCTAGCTACCCCCAATGGAACCTGTTAATTTACTTTAATCATTAGTAGCCACTGACTCTGTCTTTCTTGAGGGTCAAATCTGACACCAACATATTTAAGTTTGAACCCTGGTCCCTTCCTCCCTTCTCATTCTTCCTTCTGCGCATCCTACAGTTCAGCCATCCTCGCCTACTGGCTGTTCCTCACCCAAGATACTCCATCCCTCATGCCTGGAGTACATTCCCTCCTCACCTCCATGTCTTCGAATCTCTGGTCTCCTTAAAGACTCAACTCCAGCACCAACTTCCATATGAAACCTTTTAGGATTTCCCCAGCTACTAGCGCCCCCTCTCCTTAAACTACCTTGTGTATGTCCGTGTATAATGTATGTATGTGTATAATGTATACCTATATACATGTTATATTTCCAGTTAGAATATAAGCTCCTAGGAGACAGGGACTGTTTTGATTTTGTATCCTTAGCCCTTAGCCCAATGCCAAGCACATAGTAGGTCTTCAGTGTTTAATTGTTTAATTCCAGATTTTGACAAATCTGTCCTCTCTCCATTTTTCTCTCCTTAATTATTCCTCCTTCCCCTTCATACGTGTTTCCTCATTTCCCTTTACATAGGACAACAGCTAAAGGAGGGGCTGAATCACCCCTTGTTAGGTGGACAGTAGAAGGGGATTCCAATACCTTCATTTTCACAGATAAAACAACAAGCCAGAGAAGTTAAATGACTTGCCTAGGAAGAGAGAGTTTATAAGTGTCTGGGATTGGATTATAACCTATATCTTCCTGGCTCCAGATCCAGCAATTTATCCACAGCATCATTCTAATGAAACTGTAGGAAAAAGCAGGCCAGTCAATGGAAAGATTGGTTACCTTGACCTAAATACAGAGACTCTCTACCCACTCAGGTCAATTCCATTTGAAATATAGTCTACAAGATTGAATGACATAAATTTAGGTAAAATGCTTGATAAATCTTAAAGATTTATATACGTATTATGGTTGTTGTTATTATTATTATTAATAGATATTAATAGATTAGGCCAGTGGTGTGCTTGTAAATTTTAACAACCAGCTTTCTGGGGGAGGGGGGAACACATGTTCAACATACTTTTAAGATTAATCTGCATGATTAACATTTTCTGCAGCACTTTTTAAAGTATGATTAACAAAACAGGAAATCAAGCCCTAATTTGTAATGTTGATTTCAGAGGTGTAAATGCTCATAGTGAAAATTTAATAATTGGTTTTTCCAAGCTAGTAAGAGCTGGCTCCAGGAGACCCTTAGAACAGGGGTTCCCAACCTTTTTTGCATTGCGAATCCTTTTGGCAGTCTGCTGAAGCTGATGGACCATTCTTAGAATAATGTTTTGTTTTTTAAAATAATGCTTATTAACACCAGAACTTTTACGAAGGAATATTTCCTTCAAAAGGAATAACCACAAATATGCAAACATATCCCTCCCCACATGTGGGACGAGTAATCCCCCTCCTCTTATACCTCATTGCAGGGTGGGAAGAGAGAGGGATTAGGTTCACAGTTTAGCTAGGTTCCTAAAGAGCACAGTCCCAGTTTCAATTTCAAAATCCCTCTTGGGCAAAGTCACAGGCACCCTAACTTCTCAAGGTAGAGTGGTATAACTGGCTTGCTGTAGCAGCCCACCTGCAGTTCTGGTTCTAAGGTCTCAAAGGTTTGACCTTCTGCTTCTGTGGTAATCATCTTCAATACCGAAAACTGGGGACAAACAACACAGAACAGAAAGAAACATTCACTAGGCCCATTTCTCAAAGCAGGAGGTAAAAGAGAGGGAGCAGGGGAAAGACATTCCTTCTCCTCTCATTAGAGGAGGTTCATGGCCTCCATGCTATCCCAGGTATAGCAGATAGGAGTCCCTGGGACTCCTAAAAGACAGTAGAAAAGAGCATGATGGGGGAAGAAAAGAGCAAATGGCTCAGTCTTGCCTGTTTCAAAGATGCAGGTGGCCACTCAAAGAGACTAAAGCAGCCCACGTGGTTGGGGGTGGAACAGGTTCCATATTAGTCAGACTGGGCATGCTCCAAAGACCCTCAAGGGCATCTCCATATTAGGGATGCCCCAGGAGGTCTGAGGTACACATAAAATAATGTACAGAGAATTAGAAAGGAAACCAGTTTATTAGAATACACATTTGTTATTTTATCAGTACTCCCTGCCTCTGAGAATCTTCCCTCTCTCTGATTGGAGAGGGTGGAAGGTAGATATCAGAGAGCTCCTCCCAGATCTTCCATTTAAGTAGTGGGCCCAGTATAGCCACCTCATCATCTCCCACCCAGTTGTAGGACTTTAATCCAGCTGGGGGCTGCTTCCGGTGCCCTTCTCAGTCTTTTCCACAAGGAACTCATGAACTCCTTCCAGGCAGAGACTGTTTTTTGCCTTCCTTTTGTACCTCCAGAACCTAGCTGTTGTTCATCCTTCATTCTCAGCGAAGACCAATGGTGTCACAAAGGTGGTGTCTTGACTTGCACGTGAAATGAATTTCAATAAAGCAGTTCTGCACAAAGTCATCAGCATCACTCTCTCCTCCAGAGTCATCAAAGTTCAGTGCCAAGAAGAAAGTCAAGGCCACTTAGTACAGTGTCTGGCACATAGTAGGCACTCTATAAACATATATTGACTGACTGACTTACTAACAGCTACATGGAGGATTTATGACCAGTACACATTCTTCTTTATTAGCTCAGAATCTCAGTTCAACAGAGAAAGACTGGGCCTTAAATGTCCTTGTGGAAAGAAAGAAATTACTTCATACTACAAAGTTTGCATTAAAGCTATAAATAAAGAAAAAGTGTTTATCTAACAAAAGGGAAATGAGTTTAAGGATACATTATGATGTTAGATCATAACAACCAGTAATATTCAGTTTGAAAGACCCAAGTTATGATAAAACTACTTCAGATCACAAATGTCTAAACAATTGTCAAAGATGAACACAAGACCAATTACTTCTGGTCATAAGACAAAATTATTTTTATCTTCTGGATACTAAGCTAGTGGCGGCACACAAGCCACTTCTCTTGATCCACAACTAGTGTCTTTTAAAGTTAAATGCCTCATTAATAAGACCTTTCTTAAATTTAATAATAATATAATAACAACAACATACGTATAGCTTTAAGGTTTGCAAAGCATTGTACATGTTATCTAATTTGATCCTCACAAATACATTGTGAGGGAGGTGCAATTATTATCCTCATTTTATGGGTGAGGAAACTGAGACAAACCAAGGTTAAGTGACTTGCCTAGGGTCATACAGGTAGTAAATGTGTGAGGTAGAATTTGAACTCAGGTCTTCCTGAGTCCAAGTTCACTGCACCAGTTTGACACTAATTTTCTGCTTCTACAGAATCTTCTGTTTCCTTCATTCTTTCAGTCAGATCAAAGGTCCCTCCCAGGGAAGGTCATGGAGGTACAGCAGGAAAAATCCAGGCAAGGGTCTTGGGAGTACCCACAAGCTGGAAATGAGGATAGAGCAAGGGGGCAGAATCCGGGAGACAAGTCGGGGTCCAGGGAACACACAGAGATTCTCAGAAGCTGAGGTGTGTGGCTGAGAAGCCAGGTAAGCAGTCAGGAACCAAAAATGATGTCAATAGGGGCAGCTAGGTGGCACAGTGAGTAGAGTACTGGCCCTGGAGTCAGGAGGACCTGAGTTCAAATCTGACCTCAGACACTTGACACACTAGCTGTGTGACCTTGGGAAAGTCACTTAACCCCAATTGCCCTGCCTTCCTCCCTGCAAAAAAAAAATTATGTTAATAATTCATGCATATAGAGGGCACTTTAAGGCTTACAAAATGCTTTCTTCCCAACAGCCCTATGGAGTGGGTAGTATTTATAAACCCCTTTTTATGTGTGAAGAAACAAAGGAGATAAAATGATATATCCTGGGTCACACGACTAGTAAGTTGTCCAAGCTGGGACTCAAACTGCTGGGTCCCCAACCCATGCTATATATGGATTGGTTGAAAAAATTGGGGATGTTTAGTCTAGAGAAGAGAAGATTTAGGAGACGCGGAATAGCTGTCTTCAAATATTTGAAAGGCTGTCAAAAGATTACATAGATTTGTCCTGTTTGGTGCCAGAGAACCAAACTATGACCAATGGACAAAAGCTACAGGGAGGTTGATTTCAGCGGAATATAAGAGATAATTTCCACATTATTGGCACAGTCTCAAAGAGAAATGGTTCGCCTCTGGAGGGAGTGAATTGTCCATCCCTGAAAGTCCTCAGGCAGAAACTGGAGGGTCAGTAGCTGAGAATGTTGCAGAGGAGATTTATGAATTGGTTATGAATGAATATGAAAAAAAGCATTTGTTAAGTGCTTACCATGTGCAAAGTACTATGCCAAGCACCGGAGATACAAATAGAAAGGTAAGAAAGTCCTTGGTCTTCAGATGTTCCCATTCTAATGGGAAAAAAAAAACAGCAAATAGAGTATTCAGTTCTAAGTCAGATGGAAAGATGTCTTGGTCCCTGGGGTGCTGTGGCAGAGAAGACAGCAATGCATCATCTTTAATGTCACTCAAAGCTCCCAAATCCTGTGTGTTTCTAATGTTGGACCAGATGACTATGCCAGGAACGTTGCCTTTGAACTTTCTTGTGGTAAGGTTGGACTAAATCATCTCTGAGCTCCCTTCCTACTCTCCACATAAGAGGTTATGATTCAAAGACTTTGAATTCATTGTTCTTTTCACTGGGCTACACTGCCTGTCTATACAGATATAAAGATTCAAGTGAGATAGTGGACAGAATGACAAAGAACACACAGATACTGGAAGGCCAGGGGAGATTCTGGTCTCATCTTTGCCACCAACGCTTGGGTGTCTCATTTCCCTTCTCTCGATCTCAGTTTCCTCGTCTGTAAAATGAAGGGGCAGCAGAGAAACTTAATGCAATTCCTGGCTATGTCTAGAGCCACATCACCCAGGAATAAGCCTGCTGCCCTCTACTCTGAACAAACCACAGCTGAAAAATTGTGTTCAATTCTGGGCATCACACTTGAGTAAAGGCCATTGATAATCTGGAGAGTTTCCAGAGGGAGGGTCACCAGAATGATGAAGGACTTTGAATTCAGGTTATATGAACATCTTCCCACTCCCACCGCAAACCCCAGCAGAATTTCAGTCTTCTTATTCTCAACACCCCCAGAATAATGTCTTCCAATCTTGAAAGATCTGTGATCTTAGTAATGTGTGGAATTCAGAACCCTCTCTCCATCAACTATTATTTTGTAGATAGGTCCTATGCCATTACCAGAGGCACATAGAAGTTGTTACTTGTCTAATGACACACAGCAAATGAGTGTTTGAGGTAGAGTCTGAACCCAAGCCTTCCTAATTCTTAGCCTAGCATTCTTCCCTCTATACCAAGTTGCCATTGCTTGCATATTTGTTGAAAATGATTTGAACAGAAAGTTTTAGGGGGAGATTATCCTGGACAAGAAAAGATCTGACAATCCTCAAGTATTTCAAAGGCTGTCAATCAGAAGAGGGATCAGACTTGTTTTGTTCCATACCACATGATAGAACCAGGAATAATAGGCTGATGTTGGAAAAAGGGCAAATTTAAGCTTGTTAAAGGGAAAATTTTCCCAACAATTAGTACTACCCCAAAGTGAAATGTGCTGCCTTGGGAGGTAGTGGAACCCTCCACATTTGAAATCTTTAAGAAAAGGCTTCCTGATCAGTAGCAGAGTATAAGAAAGATTCTTATTCAGACATGGATTTGATTAGATGGCCTTTGAGATCCCTCCTAACTCTGAAATTCTGCAATATCTAAAGGCCCTTCTGGCTCTAAAAACTCAACTACTCTGATTAAGCAACTAAGTCTCAGAAGTTAAGGAAGCACAGGGTCAGAAGGCCTGAAGGTCTGTCATTTAAAAGCATGGGACTTGATTATTATTTATTCAACTGGTTTGGCTGGTTTTTATTACAGAAACCAGCTGCTGGTCAGGATTTATGACAGACGCTATACTGAGCTTGTATTTTTTTTAAGTCAATAAACATGTAATTGTATAACATTATCAGCAAATAGAATATGAAACAATTTTACCTTGGTGGACTTTCTGTGTTTAATAATAATATTAATAATAACTAGCACTTCTTTATATAGCACCTATTACGTGCCAGGCACTGTGCTAAGCACTTTACAAATAGTGCCTCATTTGATACAACAACCCTGGGAAGTAGTTGCTATTATTATCCCCAGTCTATAGATGAGGAAACTGAGGAAAACAGAGGTGAAATGACTTCCCCAAATCACATTACCTCCCCCTTAAAAAGATTATCAGAACCTTCCAAGTTTTTCAGTTTCGTTCCAGTTTCTCTTTGCTTGGGCCAGAGTCTCACTATTTTATACGAGCTCTTCTGAGAAGTCTGAGCTCACAGATACCACAATATTAAGCATCAGCACAGTTGATTAGCCAGACTTCTCTTTTGCAGTGGAGTCAAAAGTCACATCTTCTCAGGGCATAGGATGAAACATCTGGATGTATTTTAAATACAAATTTTAAATTACTTTTTGTCTTTTCCTTCCTTGGCAGCTGTTGGAATTCTGCTTCTCGTGATTAGATAAGTTGTGGCTGGGATCCCTTAAATGTTCCATTCTAATTTGTCTTCTGTTCTCCTCATTCTTTACTACTATAGCTAGTAAGTACCTGAAGCTGGATTTGAACTCGTATCTTCCTGACTCCAGGCACTTCAACATCTGGCTGCCTAAATGCATCTAAATATTTGTGGTAGTACACCACTGCCCTGTGTATAATGGTGCAAACTAGATTATACCACTCATTGCCCTAAGCCAGGTACCACCACCAGCTTGGAAGGTGCTACACATCAGATTCCTTTGTTATTTTTTTTTCCAGAGTGGGCCATCAGTGTAGTGTGGACACTAAGTGGAGTATCAAGTGTGAAATTTGTTACCTTCGTAGTACATAATGCAATTATCTAAAGATGAGGCCTAATGGCATGGGAATTGGAGGAAACCAGTAATGACACCTCAACATTCTTACTTAGGGAAAATGGGGTTTTGTTTTTGTTTTGCTTTTTCTCTTAAATTTGATTTTGTTAATGCTAGGCACTGGTGAACCACACAATTTTGTGTGAAATGGTGGAATGAACATTGTCTTAGAGGACATGGAGCCAAATACCACCTTTGGTTATTACGAGCTATGTGGCCTAGGTCTCACTCAACTCATCTATAAAATGAAGCTGTTGTATGGTTGGATGCAGTGGTCTCTGAGGTCCCCCTAAAAGCTATAATCCTATGAATAACGAGCCTAAGTATGGCTGATAATTGGGCTGAGGCTGTTTGCCTAAGAGTACTCAAGGCAGGGCCATAAGAACTCTTTCCAAGGGTTTGAAAGGCTGTTACCTGGAGGAAGGTTTAGTCTTGTTCTGTTTGGCTCCAGAAGGCAGTGATAGGTCAAAGTTGCAAAGAAACAAATTCAGCTTTGATTTAAGGGAAATTTTCTTAACATTCAAAGTGGAATGGGCTATATTTGGAGGCAAGGAGTCATTCTCTATCATAAGAGGATGTCAAGCAACTAACTGGTAGGTGGATCCCCTGTAGGTTTGTTGTAAAGGTGATTTTTCAGGAATAGATTGGATGAGAGGACCCTGGAAGGCCCTTCCAACTTTGAAACTCCTCAATTCTTATTCTATCACCTTGCCTAGGTAGGCAACACTCTTGAGATATGGGCCCACTGCTATGAGGTAATAGGGAAAGTGGATAAAACTGGTTAAGGAAATTTGTAGGACATAGAATCTGTAGATGGATGGGTGGGTAGGGTTGATGTGACTTTTTATGAGGGAGGGTCTCAATCATCGGAGTTGTACTTTGCAAAAAGATTTACTTATTTAATTGGAAGAGAGAGACCACTTGACCTATAAACTCATAAAACAATTTTTCATAAAACTGTGGCAGTTAGAGGCCAAGTTCAAATTTCACCTTTGGTTCTCATTGTGTGATCTTACCCAAAACTTAGTTTCCTCACCTCTCAAATAAGGGGAGGGGACTAGATGAACTTTGAGGTCACTTCAACTCCTTGATCTATGTTCCTTGGGAAGTTACCCAGCCTGTGTGGACATTAGAATGTTAGAGCTAGTAGGAGTCTTAGAACAAAGGCTGTTAGAAATGGGAGTCCCTTCATTTTATAGAGGGAGGAACTGAACTCAGAGAGAGGAAAAGTTGTGGTCATAATCACATAGTATGTAAATGGTAAAGCCTGAATAGGAACCTACATCTCCTGGGACTTCCAGGCTAGTACCTGTTCAGCTTGTTGTTGTTGTGCTTGTCCTTTGTTCTCGAAGAGGACCATGACATGATGACATGACTTGCCGTTGACTTTGATTTGAGTGAAGGAGGGCTGAGCAAGGTCACCAGCCTCACTTTCTCATCCAGAGCCATCTGGATCCAGTGGCCAGATATTCACCAGGACGACTGGAGATGGCTCAGGAAGCATTGGGATACCACTTGTTCAGCTAACCACATTAACAAAGATTATCAGAACCTTACAAGTTTTTCAGTCTCATTCCGGCTTCTCTTTGCTTGGGCCAGAGTTTCACTTTCACATGAACTCTTCTGAGAAGTCTGAAACCATGAATACCACAGTATTAAGCATCGGCATTGTTGAGGAGCTAGACAGCTGTCTTTTCTTTTTCGGTGGAGTCAAAAGTCACATCTTCTCAGGGCATAGTATGAAACATCTGGATGTATTTTAAAAAACAAATTTTTAACTTCTCCTAGTCTTTTCCTTCCTTGGCAGCTGTCAGAATTCTGCTTCTCCTGCTTATATAAGTTTTAGCTGGGATCACTTAAATGTTCAGTTCTCATTTGTCTTTCATTCTTCTCACTCCTCATGGGCCAGTGCTGCTGAGACAGGATCCCTCTCAGGCCCAGGCCCAATTTGGCCTGGTTTCAGGTTGGCGGACCAGGAGGTTAGTTTGGCCAGTTGTCCCTGTTCAGGGTTTCTTAGAATTCAAAGTGCTCTGGCTCTGGCTTCAGCCTGAGCTTTGGCCTGGGGCCTGATTCTCAGTAGGCTTTTACGGGTATGGCTTGCTTAGCCTTGCAGTCAAATGAGCGGCTTGGTGATGAAGAGTAGTGATGATACTGAATCCAAAAATACCTTTCCTGATCTGTGTGCCACCCTGTCCTCAGATCTTTTAACTTTCATAACTAGGGCAAATTGACCCCTACTGGTAGCCTTAGCCCTGTTCCCAGACTCTAGGACCAATCCTAGCAAGAGGAATATACAGCAACAATAAGCATTTATTAATCATCTACCATGTCCCAAGCATTCTATTAAGTAGGGACTACAAAGAAAAGTAAAATAAACAAAATTACAACAATAAAAACCTTCAAGGTTTTTACAAATGAGGAAACTGAGGCAAAGCCTTCTAAGAGCTCATAATCTAAAGGGGTATAAGGAAACTCAAGTGGATATAAGAGAAGAGATCAAAGATACTAGAATTACAGTATATGGTATAATAAAAAGCACAGGACCCAATGATAACCCTTGCTGGTCATATATAATTAGGAGCAGGGAAATGGAGGGAAGGTCCCATACATACAAAAATACCTTTTGTAGTAATAAAAAAACATGGTGGATGTCCACTAATTGGAGATTGGTTGGTATTGAATGTAATAGGATGTTCCTGGCACAAGACACCCCAACAACTCCTAACTCATGGCATTTTCTCTGCCTGTTCCAAGTGTCTGGAATTCTCTCCCCCCATCATCTCTGCCTCCTGGCTTCCTTTAGCTTTTCTTGTTGTTTAGTTGTTTTTCAATCATGTGTGACTCTTCCTGACCCTGGTTGGGTTTTTTTTTTTGCAACGATACTAGAGTGGTTTGCCATATCCTTCTCCAGCTCATTTTACAGATGAGGAAATTGAGGCAAATGGAGTAAAGTGATATGCTCAGAGTCACACAGCTAGTAAGTGTCTGAGGCCAGATTTGAACTCAGGAAAATGAATGGGTCTTCTTGATTTTAGACCCTGAACTCTATCCACTGCACCACCTAGCTGTCCCTGACTTTCTTCAAGTACCAGCTTAAAATTGTCCACTACAGGAAGCATTTCCTAACTCATCTTAATTCTAGAACCTTCCCGCAATTAATTTTCTCCAATTTATCCTGTAGATAGCATGTTTTTACATAGTTGGTTGCAAATTTTCTCCCCATTAGACTGTGAACTCCTTGAGAGAAGAGACTATCTTTTGCCTTTTTTGGTATCCCCAGTGTTTCACAAAGCATAGGCACATAGTAGGGGCTTAATAAATGTTTATGACTGTCTAACTTAACTGACTTGGAAATTATTGTGCCTTCAAAAGTGACAATATGAACAATCTGGAGAAACTGGGGAAGATTTTTATAAACAGATGCAGTATTTAAGAGAACAATTTTCATAATGGCCACAATGATATAAAGGAAAACAATATTGGAAACCATCTGACTAATCTTGACTTCAAGGGACTGATCCCTCCCTCCTATTAACAAACAGGTGTGGATTGTAGATGTGGATATGGATAATGGCTTTTGTTTTTGCTTAACTACACTTCATTTTTACAAGTGAGGCATGACAGATATAAAAACAAAAAGCATTAATAAAACATTCATTTAAGAAAGGAAGAAAGAAAAGAAAAGAAAAGAAAAGAAAAGAAAAGAAAAGAAAAGAAAAGAAAAGAGAAAGGACCAGATTGGAATTCCAGAGAACTGGGTTGTAGTATCATCTCTGGATACTAACAAGCTCACTTTGTTACCTTGAGCAAATGACTTCCCTCCTGGGTATATTTATTTGTGAAGTGAAGGAGAGAGTCGTTGATCTCAAAAATCCCTTCCAATTCTATAAAATCCCATCATTTTAACATCTCTCACTAGTTCTACTCTGACCTTTTACTTTACTTCTATAGTATATATTCAATTCAGTAATCATATATTAAGCACTTAAAGCTCAGAGCGCTGTGCTAGGCTCTGGGTAATTTATGGAACTTAATTAAGACTTAGTCCCTACCCCCATGGAATTTATCATCTCTCTATAGGGTGATGTGACATATGCATCAATGGCCATAATATTCAAAAGCATAAGAATGGGTCTGAAATATAGTTCATTACCAGCTGCAACAACCAAGGGAAAGATTCCTGCATAAAATAGAATGTAAATTGAGCTAAGTTGATTAGAGATTTAATAAAGGTGAGTGGTGGGAAGCATGGCTGGGTGGAGCTGGGGACATGGACCTAGTGTAGGGAAATGTAATGAAGATCTCATCTTGTACCCTTGTGACCAATTCTATAATTTGTCCCTTGTCCTAGTGGCTTTTTCCTTGTTCCTGAGCCTCTGCCTTGATTTCTTAATTCCTTTTAGCCTCCTGTCTGTCTTGCTTTTTCTCCATCTCCACATAATCTTTGAAGTTTTGTTCATGCTGCCTTTTGCCTGTTGCTGGGTCTCTCCCTAGAGGACAGTTCACTTTACCTGGATTTCTTCTACTTTTGCCTGCTGTTGTGAACTGCCTCCTGTGCCTGGTACATTGAAAATGCTTAATAGTTGTTTATTGACTGATTGGTATGTCTTGTATCCCTAGGCTGGCCATCCCCAGCCTAGCCTCTCCTGATGCCAATTAAGCCCACATTATAACACCTTTGGTGTCTTCATGAATTCTTTTATTAGAACATCAGACCTCCCACTTTGAATGGGTGTGAGGCTAGCATCCTCTGAACCTAGGGGCCCCTTCCTCTAATTGGAAGGGTTCCTCTTGAAACTTCCATTTCAAGAAGGGTACTCAGGCAGGCTATCTTCTCATTTCTCACAAGACTTCATTTCTCTGGGTTTCTTCATGCTCCTAAAACCTTCTCTCCACCCCTTACCCCCACTTTTTAATTTTCCTTGTATGTTTTATCTTTCCCATTAGAATGTAAACTAGAAAACATTTCATTTGAAAGAGAATTGGAGATTTTAATGGACTACCGGCTTAACAGTATAACATGCAAGTTTTAAAACATCCTAGTATGATCTTAAGATTCATTGAAAAGGTAATATTTCCAGAATGATGGAAATTATACTTTCACTGTACTTGTGTCTAGTCCAACAGTATTTGGGGATTGCATTCAGTTCACAGTTTAGGAAGGATGTTGACAAACCGGAGTGTGTCTACAGGTGGGTACCAAGGATGGTGGGGATGGGGGAGGGATGGACTGAAAACCATGACACATAAAGATCTGTTGAGGGAACTGGGGATGTTTAACAAAAAAAGAAGGCTCAAGGGGGACATGATAGCTATCTTCAAATATTTGAAGGCTTGTGTCTGGGAAAGAAGGATTTGACTTAGTCTGATTTCCCACTGAGAGAATAGCTAGGAGCAATGGCTGGAAGTTATAGAGAAGTGATTACAGCTGTTCCCAAAAGAAATGGACTACCTAAGAAGAAAATAAGTTCTCCATTAGCCAGTCAGTCAATAAATATTCTTAAAGCACCTATTATGTGCCAACCAGTATATAAAGAGTACACAGGCACTAGAGATACAAAGAAAGCTCACAGTCTAATGGAGCTGTTCAGGCAAAGGTTAGATGACCATTTATTAGAAATATTGTAAAGGAGTTCCTGATCAGGCAAGGGCTAGATATGATGACTTTTGAGATCACTTTAAATTCTGGACTCATATTATTCTATGAGGAAGCTAGAATCTTCCTTAACAAAAGGTCATAAAAAAAGAACGCAGGGTAAGACACAAAAGGAAACAAAAATAAGGGACTCACCATTTACATGGCTTGTAGGCTTCAAATGCTAGAAGTCCTATTTTATTTAATTGTTATTTGATAGTTGACCCCTGATAATTTTAGCAGCAAAACAGGCTGTGCCAATCAGTCTTAGATAAAAATAAACTTATCACCTTTGAGGTCTATATGCCTGTGGGGAAGAGGTTGTTCGTCTTTTCTATCACATTGGTTTGTGTAATAAATAAGACCATTGATAGCAACATTTCAAAGACAGAGGAGAATATATACATAATTTGCCTATTAGTAATAACATTTAGTGCTTTAAGGTAACTTTTTAAAATTTAGGTTATTAGTATCTTTTATTTTTGAATCACCTACATTTCCCAATACTTTATTGTTGTTGTTCAGTCATGTCCAAATCTTTGTGACCCCTGGTGCGGTTTTCTTGGCAGAGGTGCTGGAGTGGTTTGCCATTTCCTTTTCCAGCTCATTTTACAGATAAGGAACTGAGGCAAACAGGGTTAAATGACTTGTCCAGGGTCATACAGCAAGACAGAGTTTGAGGCCAAATTTGAACTCAAGAAGATGAGTCTTCCTGATTCCAGGCTTGGTACCTACCTGCCCTACTATGCTACTATAGAATAGAAGTTTTTTAACTTGGGGTCTGTAAATTTGTTTAAAAAATTTTTTGATAACTATTTCAATATATGTGGTTTTCTTTGTAATCCTCTGTATTTGTACATATTTGTTTGCTTGTTGTCTCCCCCATTCAATTGTGAACTCTTTGAGGGCAGGGACTGTCTTTTATCTCTTTTTGTAGCCTTAGTGCTTAGTATAATGCCTGGCACATAGTAGATGTTTAATAATGTTTATTGACTGATATAGTATGTGCTTAATAAATTCTTGTTTGCTCAGATTAAATGATTATAAGAGATAGCTCTCTAGAAGGAAAGAGGGAGGGATAGATTGGGAAAAGGGGAGAGATGGCTTAGGAAAGGGTGGCTATGTACAAATATGATATATACAAATAAATGGAAATAATTAAGAGAGGGATGGCATTAGAATGAAGAAGGATTGCAAAAGATGGTTTTAGTTGGGACTTAAAGGCAGTTGGAAGAATAATATTTAAAGAAACAAGAGATAGTGAGCATTGTTGGGGTATAAAATGGATAATTTCAATTATTTTAAATTTAAAAATTCTTGTATAAATAAAACCAATGGAGCCAAGATTAGAAGGAAAGCAGAAAATTGAAGGAAAAACTCTCATAGAGAATCTCTCAGGGGTCTTATTTCTCAAATATATGGAGAACTTTGTCAAATGTATAAAAATATGAGCTATACTCCCAATTGATGAATGGCCAAAGGATATGAACAGGCAGTTTTTCAATGAAGAAATCAAGACTATATATAATTATATGAGAAAATGCTCTAAATCATTATTTATTAGAGAAATGCAAATTAAAATAACTCTGAGATACCATCTTACAGCTATCAGATTGGCTAAAATGATAGATGCTCTTCAGTTAGGGAAGGGCTAAATAAGCTGTGGTATATGATTATGATAGAATACTTCTGTGATATAAGAAACAATGAGCTGGTTGGTTTAGAAAAAGAAGGAAAGACTTGGATCTGTGAAGAAAGATGCTATTCATCTCCAGAGAAAGAACAGACAAACAGAAATACTCATAGTATGGTCTTACATATATGTATATGTATCTCTCTCTATATATGTGTATATGTATATGTGTAGGTGTTTATGGATATATATCTATATAATTGCATTTCATTTTAGGCTTCTCTAGGGTGAGGGTGGGAGGAAGAAAGGAAAAAATAAACTAAAAACTGCAGAGCCAAAACAGAAGAAAACCTAGAAGGAAACACAGAAAAGCTGGGTTGCTTTGAAAACAATATGTAGGTTTTTATGAAGTGAAAATTTATTGTTTTATATTGAATCCTCTCATGTCCAGCTATGTGCATGGAAATGGTTTTTCAATTGTTATTGCTTTGTATTCAAGTTTAAAATGAATAAAAAATTTTAAAAATAAAGTAAAATAAAGGAATTTGGGAAGCCAGTAGGCAGAGATGAAAAGGGAGAACATTTTATGCATGGGGGACACCCAGAGAAAATGCTAGAAGCTAAGAGATGGAGTGTATTGTTTTTGGAACAGCCAGGAGACTAGCATTACTGAATCAAAGAGTCTGTGGTGGGGAGTAAAGTTTAATGAGACTGGAAAAATAAGAGGGATCTAGGTTATGAAGAGCTTTGAAAGCCAAACAGAAGATTTTGTATTTGATCCTGGAGGTGAGAGGGAGCCCCTGGAATTTATTGAGTTTTATTGGGCAGTTTCCCAAAAGCAATTTGGAGGCTCCCTTCCTCCTTTTCAATGCTAGGCCCAGCTCAAAATAAGTGGTATGGTATGGCAGGAAGAATATTGACTTGAGAGTCATGGGAGCAGAGATTTAGCCTTGGTTTCACTCACTAATTCATCAGTTCAAGAAAGATTTATTAAGACTTGTTGAAGATATTATGCTTGAGGGTAGCAATTCAATGATGGAAAATGGCACAGCCTTGCCTTTAAGGAGGTTAAAGATGACATATTCACAAATATAAGGTAGAACGGAAAAGTGGTGAGGGGCTGGGGGAATTAAGTAAAGCACACTAGGAAAATATGAGGGAGGAAAGACCAATACTTCACAGGGTGACTTTGGGCAAGGCATGCCTCTTCTCTCATTTTACCAATGAGTGTCCATTTGTAAAATGAAGGGGTTGGACTAGATGATACCAAAATTCACTTTTGATTTAAAGCATTTTTTCATATGACTACTTTTTCTTTGGACTAGCTTTGATTTCTTCATCTGAAAACTGCTTGTTCATAACCTTTGACCATTTATCCATTTTGGAATGACTTGTATTCTTATAAAATTTGACTCAGTTCTCTATATATATATACATCAGAGACACTTGCTGTAAAAATTTTTTCCCATCTTTCTTCTCTTCTCTTCTAATCTTGGTTGAATTGTTTTTGTTTGTGCAAAATAAAGTTCACTTTTGGCTCCAAAATTCTCTTTCCAAGAGAATCAAGTCCTTTATCATCCTGTACACGTAGCTCATTAAAAAAAAAACAAAAACTAAGAAAACATGGAATGGTGTTATGGAAAAATCAGTGGACTTGAAGTCAGAGAACTTGAACCTCAGTCCTGGTTCTGATTCTTATTCTTATTAGCTTTGTGCCTTTCATCAAGTCACTTTATCATAGAATAAAGGTAAAATAAAGGAAGCTGTAAGGTTTCCTCCACTTCTTAATCTCACGGTCCCTATAGATGCAGTTGTATGGCAGTGATTTTCTTCCTTACTTTGCACCAGATGATGAGGTTTTGGATGATGGTAAAGCCTCTTTGGTAATCTAGGCCCCAATTAGGATTTAGGTGGAAAAGAGATCTCTTTAATTGTCCATACAAAGTGAAATATTATGAGTTACATTTAGGTACCTCGTGAGCAGTGTAAATGTATGGAAGTGCACAAGTCAGGATTATTCATCTTGGAACAGGAGAAGGTAGTATTTGTTGCTCATGTTTAACTAATAATAATAATAGTAATAATAAACTGCTAGAATTTACATAGCACTTTATGTTTGACAAAGCACTTTACAAATATTATCTCATTTTATCCTCACAACCCTGGGAAATAGGAATTATCCTCATTTTATAGATGGAGAAACTAAGGCAAAAGGAGGTTAAGTGACTTGCCCAAAGTTGCACAACTAGTAAGTGTCTGAGGCCGGATTTAAACTGAGTTCTTCCTAACTCCAGGTCCTACTCTCTCTGTTTCCACCTAGCCCCTATAGGAATTTTAGTTTCGCAAAATTTTCATTAAACAAGTGAGTCACATAGTGCAAGAGTTATTATCCCCATTTTTCAGACGTGGAAACTGAGACTCTAAGAGATCAGATGACTTGCCCCATAATTACACAGCTGGTAAATGCCTGAGGAAGGAATCAAACTCAGGTCTTTTGATTCCAAATCCAACAGCACACACTAAATCCTCTCCACACCACGTTCTGTCCTCCATGTAGGCAGGACAAGTGAAGTAGGTATAAAGCAGTACAATTAGGGTCATTCCCATTTTACAGATGAGGAAACTGACACTCAGATGAGTTCAGTGACTTGCCCAAGGTCACACAGCTAGTAAATAGCATTACCAGGACTTGACCCTACATGGTGTGATTTCCAGTTTTATTTTCTCTCACTTTGTCACCTTGCTTCCCAGTATGTTTGACCTCAAAACCAAAATGGTGTTAGTTGAATTTTGCAAAATGATAAATAGTGCTTACGTGTCTGTGTTCTAGCTTTTCTTTCCAAGGCTAGTGGTGGGGAAGTCTATAAGAATAGACTCTAAAGATATCTAATATTTATTTGTGAAATATGTGTTTTTAAGTAATAGGAAATAAAATTAGAGTGTAGAATAATGCAAAGTGTACTAAGTTTGAAATCAGAGGATGTGAAGATATAACCTGACTCTGCTATTCACCAACTGGGTAACTTCAGGTAAATCAAACCCTCTTGGGACCACAGTTTCCTCCCCTGTAAAAGAAGACGGCTGGACTCCATGATCTCTAGGGTCCTTTCCCTCTCTAAATCCTACAATGATGTTAATGAGAAAAAGACTTAATTGAGTGGAGTTGGGTGGAAAGACTAGTAATCAGAAGCCCCAAGTTTGAATCCTTGTTTTGCCACTTACAAGCTATGTTAACTGTGGGTAAACCTCTCCATTTCAGTTTCCTCATATAAAATGTGGGTAGAGAGACAGCCATTCTCTACTTCAAAGGTTTTTATTTTCTTAATTTTAGAGAGTACTTTATAAACTGTAATGTACAAATGTGAGTTAGTACTATTATAGCACAGAAATAACTCTGAACCTGACTGGTGTGCTGCTGAGTGATTCTTTGAATATCGGAATTAAATCACCCAGGAGGGAGGAGTAGAGAAACCGAAGATGTTCAGAGGAAGTGTACCACGGGTTCATTCATAATAGATGAAGGACAAACCGAAGTGGTCTCTCTCAGGAGTGAGAGCCTTTCTGGGTGAGAATGTAAACAGCTTAAGAAAACAGAACTCAGAAGGTCAAGGATAATGCATCACTGGTGGCAAATGGAGAGTCTGGAACATGAGGAAGAGGGCAAATAGTGAATGGAGAGGTAGTGTGGTGTGGTGGACTTGGTGGGAGGAGGACTGGGCTTCAGACCGTACCTTAAATACTTACTAGTTGTGTCACCCTGGTAGGACTGTGTAGAAACTGGCTTAAAGACCCATTGTTAAATTTTCAGTGTGAGCATTTACACTTCGGAGAGGCAAATGAAACCGATGGGGATATAACTGATTACTTTGTTGATAGTCTAGACTTAGAGAAGTAATGAAGAAAATGTTAACATGTGAATAAAGCCTAATAGTGTGTCTCACAAACATTTTTTTTCCTCCAAAGAGCAAATCACATTCGTAAAATGAGGAATTTAAATCTGCTTTTCTGGGCTTCAGTTTTTCACTTGTAAAATGTGAAGGTTGGACTACATGAACCCTCTGGATCATTTGACTCTATAGCCTATGTTCCTAGCATCTGTCTGGTCCTCATAACTAGGTAGTGGAAGTTATCCTATTTTGCAGATGAGGAAAATGAGCCTTGGGGAACAGAAGTAAAGGCCTTCTGACTTCAGAGACCTGCCTTCTATCCACTATTTCTGGCTGCTTCTACTGAAGCCAACAAGTTTGATGAGTTTGGGTTTTTCTCTTTCTTTTGCCTACCACATAAAGTACAAACTCTGAACTTGGAGTCTAGGGTCCTCCATAATCTGGCTTCCCCCCTACCTTTCTAATCTTATCTCAAGCTATTCTTGCTCATACTCTCCAGCCAAATCGGGTGATTCACCATCACACACCATAGGCTTTCTCATCTCCATGTCTTTGCTTGCCCCATTCTTCGGGATGCACTATTCCCTAGCTCTCAAAGCTTCAGTGGTTTCTGCTTGCCTTTTGGATAAAATGCAAACTTCTCTTTTTGGCATTTAAAATCATTCACAGACTGACTCCATCCCCCCTTTCTAAGCTTTATGCGTTGCACTTCATGTACACCACATTCCAGTGAAACATGCCTGCTTGCTATTCTCTGTAGACAAAATTGCTTCTCCTGTCTCTGTGCTTTTATCCTCCACACCTGGAATTCATTCCCTCCTCATCCTTGTCACTTAGAATCCCTCACTTTCTTCAAGACTCAGGTCAAAATTCCAAAAGACTCATGATGGAAAATGCTATTCACATCCAGAAGAAGAACTACGCAGTCTGAATGCAGATTGAAGCAAACTATTTTCTTTTTTTTTCTTTCTTGTGGTTTTTCCCTTTTGTTCTGATTCTTCTTTCACAACATGACTGATGTGGAAATATGTTTAATACGATTGTACATGCATAGCCTGTATCAGATTGCTTTTTGTCTTGAGGAGGGGGGAAAGGAGAGAGAAAAAATTTGGAATTCAAAATCTTATAAAAGTGAATGTCAAAAACTATCTTCACATGTAATTGGAAAAAATAAAATACTATTAAGTGGAAAAAAAAGCTCAGGTCAAATGTCACCTCTGGGGATATGTTGTTCCTCATTCACCCAATTATTAGAGCCCCCTCACATGTTACTTTATATTTGTTTTGTATGTATCTACCCTACTCCAATTCCCCCTCCCTTTTATATCCCTAGCATCTAACACTGTGCCTGATCCATAGCAAGCACTGAAAATCATTTGTTGAGTTGAATTGAATCTCTGTCAGCTGAAATCCTATGCATCCTTCAAGACCTAGATCAAGTTCCACTTCTATAATAAACTCTCTAAGAAATCTTATCTTAACCAACACCAAATAAAATGAACATTTCCTTATATACAGCATAACAGAAATAAAGGATCGCACACAAAACAGCAAATCTGTTAGTATGCACTTGCTTTTCTTTGTGAAGAAGTCAACAAGTATCCATTAAGGGCTTACTTTGTGTCAAACGCTGTGCTAAGCACTAGGGATACTAGTATAAACCAAGAGAAAGATAATCCCTGCTCTCCAAGAGCTTATATTCTAATGGAGAAAGGCAACACGTAAAAGGGGGAGGAGCAAGTAAGCGGGGAGGATGTTGGCTAAGGGGTGAATCGGGAATGTCTAGTCTGGGTGTTTTTCCAAAATGGAGCATATAATTAGTTCGATGTATAACTTTCAAAGCTGTCATACTTGTCTGATTTTCACTGATCTTTTCCTTCTATTTTCTCCTGTGCATTAAAGAAAAGGCTTCAACAATCCTCATTTCTTCCTTTTTTTCCTTTTTGGCATTCCTATCCCTTGCCCGACTCTAAAAAACACAAAAACCAACAACCAAACAAAAGCAACAAACTCTTCCTGACCATTTCCTCTCTGGACTTCACATAGTTGAGTGATAAAGCTGATTAGGAAGGGTTGTTGGTAAACCTGATCCATAACTACCAGTCAAAGCCAAGTGGGCCCAGGAATTGTACAGTACTATTATAAAAGGCCAGAATTTTGTTGAGGCATATTGTGTTAGGCAGCCATGTTGCTAATACTCTTGGTAGTATACCTCTTGATTCTGAATAGATTTTTATAGCTTGAAATTTCCACTAGATCTTGGCTGTACTGTTTCTTTGGATCCCTATTTGGACTTCTGCCCTTCTTTTCCACAAGACCCATATAGTACTCCAAATTTACAGTACTGCCTTAGAGTTCAACTTCTTCACAAGGGAAAAGCACTTTGGGTCCCTAGAGAGGTGATTCCTTTTCCCCCAAGCATGCATAGTCCACATAATTTATAGTCTTGGTAAAAGGCAAGATCCAGGTTAGTTTGGTTGTTTACTTTTGCTTCTTCTCAGCTCCAATTCTTTCTTGGTCCTAGAACTGGGAGTTTTTAGGAACCTCTCTTTTTTTCTAGGGTGGCTTTATCCAGCAACTTAGTGTCATTTTTTTTGTTAGATCTGTCTAGCTCTGAAAGGAGTATATTGAGGGCTCCCTCTATTATAGTTTTTCTATTTCTTCCTGTAATTTGCTTAGCTTTTACTTTAAGTATTTAGATGCTATGTAATTTGGTACATACACACATACATATAATATTGAGATTAATTTGTTGTCTCTGGTACCTTTCAGCAAGATAAAATTTTCTTGTTTATCTCTTTTAATCAAGTTTATTTTTGCTATTTCCTTGTCTGTGTTCATGATTGCTGCCCCTGCATTTTTTGAGCTAAAGATGAATAGATTTTGCTGCAGCTCTTTAACTCTGTGTGTATCTTTATGTTTCAGTCCCATTTCTTGTAAAACAATGCATTTTTGGACTATCTAATACATTTTCCTTAGATGGCATTTTGAGATTCAACTGAGATAATGAATGTAAAGCATTTTGCAAACTTTAAAGTACTTTATAAATGATGATGATGATGATGATGATGATGATGATGATGATGATCTTATAATCACTTGACCTTCAGTCTGGTGATGACTTCATTTCCTGAATCTTCTATTGCACTCCTGCTGAGCTCAAGTGATGTTTATAGATGAATACAAAGTGTGCTGGTAAATGTTTAGTAACTTCTCTCAAAAAAAAAAAGCACATGCGCATACACATGCATTTATTTTTATCTTCACTATCAACACTTAATCTTAAGTTTAAATAATTAACAAAACTGATTTGTGGTGATTGCTGATTTCAGAGTTGTAAATGTTCACACTGAAAAAAAAAACCCAATGAATTTTCAAAAGCCTGTTAGAGTTGGTTCCAGCACACCCCAGATTCCACTATTCTCTTCCATTTAATGGGTGAGTTTGTCTCATTCACATTCACAAGGATGATCATTAGTTGAATATTTCTCTCCATCCTATTCCCTTTCCTCTTTTTGCTCCTCACCCTCTTTTTACAAAGGAAAGGAAGGATATAGTATAGGATTGTGTTTAGCACCAATGCTTTATGTTTTATGCAAATAGCTCCTACTCCCTTGCCCCTCTTCTCTTCCCCTCACCCAGTCTCCAATCACAAGATCTTATCTTTTCCTTCTTTCCTTTTAAACCCCTCTTTACAATTCCCCCTCTGAAGTTAGGGTTTGTTTTGTTTATGATTAATCCCTCTTTAGATTTAGCCTCCCTCTCATTCCCTGTTTTACCCTTTCCTTGTTTCTTCCTGTTTTTCTGTTAAGTTGAATGTATTTCTATACCAAACTCTTTTCGTGTGTTGATTTATGTGTGTGTTCTGCCCTCCTCTGATCAGTTCAGATGAGTTTGAATTTTAAGTCATACCTACTTTCCCCACCCCTTTTTTATTTGTATAAACTTCTACTTCTGACTGCCAGGTATGTGAGATAAAAGGTACCTCCTATTCCTTTCTTCCCTAGTGCATTCCTTTCTCCTTTTTTTTCCTTTCTTTTTTTAAGATCATCAAAACACAACAAAAACCCTTCCCATGCCCTCTGTCTTATCTGACTCCTTCTTTGACCACTGATGACATTAGAGGTTCCCAAAGTAAATGATGTCACCACCTGGGGTGTGCTGGACCAATCTAGGGGGGGCATTAGTAGCCTTGGGTACAATTGGGAGGCTTTGAATAAGAGTAAGGGAGTAGTGGGAGCATAAGGAAAGAAGAGAAGTTAAGAAAAATTTTAAAAACCATTCATACATGTTTCATCTGTTGTGTAACAGAGTTAAAGTTGTAGAGATTACAGTATTTTCCAAATAAACACAAAAATGCAAATTATAACTTATCAGTGGTCAAGTCTGCTGACAAGTCTTAACAAGGAAGTGTTGGCAGGCAAGCATGTAGTGCATTGTTGGGAAGTCCAGCATGCATGGGCAGGAATATGTGCATATAATGACTTGCTAGCAATATGATACTATACAGTTATATGACACAATATTATGTCATCAAAATTTCAATGCAGAAAAAAATCACAAATTTACAATAAATTATTAAATTTAAGATGTTATGTTAAAAATATTTTGTTTTTGAAATGTTGCAAACATTTTTTATTTTTTTATTTTTATTTTTTTATTTCTTTTTGTATTCTTTTTTTTATTTATTTAATATATTTAGTTTTCCGCATTGATTTTCACAAGAGTTTGAGTTACAAAATTTCTCCCCATTTCTACCCTCCCCCCTACTCCAAGATGGCACATATTCTGGTTGCCCTGTTCCCCAGTCAGCCCTCCTTTCTGTCACCCCACTCCCCTCCCCTTTTTCCTTCTTTTCTTGTAGAGCAAGATAAATTTCTATGCCCCATTGCCTGTGTATCTTATTTTCTAGTTGTATGCAAAAACTTTTTGTTTTGTTTTTGAACATCTGTTTTTAAAACTTTGAGTTCCAAATTCTCTCCCCTCTTCCCTTCCCACCCACCCTCCCTGAGAAGTCAAGCAATTCAACATAGGCCATACGCGTATCATTATGTATAACCCTTCCACAATACTCATGTTGTGAAAGACTAACTATATTTTGCTCCTTCCTAACCTATCCTCCTTTATTGAATTTTCTCCCTTGACCCTGTGCCCTTTTGAAAGTGTTTGTTTTTGATTACCTCCACTCCCATCTGCCCACCCTTCTATCATCCCCCCCCTTTTTTTATCTTCTTCCTTCTTCTTTCCTGTGGGGTAAGATACCCAATTGAGTATATATGGCATTCCCTCCTCAGGCCAAATCTGATGAGGGCAAGATTCACTCATTCCCGCCTCACCTGCCTTCTCTTCTCTTCCTACAGAACTGGTTTTTCTTGCCACTTTTATGCAAGATAATTTACCCCATTCTATCTCTCCCTATCTCCCTCTCTCAATATATTCCTCTCTCATCCCTTAATTTGATTTTATTTCTTTTAGATATCTTCCCTTCATCTTCAACTCACCCTGTGCCCTCTCTCTCTCTCTCTCTCTCTCCCTATATATATATATATATATACACATACATACATATATACATACATACACATTCACTTATACATATATATATACATAAACATATATGCATGTATATATATGCATATTTCCTTCAGCTACCCTAATACTGAGGTCTGATGAATCATACACATCATCTTTCATTGTCAGAATGTAAACAAAACAGTTCAACTTTAGTAAGTGCCTTGCAATTTCTTTTTCTTGTTCTTTTTCTTGATTACCTTTTCACGCTTCTCTTGATTCTTGTGTTTGAAAGTCAAATTTTCTATTCAGCTCTGGTCTTTTCACTGAGAAAGGTTGAAAGTCCTATGTTTTATTGAAAGTCCATATTTTGCCTTGGAGCATGATACTCAGTTTTGATGGGTAGGTGATTCTTGGTTTTAATCCTAGCTCCTTTGAGCTCCGGAATATCGTATTCCAAGACCTTTGATCTCTTAATGTAGAAGCTGCCAGATCTTGGGTTATTCTGATTGGGTTTCCACAGTACTCAAATTGTTTCTTTCTGGCTGCTTGCAGTATTTTCTCCTTGATCTGGGAGCTCCGGAATTTGGCGACAATATTCCTAGGAGATTTCTTTTTGGGATCTCTTTGAGGAGGCGATCGATGGATTCTTTCAATTTCTATTTTGCCCCGTGGCTCTAGACTATCAGGGCAGTTCTCCTTGATAATTTCTTGAAAGATGATATCTAGGCTCTTTTTTTGATCATGGCTTTCAGGTAGTCCAATAATTTTTAAATTATCTCTCCTGGATCAGCGGTTTTCAGGTCAGCGGTTTTTCCAATGAGATATTTCACATTATCTTCCATTTTTTCATTCCTTTGGTTCTGTTTTATAATATCTTGATTTCTCATAAAGTCACTAGCTTCCACTTGTTCCAATCTAATTTTTAAGGTGGTATTTTCTTCAGTGGTCTTTTGGACCTCCTTTTCCATTTGGCTAATTCTGCCTTTCAAGGCATTCTTCTCCTCGTTGACTTTTTGGAGCTCTTTTATCATTTGAGTTAGTCTATTTTTAAGGTGTTATTTTCTTCAGTATATTTTTCAGTATTTTTTTGGGTCTTCTTTAGCAAGTCATTGACTTGTTTTTCATGGTTTTCTCACATCCTTCTCATTTCTTTTCCCAATTTTTCCTCTACTTCTCTAACTTGCTTTTCCAAATCCTTTTTGAGCTCTTCCATGGCCTGAGATCAGTTCATGTTTTTCTTGGAGGCTTTTGTTGTAGGCTCTTTGACTTTGTTAACTTCTTCTGTCTGTATGTTTTGGTCTTCTTTGTCACCAAAGAAAGAATCCAAGGTCTGTGACTGAATATGGGTGCATTTTCGCTGCCTGGCCATATTCCCAGCCAACTAACTTGACCCTTGAGTTTTTCAGTGGGGTATGACTGCTTTTAGAGTTAAGAGAACTATGTTCTTAGCTTGGGCAGATGTGCTGCCACACCAGCACTCCTCCTTGCCCAAGAACTCCCAACCCGGACTGGACTTAGATCTTCAGCAGGCTCTGTACTCCTGCTCTGATCTGCCACTTAATTCCTCCCACCAGGTGGGCCTGGGGCCGGAAGCAACTGCAGCTGTAGTTTTGTAGCTGCCTCACCTCCGCTGCCCCAGGGGCAGTAGCGGAACTGGGAACTCCTTCCACTGCTGCAGCTTTTCCCACTAACCTTCTCTGTTGTCTTTGGTGTGGGTTGAGAAGTCTGGTAACTGCTGCAGCTCACTGATTCAGGGTGCTAGGGCATGTTCCACGTGGCTCCTGGTCCAGTTGGTCCGCGCTGCTCACGCTGGGCTCTGCTCCACTCAGCTTCGCTCTGCTCCCAGCTCCGTGCAGGGTAGACCTCCCCCAGAGACCATCCAGGCTGTCCTGGGCTGGAGCCCTGCTTCCCTCTGCTGTTTTGTGGGTTCTGCAGTTCTAGAATTGGTTCAGAGCCATTTTTTATAGGTTTTTGGAGGGACTCAGCAGGGAGCTCATGCTAGTCCCTGCTTTCCAGCTGCCATCTTGGCTCCGCCCTGATCAATGTTGTTAACTTCTTAAAAAGCCATTAAAGAGTTAAAGAAAGTAGATTTCAAGGAGGGCATGGAGTAATTTTTTTTTTCAAAGGGGGCAGTAGGCCAAATAACTTTGGAAATCCCTGCATTACATCTTAGTAGATGTTTGTATCCTCTCCTCTCCGCTGTTAGAATGCATACACTTTATGCTTGTAAAATATTTTATTTTTCACTTATATTGACCTTTTTGTGTTTCTCTTTATTGAGAAATAAATTGAGCTCTCTTGAGCTAGAGAGCTACAAACTTTCAGTGAGCTCTTTGCAATCAGATCAATGCCATGGTCTTATTGCTGGCCTCCTAGGCTTTCCAGGCTCCAGATCCTGGTTTGGATCTATGTACCACAGCAGCAGACTTGCCCTTGGGTGGTACCCATGTAGACAAGATCCTATTAGCTGGCTAGAAGGCTCAGGAGGTCTAGAGCAACAACATTGCTCTCCTAGCCCTATTCTGGGCCCAGGGCTGTGTTTGTATTTCAAGGTTTCTACTTATCTTTGGTCTTTTCATCAGGAATGTTTGAAAGTTCTCTACTTCTTTGAAGTCCCATTTCTCTCCATAGTATCACAGTCAGTTTTACTGGGTAAATTATTCTTGGTTGTAAGCCTATATCTCTTGCCTTTTGAAATATCACATTCTATGCTCTCTATGCCTTTATTGTAGCAGCTTAATGTAACTTTAGAGCTGTATGATTTTGATTATGGTTCCATGATACTTGAATTCTTTCTTTCTGCTTGCATTCTTTCTTCTTTGACCTGGAAGCCCTGGACTTGGGCTATCATATTCCTTGGAGCTTTGGCCTCTTGTTCTAAAAGATCTGGGCAGTTTTCTTTGTGATTTTTAAAGCATGTGATCTCCAGGCTCCCTTTTTATTCATAGCTTTCAGGAAGTCTGGTAATTCTTCAGATTTCTTTCCTTGATCTTTATAGGTCAGTTGTTTTTTGATAGGAGATACCTTACATTTTCTTCAATCTTTTCATTTAAAAAATTTTGTTGTTGTCTCATGGAATCATAAATTTCTGTTTGGTCCATTGTAATTTTCTAGGAGTCCTTTACTTGGATAAGGTTTGGAAACTTTTACGATATACTTTCCAAGTCTTTTTTCCAAAGCTCTCTGGGTTTTTTTTTCCAATTCTTTCTTCTTTACTCTCATTTCATTACTAATACAATTTTAATTTAAAAAACTCTTGCTTTATTTCTTCTAGTAATTCTGAAAGGCCACATGGGCAAGCTATATTTTTTTGATGTTTTATGAAATTATTCTCCTCTTCTTGGTTTATTTTATATTTTAGGTGTCTGACATCATAACAATTCCATATCTTTTTTTTAACTTACTCAATATTGCAACATTACTTCCTGAATTGGGACTTTGCATTAGAGTTAGACTGTGCACTTCTGGTATGGCATGTTGTGACCACATGGTTCTGACCTGTCTTGCTGAGGGTCCTGCTGCTACATTTTTCAAGTACTGATTGATGTGTTCTTCAAGGATCACAAGGGTAGTTTGAGCTAGAGAGCTACAAACTACTAGTGAGCCCTTTGCAATCAGATCAAGGGCATGGTCTGATTGTTGCCCTCCTGAGCTTTCCAGGCTCTAGACCCTGGTTTGGATCTAGGTACCACAGCTGCAGAATTGGCCTTGGGTGGAGCTCTAGTAGACAAGTAGGTGATAGCCCTTATCAGCAGACTAGGAGATCCAGCAGGTCCAGAGCAAGTATGTTGCTGTCCTAGCCCTATTCTGGGCCCCTGATTCACTCTTGCTTGCCCAGTACTTTTCTGGGTCTGCAGGTGAATCCATGATACACCCTGTAAAGAAATGGTGCTACTGACCCAGACCTTTTCAGGGCCTAGAATTGATTCTACAATCTGCCCTGGGCAACCTGAAGTTGCTGACTTAGCTGAGAGCTTTGAGCACTGAATCTGTACTCCAGTCCCTCTAGGAGACTGGCCTGAATCAGGACCTGAGTCTCAGATCAGCTCTGGGAATCCTAGCCCCACTGGCCAAGGTCAGAGCTCTCGGTGCTGAGTTTGGGTTCCCTTTTCCACAGTTCTTACTGTAGTCATTTGCTTTTGGCCTGAATTTATGATTTAGGACTAGAAATAGGACCTACTGTGGTTTCTGTTCCAAATGCCTGGTCACTGCTTAGTCTCACATCTTCTTCGATTATTGTTGGAGTAGTTCTTGGTGGAGGTGGGATATACTGACTGCTTCCCCCCACTCTACAACCTTAGTTTGTCCTTCAACTTGGTATCATCTAAAAACTCACAGAGAAGGAAGGAAAATGATTTTGACTGTTTGTGGACTTGGGTACAAGTCCTTTGTGTTTCATAATGTTTCATCATGCTAAATAAAGCCTGCCCGATATTTAATTTTATGTTAGTCTGAATACTTGCAGTGGAGCAAGGCTATTTACTTTTTATATTGATAATTAGACATGAGCCAAATTCTGTTGTTCCAAATGGAAACCATGAATAGGGGTAAAATGAACTGAAATCTGAGATTCTCAGGGAAAATACTTTCTAGGGGCATGAGCCGGCAAGTATATTTGTGAGAGATATCCCCAAGGCTGAACCTAGTTCCTGAAAGCCCATAGCTTTGGGCCTAAGCCAGATGTTATATTACTAACTACAATGATAATAACAAACAAAAAATATTTTTAAAATACTGCTGCAGGTCCTCCCTCCCTCCAACACACAGTCACACATATACACCTGGTCCTTGTAGGATTCAGTTACCTTAAAATAGCTAAACTGGTTTGACTAGCTTTTTTCCTTCTGTGCTTGCTATATGGAGCATAAAAGTTCCAGCTGGGGGTTGTAAAAGGGATTGACAAGTGTAAATAATGATTAACTGCAAGGACCTTTATATACCTAGCTGTCTATGTACAAGTAAATCCTAACTAAACCCTAAATGCTCTGAGGGCAAAGACCTTGTCTTCAATCATCTCAGGGTATCTTCTTAAGCCCCTAGCACAAATAGAACATGTTTGTTCAATAAGCATTAAGAACCTATTATGTGCAAAGCATGGCTTTCAGGCACCACCTGATCTTTTAATGGGGGAGACAGGGAGGAGGGAAACAATACATAGACATGCATATAGTCATACATACATACATACATACATACATCTACACTTATAGAGGATGAGATAAGGGATAGGGACTGAACCTATGATTTCTCTGGTGAAAAAAATCCCTCTACCAATATAGGTCAGTACTCCCTTCTCTGGAATTTATAGTCTTTAGAGTTGCCTAGATCAGTAAGGGGTTAAGGAACTTCCCCAGGGTCACACAGCCAACATGTATCAGAGGAGGGTTTTGAACCCAAGTTTGAATGTGGGAGTAAAGTGTAAGAAGATTGGAAAGGTCTTAGAGGGTTATTGGTCGTAGAGGGCTTTAAATGTCAAACCCGGGACTTTCTGTTTGATCCTGGAGGTAAAAGGAAGTCACTGAAGATTATTGAGTAAGGAGATGACATAGTCAGATTTGTGCTTTAGGAAAATTACTCTGGCAGCTGAATTGTTATTTGTACTTTGTTCTCAAAGAGGACCATGACATCAGGGAGGTGATACCATGACCTGCAAGTGAACTGGATTTACGTGAGGGAGGTGTGTGCAAGGTCACCAGCTTCACTTTCTCCTCCGGAGCCATCTGGGTCCAGTGGCAAGATATAGATCAAGACAAGTGGAGATGTCTCCTGGCAGCTGAATGGGGAGAGGCTTGAGGCAGGAGATCTAATAGGAGGCTATTGCATTTTTTCAAATGAGAAGTGATCAAGGCATAAATCAGGGTGGTGGCTATGTGAAGTGAGAAAAGGATGTATATAAGAGATTTTGTAGAGATGGGAGAGTATTTGGCATCTGGTTGGACATGTGAGGTGATCAAGAGTGAGGAGCTGAGCACATCACCAAGGCTGTAAATCTGGTGAATGTAAAGATAGAGGTAAAGAGGAACGTTCTTACCTCTGTTTCATCCTCCCTCAACTGAATTTGCCCCAAGTACCAGGTTCTATTGACTGACTTGATGTTGAGTAACTATTCAATCAGCCAGAGTTAAGGCAGGAGGAGGACACTATAACTCCTCCTCCTTCTCTTCCTCCTCCTCCTATCTGATGATGGAATGCCTGAAAGCTCCAGGTAGTAATCTCAGGCTGCAAAATGTGCTCTGGTACTCTGGAGATTCTGGTGTGAGAGTAAACACACTACAGCACAGTGGAGGAAGCACTGGACTGAAGGGCCAGGAGAATGGGTTCTAGTTCTAGCTAGGGCACTAACTGGCTCTGGGACTCCTAGGCAAATCATAACCACTCTGAGCCTCTATTTACCCATCTACAAAATGAATTGGTTGGACTAGACCGGGGTGGGGAGCTTGGGGCCTCAAGGCCACAAATGGCCTTCCAGGTCTTTGGATGTGGCCTTTTGACTGAATCCAAGTTTGACAGAACAAATCCTTTAATTAAGGGGATCTGTTCTGCGAAGTTTGGATTCAATGAAAGGGCCACACTTGAGGACCTAGAGGGCCACATGTGACCTTGAGGTCAGAGGTTCCCCACCCCTGGACTAGATGATGTCTAAGGTCAATTCCACCTCCAATTTTCTGAGTTCTATACTCTAATATTTTATATTCTAAAGCCCTTCCCTGCTCTGATAGCCTGTGCTCTTAGGCCCCTTCCCTTACTGACAGCCAATGTACTAGGTTCCATCTTAACATCAGAATGTTAGAGTGTTATGTTTTAAGGAACTTATAGATTGGAATGTCTGTGATCATATGATTACTTGGACCACTTCTTAGATTTACACACCCACACACACACACACACACACACACACACACTCACACATATATACGTGCACATACACACACACACACACATGCACATTTCACAAATCCCTGAGGCAAGGAGTAGGGAGAGAATAGGGAGGTGGAAGGTGGAAGGGAGATTTCCAGCCAAGACCTGGGTCCTCAGAATGTCCCTGTGTAGTTGGCGCACTGGTGCTCAACAAATATTAGTTGATTTTCAGTTGAGGCCACAATTTACAATGCCACCATTGTAGCAAAGGATCTCTACAAGGCCTGCCTGGGCCAGGGGAGAAGAGACTGCCTGGTGCTTGTGACACCCCCCTCCCCTCCCTGCCACCTCCCCAGATCCCACAGAGGCCCAAGAAAGGACAGCCTTGAGTATTTGTTCCTTTTGTCACAAGACGGTGATTGCTCTTGGTTTCTTAGCCTTGGTAGAGGTGGGGGTGGGGAGGTGGGGGCTCACCCTGCAGCCCACGGTCTCCCTTTATATCTGTGTATTAGGAAGAAGCAGAGATGGTCCTCTCTGGCCCCACAAAGGGAGGCATTGAATTTTAAAGAGGGAGGGAGGAATGGTTAGTGTGTTAGTGTACATTTTTGGACAGTACTCAAGAATCTGCTACTATCATAGCAGCCTCCCTCCCTCTTCCACTGCCATGGCAACCACAGAGTGAGGGAGACAGGAACCGATGCTGCCTGACTAAGGGGCTGCTGAATGCCCTGCTTGTTTGACTATTCTGTGTGGGGAGATGGGATCAGTTGCAAACACTGACCCTCCTTCTCCTAGACACGCTTCACACCAGGAGCTGGGAGAGGAGGAGGGAGAAAAAGGGGGAGCTGTCACTATGAATTTGTTATTTTTCTAGGCAGCTCAGAATAGTGGAGAGCACATGGGTCTTGGAGATCACAAGGCATGAGTATGAGCTAGGACTCTGACACTTACCAACTGTATGATGATGAGTAGGTCATCTCACCACTCTGAGCCTCAATTTCCTCATCTGTAAAACTAGGATAGGATCATAGATCCTGAAACTTAGGATTGTAGATCCAGAAAGGAAAGGGATCTCAGCGGCCAACTTGTCTAATTCTCTCATTTTACGGGTGAGGAAATTGAGGTCCAAGGAGGTTAAGTGACTTATACAAGGTCACACAGGTGGTAGGCATCAGTGAAGAGATTTGAACCCAGGTCCTCTAACTGGAAAACCCAATGCTTTTTCCACTAAAGTAAGGTCAGACAATGAAACATCCCACCTGCCTCACATCATTTATGAGAGAGAGCTGCCTTGAAAACCTTAAAGTATTATGGTAATGTCAAATATTATTCATAAGAATAAGAATAAAAGGTACTATGGGGGTGGTGGATAGAGGGCTGGCCTTGGAGCTAGGAAGACCTACTGTCAGGTCTCATATATTGGTTGTATGAATGACTCACTAAATGTCTCAGTACCCCTGGGAGCTCTCCAAGATAACCTGTAGATGAGCTGTTGACACTGATGGTGTGATTTTTTTCACTCTGCTAGTTCCCCACGTTAATGAATGTGGGGAATTAATAATAATGATGATGACAATGACTATGACAATGCAAAAGTTATAATGGTCAAATGCGATATTTGCTTGCTATGGAGAAATTTATTGCAGTTCTACCAGGAAGGAGGGCCAAAGGCTGGAATTTTGGGTGTCCAATCTTGATGGTTTTGTCAAAAAAATATACTTAATTACATAATACTATCTTTGTTGTTCAGTCATTTCCATTGTGACCGACTCTTCGTGACTCCATTTGGGGTTCTCTTGGCAAAGATACTGGAGTGGTTTGCTATTTCCTTCTCCAGCTCATTTTATAGATGAGGAACCTGATGCAAACAGAGTTAAGTGACTTGTCCATGGTCACACAGCCAATAAGTGTCTGAGACTGGATTTGAACTCACAAAGATGAGTCTTCTCGATTTCAGGCCCACCACTCTATCTACTGTACCACCTATACACTCTAGCACTATATAAATGTAAGCCATTGTTATTATTCCTAGAATACTCTTAACGATAATCTTAAATGATATTTTAAATTCAAGATATGCTTTTTAATCACTTTCTAGTAAATGTTTCATAAAATATCCTTAAAAGAAGAAAAGCTTTGTTTAAAAGAAATTAAAGACATTTTCTGCCTTAGGTATAACCTCATTTCAGTAAAACAATACTAAGCCCATGGGGATCAAAGATTTTAAAAAACAAGTGTGCTTTAACCAGAATTAGGCAATTCTTTAGTATGTCATCCCACAATATGAGATGTGAATAAGACACTTTGTAAAGCATAAACGTAAGATGTTATTATTAGTAGCAATACCATTACAAAACACTCTTAACTATCTGACCTTGAGAAAAGTGACTAGATAGTCTCCTGTGGGGCCAAAAGGAACAACAATATGAAACTCATGAAGACAGAGAAATGCACAGAAAAACAGAAATGAGAGGAGAAGCCCTGGTTTACTCTTTGGCCCTGGCAAGGGAAAGGTTCACTTCTTCCTCTGAGAATGGAGCAAAGGAAGTGAATAGAGGATAATGTTGAGGGGGTATGAGGTATGGAATTATGGAAAAGATAGACTCAGGAGGGATAGCTTTGGTTTACTTGATCGAGTGTGAGGTAAGTTCCTCTGCTAAGAGGAAGGGAGAGGAATGTTGTAGTTGGATTGAGAGAAGTTTATAATAAATACTGGGAAGTGTGATAGTAAGTCAATAAGGGAAGAGTGCAGCGAGGGACAAATTGAGATCAAATAACAAATTTTACTGTCCCAGTCTACACAGTTGTGTGACTTCCTCTGTGTAAGAGAAAAGGTAGGTGATATGGATACAACAGGATTTGGGTTTGGAAAGATATGAGTAGCAGGAGGACAAGGAGGAAAGGGACTTGAGAGTAGAGAAGAGCTTAACTATAGTGTCAAGATTTGAAAAGGAGATAAGGTGGTCCGAGTAAGGTTGACCATGTCACTCTTCTATTCAATAAACTCCAAAGGCTCTTCATTTTACATTAAGATCAAATATTAACATTGTCATATAAAGCTCTTTAAAACCATACCTCATACTCCCTTTCCATTTTTCCAGCTCTAAAACACATGAATTTCAAGGAAGAGAGGTGATTAATGAAAATAATAAGAAAGGGGTCTAATGTGTCTGTGCCTACAGTCTTAGCTCTGTTGCTCACCTGATCATTGATACCCTTGTGTAGGGTTCTCCAGGATTTCCCTTAACTGGAATATTATCTTTGTAAGGAAGAATATTTCTTGATTTAATCAATCAGAGCAAGTGTGAACAGGGCCTGTAAACCTTTTGAATCAAAGCCACTGAGTGAGAAACTTAGTCACATCCTAAGGAATTTGTATAAAAGAAACTGTCTCAGAACCAGATTGAAATTCTGAGGGTCTAGCAGTGGAGAAAAAGGCATGGAATAATATAGAACTAAACCAAGAACAGGCAGCCCCTGGGCAACTATTGAAAAGAGAAAGACAAGGTAAGACTAAACTGTGGCAGAGAAGGAAAGATGACTATTGGCTCTATAGGCATTTCAGGGACTGACTACCAGTGTAGACACAGACTCAGAGACTGAAGGAAATCCTTAAAAAAAGGTCTGTTCGTTCCCCAGCTCTTACTGGTATCTGGCTATCCATACATAATACAATATTATCAGCTGTTTTGTTACTCAAATGTCAGTAACCTGAATTTTTGCCTCAACTAGTCAGTCAATAAGCATTTATTAAGCATCTACTTTGTGCCAGGCACTATGTTAAGAGCTAGGGATACAAAAAGAGGTAAGGACCCTTGCCCTCAAGGAACTCACAATTTACTGGGGGAGGTAACAAGCAAATAAATATGTATAAACAAGCTATATAAAAGATAAATGGGAAATAATTAGCAGAGATGAGGAACTAGAATTAAGAGGGCTTTGGAAAGTCATTCTGTAGAAGACAGAATTTTAGTTGGAACTTGAAGGAACTCAGTGAACCCAGGAGGTGGTAATGAAGATGGAGAACATTCCAAGCATGAAGACAGTCAGAGAAAATGCCTGGAACCAAGAGCTGGAGTTAACTGCAGAGAGATATAAATGTAAATTTAGGAAAAGAGTCTAAATGTTAGGAATTTCCCTAACTGGGCGCTCAGAATGATTGTGGTTAAACTCAAAACTTTCTACCTAAATAAATTTCCTAAAGTTGCAGAGAAGGGAACCCATGGGACTTGGGGGCCACTATATTGTTCTTTAGATTAAAAATGACTTAATTATTGTAACTATGTTACAGGGAAATAGAAAAAGGGCTTTAGTAAGGGCACGATATAATGAGACCAATAAGACGTTTTGAGCTTCTTGGATTAAAAATCTTATTAGTCAACCAATCAATCCACCAGCATTTATGAAATGCTTACTTTGTTCTAGGCATTGTGCTATACATTGGGGACACAAAACCAAAAATTAAATAGTGCCTTCTCTCAAGGAATTTACATTCTATTGGGAGCAGGACAATTACACACACACACATACTATATATATGTATGTATAGCATGTTTGTATATGTGTGTGTATGCATATATCCATATAGCACACACATACTACATGTACATATATATTTACAAAATACTTTCAAAATAAAAACTACACAATTGGGGTGGGGGAGGGAGGTGATGCACTAGCAGCTGGGAAGATCAGAAAAGGTCTCATCTAGGAGGTGACCTTTGAGCTGAATCCTGAAAGAAACCAGGTATTCTAAGGGGAAGAGGTGAGGAGGAAGTGCATTCCAAGCATGAGGCAGGGTAGCCTGTGCAAAGGTGGAAGATAAAGGCTGGGGATGGAATGCATGTAAGGACCAGCAAAGTCAATTTGGCTAGAGCAGGGAGGTCAGTTTGGCATGGACCATTAAGTGTAGTAATGTCTAATAAAGCAGGAAATGTAGGTTGGGGACAGATTTTTTTTTTTTTTTTTTTTTTTTTTTTTTTAAATGCAATTTATTTATTTAACATATTTGGTTTTCAGCATTGATTTTCACAACAGTTTGAATTACAAATTTTCTCCCCATTTCAGCCCCCCCCCCCCACTCCAAGATGGCGTATATTCTGGTTGCCCTGTTCCCCAGTCAGCCCTCCCCTCTATCACCCCCCTCCCCTCTCATCCCCTTTTCCCTTCCTTTCTTGTAGGGCAAGATAAATTTCTAAGCCCCATTGCCTGTGTATCTTATTTTTTAGTTGCATACAAAAAGTTTTTTTGTTTTTGAACATCTGATTTTAAAACTTTGAGTTCCAAATTCCCTTCCCTCTTCCCTTCCCACCCACCCTCCCTAAGAAGTTGAGCAATTCAACCTAGGCCACACATGTATTATTATGTATAACCCTTCCACAATATTCATGTTGTGAAAGGCTAACTACATTTTGCTCCTTCCCAACCCATCCCGCTTTATTGAATTTTCTTCCTTGACCCTGTCCCCTTTCCAAAGTGTTTATTTTGATTACCTCCACCCCCATCTGCCCTCCACTCCATCATCCCCCCGCCTTTTATTTTTATTTTTATCTTCCTCCCTCTTCTTTCCTGTGGGGTAAGATACCCAACTGAGTATGTATGGTATTCCCCCTCAGGCCAAATCTGATGAGAGCAAGGTTCACTCATTCCCCCCTCACCTGCCCTCTCCCCTCCTCCCACAGAACTGCTTCCTCTTGCCACCTTTATGCGAGATAATCCATCCCATTCTATCTCTCCCTATCTCCCTCTCTCAGTATGTTACTCTCTCATCCCTTAATATCATTTTATTTCTTTTAGATATCTTCCCTTCATCCTCAACTCACCCTGTGTCTGCTCTCTCTCTTTTACATATATATATACACATACATACACATACATACATATACACATAGATACATACATACATACACATTCACTTATATATATACTTAAACATATATATATATATGTATATATATATATACATGCATATTCCCTTCAACTACCCTAATACTGAGGTCTCATGAATCATACTCATCATCTTTCCATGTAGGAATGTAAACAAAACAGTTCAACTTTAGTAAGTCCCTTGCAATTTCCGTTTCTTGATTACCTTTTCATGCTTCTCTTGATTCTTGTGTTTGAAAGTCAAATTTTCTATTCAGTTCTGGTCTTTTCACTGAGAAAGCTTGAAAGTCCTCTATTTTATTGAAAATCCATATTTTGCCTTGGAACATGATACTCAGGTTTGCTGGGTAGGTGATTCTAGGTTTTAATCCTAGCTCCATTGACCTCCGGAATATCGCATTCCAAGCCCTTCGATCTCTTAATGTAGAAGCTGCCAGATCTTGGATTATTCTGATTGGGTTTCCACAATACTCAAATTGTTTCTTTCTGGCTGCTTGCAGTATTTTCTCCTTGATCTGGGAGCTCTGGAATTTGGCAACAATATTCCTAGGAGATTTCTTTTTGGGATCTATTTGCGGAGGCGATCGATGGATTCTTTCAATTTCTATTTTGCCCTGTGGCTCTAGAATATCAGGGCAGTTCTCCTTGATAATTTCCTGAAAGATGGTATCTAGGCTCTTTTTTTGATCATGGCTTTCAGGTAGTCCAATAATTTTTAAATTATCTCTCCTGGATCTATTTTCCAGGTCAGTGGTTTTTCCAAGGAGATATTTCACATTGTCTTCCATTTTTTCATTCCTCTGGTTCTGTTTTATAATATCCTGATTTCTCATAAAGTCACTAGCTTCCACTTGCTCCAATCTAATTTTTAAAGTAGTATTTTCTTCAGTGGTCTTTTGGACCTCCTTTTCCATTTGGCTAATTCTGCCTTTCAAGGCATTGTTCTCCTCATTGGCTTTTTGGAGCTCTTTTGCCATTTGAGTTAGTCTATTTTTTAAGGTGTTGTTTTCTTCAGTATATTTTTCAGTATTTTTTTGGGTCTCCTTTAGCAAGTCATTGACTTGTTTTTCGTGGTTTTCTCGCATCCTTCTTATTTCTCTTCCCAATTTTTCCTCTACTTCTCTAACTTGCTTTTCCAAATCCTTTTTGAGTTCTTCTATGGTCTGGGGCCAGTTCATGTTTTTCTTGGAGGCTTTGGTTGTAGGCTCTATGACTTTGTTGTCTTCTTTAGGCTGTATGTTTGGTCTTCTTTGTCACCAAAGAAAGAATCCAAAGTCTGAGACTGAATCTGGGCGCGTTTTCGCTGCCTGGCCATATTCCCAACCAACTAACTTGACCCTTGAGTTTTTCAGTGGGGTATGACTGCTTGTAGATTACAGAGTTCTATGTTCTATGTTTGGGGGGGAGGTGCCAGCTCTGTCAGAGCCGCACTCCTCCTTCCCCAAGGACCCCCAGTCCAGACTGGGCTCAGATCTTCGGCAGGCTGTGCACCCCTGCTCTGATCCGCCACTTAATTCCTCCCACCAGGTGGGCCTGGAGCCGGAAGTAACAACAGCTGTAGCTGCCCCACCTCCGCTGCCCCCGGGGCTGGAAGCCGAACCGCGAACTCCTTCCACTCCCGCAGCTTTTCCCACTAACCTTCTCCGCAGTCTTTGGTGTTTGTGGGTCGAGGGGTCTGGTAACTGCCGCAGCTCACATATTCAGGGCGCTAGGGCCCCCTCCGCCCGGCTTCTGGTCTGGATCGTCCACGCCGCTCAGGCTGGGCTCTGCTCCACTCCGTTCCCAGCTCCCAGCTCCCAGCTCCCAGCTCCGTGTGGAATAGAGCTCACCCAGAGACCATCCGGGCTGTCCTGGGCTGGAGCCCTGCTTCCCTCTGCTGTTCTGTGGGTTCTGCCGTTCTAGAATTGGTTCAGAGCCATTTTTATAGGTTTTTGGAGGGACTTGGGTACGGAGCTCACTCTAGTCCGTGCTTACCAGCCGCCATCTTGGCTCCGCCCCCTGGGGGGACAGATTTGAAAGACTTTAAATGCCAAACCAAGGAATCTGTGTTTTGTCAGTATTATAAGCAGGAGTGTGTTGGAGCCAGCTTAAAGTTTAGGAGAGTCAATTGTTAAATTTTCAGTGGGAGCCATTATGCTTCAGAAACCACAAATGCTACAAATCAGGGTTCAATTTATTGTTTTGTTGATTGTCTAGACTTAAGAAAGTGAAGGAGAAATATTCATAACTCATATTAAATTTGAAAGTATATCATGTGTACTTTTTTCCTCCTGAGGAAGTCAGTTGTTAAACATTTACCATCACACCCCTGATTATAAGCACTATATAGAGTTATAAGAATTATACAGAAACAGGGTGATGTGCATAAGAACATCACTGAATTTCTTTCTCACTGGTCAAGTTTTCTTTATTAGGAACAAGTCCCCTCTATTAAGGCTGGATTCTTTTTGCCCACCCAGGCTCCTCTAAGCCATAGCTGTCCCCGCCCTCTCCTTCCTGTTGGACCAGAAGCTAAGCTGCTGCTTATGTGTCATCCCTGTGAAACTCCCAGAACAATCTGTTCCCAATCCTTATTACGCCTTCCTTCTTTCCCAAACTCAGCCTGCTTTCCTGCCCTTTCCCAGAAGATCTCCAAAAACAAGCAGGAGGGAGGAATTGGCTCAGGAAACCCAGACAGATCCAGTTTGCTCAAACAGAGCAATTTTGTGGTTGTCACCTCTAGGGGGTCCTGAGTCTTTTGGCCTCCTGTTGCCTGACAGAGAAACATAAAACGATGGGGAGAACTTAGGCTGAACTTCCTTCCCTACACTTTCCTCCAGTCCCCTCCCTCATTCCCACCTGATACAAATTAGAAATACAGTGGAAAACCATCCCTTCTTATCTCTGCATCTTAGAACCCCTAGCTTCCTTCAAATCCTAGCTAGTGATACCTCCTACCTAGACCCCCCAACTGCCAGTTGAATCCCCCTACTCCCAAATTACTACACATAGTAATTATATATATATATACATATATATATACTTATGTATGTATATGTATGTGTGTATACACATCCCCATTAGATTGTGAGCTCCTTGAGGGCAGGGACTGTCTTTTGCCTTTTTGCCTTTTTGTATCCCTAATGCTTAGCACAGGGACAGGCACATAATAAGTGCTTAATAAATGTTAACTGAATTGAATTAAATGCACGTATTACATGCATCTGCTTTTCGTCGTTCATTTGTTTCAGTTGTATCCGACTCTTTGTGACCCCGTTTGGGGTTTTCTTGGTAGAAATACTAGACTGGTTTGCCATTTCCTTCTCTAGCTGATTTTATACATGAGGAAACTGAGGTAAAGAGGGTTAAGAAACTTGCCCAGTTCCTGTGTTCCTAAATGTCTGAGACTGGGTTTGAACTCAGGGAGATGAGTCTTCCTGACTCCAGGCTGGGCACACTATCCATTGTGCCACCTACTGCCACCTATGCATATGTAAATATATAATATATCACGTGTGTATATGTGCAGATGTCATCTCCCCCATTAAGATGATTTCATTTTTGTTTTTATATCCCCAGCACCTAGCAGATTGTGTCTGGCACATAAAAGGCCTTTATTAAATGCCTGTTGGTTGAGAAAAATGTTTTATTGATGTCAAAAGCCTGTCAAACTCTCTAAGATTCAATTTCCCCAGCAGTAAAATGATGGAGTTGGGCCATAATGGTCTTGAAGAGCAGAAACCTTCCTCCTTTCCCTAGAGTAGGGGTATCTACAGGGCAGAATGGCGTATGTATCATCAGATATAGACACCATGTACTGTGATCTCATTCAATCTTTTTCCCTTGGTTAAAAAGGAGGGTTCCCTTTAGCAGGTGGGGGAATATCCAAAAATGACTATTATGTAAACACAAAAAGCATCAATAATTTTTTTTAAAATGAGGATGTTTGGCCTAGGTGGACTCTAGGGTCATTTCTGGTTCTGTCATTCCACATTTTGTGTTTTCACGTCCAACGCTCCGAGGTTCCTTCCAGCTCCAACATCCTGTGTTTCTTTCATTTCCCTCTTAGCCTCTCCTGCACAGGCCCACAGAAGGCTGAGCTCTGGAGGGCGGAGCAGAGATAGTGTTTTATGAGCTTGGCTTCTATGCCTTGGCAACAGGCAGAAAAGGGAAATAGGGTGGGGTGGGGAGTGGAGGGGGTGGGACAAAAGAACTGGAACTAAGGAGTAATGAAGAAAAAAATAATGTGCTAATCTCAGGCAGCTCTAGCCTGGATCAACAAAGACATGGTTAAGATAAAGAGATTTTGGTGCTGAGGGGTGGGATTAGGGAGGGGACCTAAGCATCTATTATCCACAAAACAGAGCAGAAAGATTTTTTTTTTTTCTGAAGTCTAGGAGTGACTCAGTGCCCAAAGATTCTTGAACTCATCAAGAAACATTGGCTGAGTCCTTACTGTGGGCAGGGCCCTGTGCCAGGTGCTGTGGGGGCTGCAAAGACATAGTAGACAGTTCTGTCCCCTCCTCTGTATTCTTACTGCCACCAGCCTAGGATAGGACCTCATCACAGCCTGCCTAGGGTTTTGCAATAAGCTCATAGATCATCCCTCCTCCAAGCTCTCCTCACCCCATTCTACAATTCATAGGACTGATAGGATAGTTTTTTCTGTGCGTAGTTCGGGTTCTATTGCTTCTCTACTTAAAAATCTTCTGGGGGTCCCTACCAACTCCCAAGTAAAGTTCATGTTTCTTTACCTGGCATTCAGGGCCCTTTACAATCTGGAACCACTCTACCTTTTCAGCCTAATTTCATATCACTCCCTCCAAGTATACTCAAATCCAAGGGCATGAGACAGAGGAAGAAACATGGGATTTGGAATCAAACCGGGCTAGGTTTGAACCCTTATTCTGCTGTTTACTACTTGGATGACCTGGGGAAAGTCACTAACTCTGTGGGCCTCAATTTCCTCATCTATAAAATAAGAGGTTCTTGGGCCCCTTCCAGCTCTAGATCTAGGAGCCTAAAACATTTTTCTGTCCTTGAAGACTTTGCTCATGATGTTTCCCACGTGTCACATGTCCACTTTCCCTCTATTTGCCTGCTGAAAGACAATTTATCTTTTAAAGTCCAACTCAGATTCCATTTTCTTCATGAAACCTTCCTCGATCCATATGATTAGTAATGAACTTTCCGAACCCTCAGACTCTACATAACACTGTTCAGGTAATGTGGTCACCACGTCGTGTTGTGTACCCAGCATTTAGCACAGTGCCTGGCATATAGTAGGTGCTTAATAAATGTTTATTGACTGATTTGCTATTATTATACTCTGTATTGCTGTCAGGAAGAACTGAATTTGAAATTCTGCCTCATATTAGCTGTGCTAGACCCTGGGTAAGTCATTTAAACTCTCTCAGCCTCGGATGCCTCACCTATGAAATGGGGACGATAACAGGACCGATTTAGCAATGTTTTGTGAGGACCAAATAAGATAATATCCATAAAACACTTTGCAAATTTTAAATGCTATCTCAGTTAGCTATTATATCCCCCTACTATATGACTGTGAACATCATGAGGATTAAATGGCATAACATTTGTAAAATGTTTAGCACAGTGCCTAGCACATAGTAGTAGGTGCTTAATAAGTGCTTCTCTTCTCATGAATATAGGAGATTTCGTATCTTCTTCAGGACTAGCACAGGGCCAGTTAAGAGTTTTGTAAGGAGCTGCTGAATGTTGAATGTTTTACTAACTCTATAGTCATCGGGGAACTAGGACAATGGCACAAGGCTATTTATCTCAGATGACCAATGCTTAAAGTGAGGGGATTGAGACAGTAAGTGCTATAGAAATTTAGAGGAATGAGACATCCCTGTGAGCTGGGAGTGCTCAGGAAAGGCTTCCTGGATGATGAGGTATGGTAGCTTTTAGCCTTCTCTGTTTATTCTTGTACCTGAGGGATCCGATCTGTCTATGTAATTGGCACCCTGGCCTATAATTCTATATCTTCAAGGGAGTGTAGCATCTTTAATGTGGTGGCAAAAAGAGGATGGCCCTGTATTTTTCTCTCTTTCAATATGAGTCATGTCATTTTAGAGTAAGCCTCCATTTTAGTAGAAATGGATGGTCCCATCCAAACCCTATGGTTTGGCTTTCTTCTCCCCCAGTTCTTGCACAAGGCCAGTCAAAAGACAAACTAACTCTAATTCTCCCCTGTCTGGAATCTGAAGGCCAGTGATAGATTGGCAGACATCAACCTCTTGATGTCATTGGTCCTCTTTGAGAAGGAAGGATGAACAACAACAACATATTAGGAAGTCTTTATCCCTTCTTCTGATATACAGCAAACCACACCCAATGAGTGGTTGACTAACCACTGGAAACTTAGCATGACTATATACATTTTTTCTCTACACAATATGATATAAAATACGTGTAAAGTGGCCCTCATTCAAAAGCCTGCTTCACCCTTAAAGACTTTTCTATGAGCCAAATGATGCTTCTTCATGCCATGTAACTACGGATGAAATAAAACTTTTTACTGACTTGCACTAAAAATTATAAGCAGCGGGATTTTTTGGTATATCAAATTTACAAATGACACAAAACTGGAAACAATAGTGAACACATTGTTTGACAGGGTCAGGATTCAAAAAGGACTTGACAGGCTAGAACATTGTGTCAAATTTAATAGGATGAAATTTAGTAGAGAGAAATGTCAAGTCTTACATAAGTTTAAAAAATTGACTTAAGTGTAAGATGGAGGAGATATGGTTCAACAGTAGTTTATCTAAACAAAGTCTTCTTTAGTCAGTTAATCAACAAACATTTATTAACTACACATTATGTGCCAGGCGCTGTGCCAAGTGCTGGGGATACAAAGAAAGACAAAAGACAGTCCCTGCTCTCAAGGAACTCACTGTCTATTGTGGTTGACAACATGCAAATAACTGTGTTTGGGAGAGCCCAATAACTCTTGAGGCATAGGACTTTTAGTTAACTTTAATTGTTAAGAAGTTTTTCCTTGCATCAAGCTTAAACTTGCCTCTGGATATGTACAGGCAGTTTTCAGGGGAAGAAATCAAAGCTATCTATAGTCGTATGCAAAATGCTCTAAGTTACTATTGATTATATTGATAAATTAAAACAACTCTGAGGTACCACCTCACACCTCTCAGATTGACTAATATGACAGAAGAGGAAAATGATAAATGTTGGAGGGGATGTGGAAAAACTGGGACACTAATCTATTGTTGGTGAGGTTGTGAACTGATCCAACCATTCTGGAGAACAATTTGGAACTATTCCCAAAGATCTCTAAAACTGCCTACCCTTTGACCTAGCAATATCATTACTAGGTCTGTATCCCAAAGAGATCAAAGAAAAGGGAAAAGGACCTACATGCACAAAAATATTTATAGCAGCTCATTTTCTGATGGCAAAGAATTGGAAGTTGAGGGGATGCGCATCAACTGGAGAATGACTGAACAAGTTGTGGTATATGAATATAATGGAATGCTATTGTGCTATGAGAAATGGTAAGCAGATGGATTTTAGAAAAACCTGGAAAGACATACATGAACTGATGCAAAGTGAAGTGAGGAGAACATTGTACACAGTAACAACAACATTGTGCGATGATCAACTATAAATAACTTAGCTCTTCTCAGCAATATAATGATCTAAGACAATTCCAAAAGACTCATGATGAAAAATGCTAACCACATCTAGAGAAAGAATTGTTGATCTGAATACAGATCAAAACACATTATTTTCACTTTTTAAATTTTTTTGTGCTATTCTTCTTTTGGTCTCTTCTTTCACAACATAACTAATACTGAAATGTTTTGCATGATTGCACATATATAACCTATATCAAATTTCTTACTTTCTTAGGGAAGGGAGAGAGAAAATTCAGAACTCACAATGTTTAAAAAATGAATGTTAAAAATTGTCTTTACATGTAATTGGAGAAAATGAAATACTATTAATAAATAAATAAATTGGACTCTTTGTGACTTCTAGCCATTGATGCTCATTTTACCCCCTGTGGTCAGTTGGACCAATTTAATCACTCTCTTAATGCAGCCCAAGATCACAATCACTTTCTGTCATGTCAAACTACTGATGCATATTAAGCTTTCATTTCATTAAAACCCCTAGATCTTTTACACTCTGTCTAACCATGCTTTCCTCATCTTGTACTCGTGAAGATGATTTTTTGAACCCAAGTATAACACTTTACATTTATCCCCCAGTGAATTTCATCTTATTCAGCATGGCCCAGTGTTTCTAGTTTGTCAAAATATTTTTGAATCTTGACTCTGTCATCTAGTGTCTTAACCATCTCTACCAACTTTGTGTCATTTGATAGTAGTCTTGCTTTGTTTGACAACCAGAGTGCAAAACTCACTGAAAATCAGACCTATCCCAAAGTGAAGTGAACCAACAGTGTTGTAGGAACCTTCTTTGGAGGTCCTTAAATAAAGCCTGAATGGCCACTTGTCAAGGATAGCATAGAGGAGATTATTGTTCAGTTATGGGTTGTACTAAATCTCAGTGACTCTTTACAACTTTTAGATTCTGTCATAGGTAGCTAAGTGTCACAGTGGATAGAACACTGGATCTGGACTCAGATACTTAGTACTTTTGTGACACTGTCATACAAAAAAATGTGTCACTTAACCACTATTTGCCTCAGTTTTATCACCTGTAAAATGATGATAATGATAGCACCTACCTTCCAAGTTGTTATGAGGATAAAATGAGATAATGTGCAAATCTTAAAGTGCTATGTAAAGGTTTTAAATTATTTAGCTTTCCAATAGGCAAAGGATTTTCCTGTTTATGGCACAATGGATAGAGTGCTGCACTTGGAATCAGGAAGACTCATCTTCTTGAGTTCAAATCTGGCCTCAGATGCCTACTAGGTGTGTGACCCTGGGCAAGTCACTTAGTCCTGTTTGCCTCAGTTTCCTCATTTGTAAAATGATCTGGAGAAAGAAATTGCAAACTACTCCAATATCTTTGCCAAGAAAACCTCAAAATGGGGTCATGGAGAGTCAGATACAACTAAAACGACTGAACAACAAAAATTCATTATACCCTTTGATCTTCATAATATTATTGATAATAACATTTACACAAAACTTTAAAGTAAACTGGGAACTATCCCATATGAATTAGGTAGTACAAATATAATTGTTGCCATTTTGGAGATGAGGAAAGTAAAACAGAGAGATTAAATAACTTTTGCGTGATCACATGGCTAGTAAATGTCACAACACAGCAGTGTGACTTAGAACAGGAATTAATCTGCTCGCTAGATGAATGTGGAAACAGAGGCAACAAATAAGGGAAGGCATTGGGTTGTAGTGGAAAGAGTGCTATGTGGTCTCGTTTTGGTCAGTTCCCAAGTACCCCACGGAGTAGGGACCACACACACATTGAGTGAAGGCTTTTTCTCCCCCAATAAAATTGAACCAAATGGAATAAAAGATAGGGTTTTGGAGAGTTGCTATGCAAAAGGAAATGGGCTCAGACTCAATCTTGCTTGGGATATAGGCCAAGAACATACTCGGTTGCTTTCCTTCAGATGGTGGCCAACACTGTTAAGATGGAAGTCAGAGAATGGAAGAATTTCAGAGTTGGCAGCCACCTCGGAGTTGATCAAGGACCAGCCTTATAGTTACATGAATCCGCTCTATAACACTTCCAACAAGTGGTTATCCAGCCATTGTTTGAAGACCTCCAGTGAGGTCTCACTACTTCCTGAAGCAGCAACTCATTCTACTTTTCATAGCTCTATCAGGAATTTTTTTTTTCTTTACATTGTTGGTTCCCGTTTAGTAGACTGTGAACTCCTTCCATGAAAACGATCCAAGTAGTTCTTGCTGAAAATTCTTAAATAGAATTTTAAGCAGTAAATAATTGCCCAAATATTTTATAATTAGAGTTTTATAATCTTATATTTCGAGCTTCCATAATTATAGGTAGAATACGTTTATAATTATAATTATATCATATAAATTTTAATTTGAGCTTTTTGGGACAAAAGCTGTCATTATAGTTACTGTAGACACTTAATGAATACATCTAAAAGAGTATCGTGAGTATATATTAAATTACCCTCGGGCTTCACAACACTTTTTTTGTTGCTGTTCAAAGGGGTTTGTAGAACAACGACAAAAAAACCCCACCATGAACCAATGCCTTATATTAAGAATAAATTTGCCTCTTTGAAACTCATCAATTGTTCCTTTTTTTAACCTCTGAGGCTATGCTTAATATGCATAATGGATTAAAAAAAACCAACAGCACAGGTACAGGATGGGGTACAGATTAAAAAACCCAATGGCACAGGTACAAGAAGACATATTTTGGGGAGGAGAACATAGAGTTCCGATGGATTGTAAATTCAATATGAGTCAACAATTTAACAACAGTTGCAGCCTAAGTTCAAATTAGTGCTTTCATGAGTAGCATTGCAGTGTCTAGTATAATGGAGGTGACAGTCCCATTATAGTCTGCTCTAGCCCAACCAATCGGGAGTACTGTGTTCAGTTCCAGACAAAACATTTTAGGAAGAACATCGACAAGTCCAGAGGAGGGCAGGCAGGATGTCCAGGGACTGGAAACCATGTGACATGAAGAGCAGTTGAAGGAATATAGCCTTTAGAAAAGAAGCCTCAGGGGATACAATTTCTGACTTCAAATATATGAGCAAGGATCATCAAGTGGAAGATACTAGAAGGAAGATTTGGACTTGATATAAGGGCATGCTAATCCTAACAGTCAGTGCTATCTGACAGTGTCATGGGCTGCCTTGTTAGAGAGTGAGTTTCCCGGTCTCTTGTGCTGTTCAAGAAGTCTGAATGACCATTGCTGAGCAATGTTGAAGTGGGGATTTCCACTTCATTAAGAGTTGGAGTAGATTATGTTGAAAGTTCCTTCCAACTCTGAGAATATATAATTTTATGAAAGCTGGTACCTCAGGCTGATGACTTGATTATATTCTTAGGGTGGCTGATACATAGGATAATAGATTTAGAGCTAGAAGGAACATTAGAGATCATTAATTCAATTCCTTTGTTTTACAGACAAGTAAACTGAGGCCCCAAGAGGTTGAATGGCTTGATCATGCATCATGTTCATTGAACTACATTGTTGCTTTATTGTGGGGACATAAAATGGGATGTCCCCTGGGTACCATCATTTAGAATTCAGAACAAATTCTTTCCCAGTATTTCTTGAGGGAGTTGAGCAGCCCCAAGCTAGAATTTGACAGTTGTTTGCAGGCCAGGAGTACTTAGAAATTAATTCAGGCTGTCAAAGCAGGAAAGAGAGGTTGGGTGGGATAGCAGAAAAGAACTCGGGATTTGAAATCAGAGGACCTAGATTTACATTTCAACTCTGCTACTTAAGACTTATGACATCTTGAACAATTCATTTCCCTTCTCTGTCCCTTAATTTCTTCATGTGTAAAATGAGATGAAAGAAAGAAAGAGTAATCAATGGATTTGCCCATGTGCTCCACTGATACCTTTTTAATGTCTAAAGAAATCAAGGAAACCCACTAGCAAGTTAGCTGGCTGCCTTGTGGCCAGTTTATGGGAGGACACAGACAAGAGTCATGTAAGATAGGCTGGCATGGAGGTGTCCAAGTCTGCATCATTGAATAGATGATTTCTAAATCCTGCTCTAAATCTAAATGCTCTAAATCCTATCTCCTCTGGGCTCCAAAGAATATCTTGGAAGGACATTGCAAATGGACGATGAGTCGGGTCCAAAACTGAGCAAAAGAAGGAGGGCAGGCTGCATTTCCTGAAACAAAAGCCCATCTTTTTATTACAAATATTCTTATTGCTGTTATATGGATGTGAGTCTTGGAACACTACTGAAGAACAGAAAATTAGTATCGCCCAGGGAGCAATGCAAAGGCATATAGCAGTGTGAACTGGCTGCAACATATTACAAACAAGGAATCATGATGGAGAAGTGGTGCAAAAGATGTTATAAAAAAGGAATGGTTGAAAAAGGATATGAGCTGCTCATATGGTCACAGCAAAGAGTAACCAATGGATTAACCCATGTGCTCCATTGATATCTTTTCAATGTCAAGAGAAACCAAAGAAACCTACTAGCATGTTAACCAGCTGCTTTGTGGTCAGTTTGTGGAAGGACACAGACCAGAATCATGTAGAATGGGCGTTGATGGGTCTAAATGCGCATCCATGGAAGGGAAGGCCCATATCAATGTTATCACATATCCATCTGGGCACTGGGAGCAGCTAGTTCTGCTGTTATGAGAGAAGCTATGTGGCACAGCACAGGAAAGACCTGGTTTCATATTTTATCTCTAGCTTTTATTAGCAGAGTATCACTGAGTCTCAGTTTCCTTTTCTGTCAATTAGGGATATTAATATTTGTTCCCTACTTCACAGCGCTGTTGTGATGAAAGTGTTTTGAAAACCTTAAAGGGTCATAGAAATGCGAGCTATTATTTTATTCTGGTTGATATTTGGTGGATCTGTGATCCCGTCGACGTGGATACAAAGAAAAGCAAAAGACAATTCACAGTCTTATTGGGGAGATGACATGCAAATAACTGTTAGAGTAATGGTGACTCATGCCTTGAAAGCCCAGACTGACAAAGGCCTGCATGTCTGTCATCCAAGAACCAGACTAAGTGTATACAGTTATCCCTTCCACATCATAGGGGTTAGGGGCGTGGAAACCCCATATTCTGAAAAATCTGTGTAAAAATTTTTTCACCCTCTCTTCGTACCAGAGAAGAAGTCTGAACTTTTTCTTTTTCCTTTATGGGGTGTTTAGAGTGCCTTATTGTAAAATTTGGGTTGATATTATGCAGTACTATACATATATTTTATGGCTGTCTGGGTTTCTAAATTTTTTCTGTGTTTGCTGGCCTTCACACTGAGGCTTCTGCAAAACTTCTCCCCAAATTTCCATTTAATTTCTTATGCCAACCTGTGATATATCAAAACCGCGATGGGGAAAGTTGTAATATGGAGGGATAAATGTAGACTAGAGGCTGCCCATCAGGTTAGCTGTAGGGTGATGAATGCCGGCACCATAGCAGATAGAGCATTGGGCCTGGAGTCAGGAAGACCTGAGATCAGATCCAGCCTCAAACATTTACTGACTGTGTGACCCTAGGTATGTTATTTAATCTCTATCCATCTCAGTTTCCTCATCAGTAAAATGGATATATAATAGTACCTACTTCCCAAGGTTATCACAAGGATCAAATGAAGAAATATTTGTAAAGCAATTTGCAAACCTTAAAGTGCTATGTAAATGTTATATAAAATGTTACATGAATGTTTTTATCATAACAAAGGCTTAAGAAGGAGCGGGCCCTGACTCTGTAGAGGAGAGGGCCCATTATTGATAAAATCATAGGGGCTTGAAGTATGGAAGCAGTTAGTGGTAATGCCTCTTTCCTGTGTCCTGAGCACAGTCCTTTCTCATGGTTTAAAATACTGCACTGACTGTATCCTTGCAAAATATTTCCCCAGAATTGTTTCCCAACATACAGTAGAATAAATGATCTAAAGACAGTTCCCTGGGACACAGGGTAGAGAAATTCAATGTGAGCTAATTTCCTATAACAAGATTTGTATCCAACAGAAGTGAATGAAATTGAATAATTGCTGACAGTCTTAGATGCATATTTGCTCAAGGCGAATAAATGAGCTTGTACCGGGAGAGCCCTGGCTTCATGGCCTTCCCTCTCCTTCTCCCCACAGCCTTGAGCCTGCTTGGATTATTTTTCCTGGCTCCTGCCTCCATAGCTTTCTCTTCCTCCTGACACTCTGATAGTGTCTCTTTCCTCATTTTTCTTGATTTCTAAGCCTCCTTTTTCCATGCCTCTAAGCAAAGAGAAACTTGGACTGTCACAGCTGCAAGGGTCCTCCCCAAGCTTTTAGTTTAACCCCATCATTAGGAAACCGAGGCCCCAAAAGAGGACGTACCAATGAGTGACTTTGATATTTGGTGGATCTATGATCCCGTCGACGTGGATATTTCCCTCTACAATACAGAAGGCAACCCATCCATGACCTTTCATCCTCAGTTGTGGTGGTCTGTGCTTTCCCACAAATCCTTCTTTTGGGGTCTGCAGAAAGTGCTAAGGGTCTCGTTCTCTTGACATCACATGTTTAGCAACGGAGCCTACATACAGGCTTTCCTTCAGCTAGCCACATGGATGTCTGACCTTATTTCCTGGCCATTCGCCAATCTATTGACATCATTTACACTATATCCTATATGCATTTCTTACTTAATAATATGTTGCAGTCTGCTCACACCCACCATGAGCCTTTCCATACTCTCATTTTCCTACGTTTATGGTCTGTGATATTCCAATACCTGTAGCCACACAGGACTAGCTGGAAAATATTGTTGCTGTCGTTAATGGGCCTCTCTTTAGGAGACAAGTTTAGCTGGCTTTCGATTCTAGCCAATGAGTTAGTGGCAATTAATGCAGGCTTTCCCTTCAGTCAGCGAACATCTATTGAGTGTCTCCTAGGATCACAGTTGCATAGATTTAGAAATAGAAGGGAACCGGGAGATTTGCCCAGATAATAATGCCAGGAAATAAGAGAGCCAAGATTTGAGCCCAAAACCTGACCCCAAAGTCAGCAGTCTTTCCACTACCCCATGATACCCTACTTAGCTTAAGGCCCCATGCTGAGTATAGTCCAAGCAGAGACAATGCCCTATTTAAAGATCAATTAATCAGTCAAAATGCATTTATTAAGCACCATTACATGCCAGATATTATGCCAAGCTCTAGGGACACAAATGCAGAAGTGAAACATTCTCTACCTATGAGTATCACATTTTTCATGAAGTATTTCCTGATCTCCAAAACAGCTAGAGCCCCCTCCTGTAATCATAACCTTACACATGTTTTCTGTGTGTATGTGTATATATTGTATGTATGTATATATACACATATATACATATATATATATACACAAACACAAATATAGATAAAGATTTTGTCTCCATGTGAGAATGTCTTTGTATCCACAGCACCTAGTATGATGCCTCCTGGCACACAGCAGGTACATAATAACTGCTTTTGACTGATTGATAGATTGTTTGACAACTAAATACAGGCTAATACAAAATAAAGACAAGTGATTTGGAGGGACAATTGGTCAAGCAGGAGAGATTCAGATAGAAGATGCATGGTGCCCAGTACATTGTTAGCGCTTAATAAATACTTGCTGATTAATTCATTCATTTACTCTTGAACAATGTTAGACGTTCCAGTCCCTGCCCTGAAGGAGCTTTACAATGTCATTATGGAAATAAGTTCTAAATACAATATGGTATAATGAGCAATATAAAGTAAGTGCCCAATGAGAAAAGACACTAAGTACCATGGATTTGAATGAATGAACTTTTTAAAGCAGTTACTATGTGCTTATTAAGTTGAATGTATGAAAGGAAGCAAGACACCAGGGATGAGAGCCAGAAAAGTTAAAACAAATTTTTGTTACATGAAGAGACGCAACATCCAGGTGATAACATGTTAACTCTCTTCTTTGGTTTGCCCAATAAATGTGTTTTATAAAAATTGTACAAGTAACGTTTTAGGAAGGACATACACAAGTTACTTTGTTCAGAAGATGGTGACCAAGATCGTAAAAGGACTGGAAATGATGCCAAATGAGGATTGGTTGAAGAAAATGGGGATGTTTAGACTGGAGAAACAGGGAGAAATGATAAGTGTGTCTTAGAGTACTGAAAGAATGAAATTTGTTTGGTCATCATCAGGGATTCTGGAAAGATAATGGAAAACAGGAGTTGAGCAGAATGAAGAAAGGCAAATGAGGAAGATCAAGACAATGTAAAGCAGGACTGTCCAACCTTAAGTTATCTTAGGGCCGCATTAAAATAAAATAATTATTCGAGGGCCGCACCCAGAATAAAAAATATAGTACACTAATAGAAAGTGGGGGAACGCAAGTCATCAATACGACAGGCGAAGGCGCAAAGCGCGAAAGCAAACGCAAAAAAACAAAACGACAACACAACATAAAAGTAGGTAGTCTGCATCATACAGATGGAACGCATCCCACAGATAGATTGAAAATTCCATGCGATATGTTCTGTCTGTAATACTGCTTAAAAACACCAAAGAAAATTAACATCAATGAGATTATTTATTAGTGATAGAATTAAAAAATCTAAAACGCATTCCATGCAAATTATTATTTTATTTTTTCGCTTGTGAAAATTAAAACCCACAGGTGGGCTGCATAAAATTGCACTATGGGCTGCATGCGGCCCGTGGGCCATATTTTGGACAGCCCTGATGTAAAGCATGCTATCACTGAAGTCAATTGTTGTGGTTTAGTTCTTTTTTAATCATGTCCAACTCTTTGTTACCCCATTTGAGGTTTTCTTGGCAAAGATACTGGAGTGGTTTGCCATTTCCTTCTCCAGCTCATTTTATAGATAGGGAAACCGAGGTAAACAGGGTTAAGTGACTTGCCAGGGTCACACAACTAGTAAATGTCTGAGGCTGGATTCCAACTAAGGTCTTCCTGACTCCAGGTCCAGTGCTTTCTCCACTGTACCATCTCTGCAGTCAGAAGGCTTTGATTCACATCCTGCCTCCAAAGCTAACCACCTGTGTAACCTTAGCCTCTCTGGGTCTTAGTTTCCTCAAATGTAAAGTGAGGGTGTTGGACTTGATGGTATCTGAGGTCCTTTCCAGACATACCTTTGTGATTCCTTGAAAATTCAGGGCCAGGTCATTGTCACCAAAAACTATAGAGGGGCCATTCTTAAGGAGCCCAGACAGAAGTCAATCTAGACCTCATATGAGGTCATGACCCACAGTTTAAGAAGTCCCAAAGGGGCTGTAAGTGGAAAAAGTTTAAGAAGCCCTTATCTAGATTATTCAAGGAAATTGTCAATACCATGCAGCACACAACATTTGAGCAATAAAGGTTTAACTTCTACCAAATACCTAATAAGACATGATCTGGTGCCTGGAATTCTACATCAGAAGCTCCCTGTCTTCCATGGACTGACCAATGGCCAGTCTCCATCCTATAAATCCAGACCACAAAAAAATCTCAGAAAACCCAACCAATACATTGCCCAGGAATCAGATCATCAGCACAGTCTACACAGTTGCCCACAATTGCCTGGGTATAACATTGATTTATAAAAATTTAAAAGCAATGTTTCTAATAATTTCAAATACTCGTAATCTCCATGCTACATAGAATTCAAAAGCTTCCAAAGTATAGAGATCCAGGAGATCCAAGGATATCAAAATCATGCAGGAAGAGGATGAGGTATAACTCTTTCCTGCCATCTTTTCTGCTACTGGAGTCGTTCCAAGGATGCTTTCAGGGAGCCCACTGAGGCTGAGCTCACATCCTAGTGCTAATATACAAATGAAAAGAAGCGGTTATTTTATCCATCTGAACAATAGTCAGTAGAAAATTGAGTATAAAGGGATAAAAGCAGGATAGTGATTTGTTCCAGGACCATTTCCATCTGGACCTCATTGAAAAAGATTTAAAGAATGAGATGGTAAAAAATAACAATAAGAAGAGTAATAAGGGAGTCATGCTGATTTGTTTCTAGAAACAAGGGGTTAATGATGGCAATTCAGCACCAGGACATCCCCATCAGAAATCACATCCAGGTTATTCTTAGGGAGCCTGGACTTATTGATGAAGGCAAATCATGGAAGGAAACAATAGAAAGAAACTGTGAACCACATCTCTGTAGACCACAAAAATTTAGTACCTACACGATGCCTGGCAAACATCACCCAAGAGATTGTAAACAGATGACAGCTTCAGGAACTACAAATCCAGACCATAAGAAATTTCTTGAGAATTCAACTGTTCAAGTCAACAAGCATTTATTAAACACTTACATGTGCCCTGTGGGCACTGTGCTAAGATCTGGAGATTCAAAGGAAGGCAAAAAGAAAACGAGTCCCTTCTTTTCAAGAGCTCATAGTCTAATGAGGGAGACAACATCTAAACAACTATATACAAAGAAGATAAAATCAAGATAAATTAGAGATAGTCTCAGAGAGAAAGCTTTAACATTAAGCGAGATTGGCAAAGGCTTCTTGCAGAAGGTGGGATATTAGCTGAGACTTGAAAAAAGCCAGGGATTCCAGGAGGTAGAGATGAGGGAGAAAATGTCATAGGCATGAGGGACAGATGAACTCTACTGGAACTAGATTGGTATATTCCATTGGGAACAGACAGAATTATTGTTCACTCTGTGTTGGACATAATACTGAAGGGAAAGGAACGAGCATTTATTAATTGCTTACTGTGTACCAGGCACTATGCTAAGTGCTTTACAAATATTATCTCATTTGATCTTCATAACAACCCTTGGAGGTACGTTCTATAATTATCCCCATTTTACAGTTCAGGCAACTGAGACAGACAGGTTAAGTGATTTGCTCAGGATCACAAAGCTAGTAAGTGTCTGAGGTCATATCTGAACTCAGGTCTTCTTGACCCCAGGCCTGGCATTCTATCCACTGTACCACCCAGTTGCTCATAAAAAAACTAAGAACAATGTTTTCAATGAATGTTGCCAAGACTTCCCAGCTAAAAGGAACAAAAAGCTTTCTAAATATAGAGACCTAGCAGAAGGAATTGAAATCATATGGGAATGAGAATTAGCATAAATCAACTCTGTGGTCCTTCCTGCTACTAGAGCTGTCCCAAAGATGCTTTCTTTGAGCCTAAAGAGGATGAGTTTACATTTTGGTACTTTTACAATAGTAACACAGCACTTCATCCTAGGACCATTTCTGTCTGAAATCTGTCCCCTAAAAGTTGAGACAAAGACAATGATAAGTCAATATTCCATTCTTTAAACATGTATTTTATTTTAAAAGCATTTATTAAGCACATATTATGTACCAGGTGCCATGCTCATTGCTGTGAATGAAAAGAAAAACAAAACAAATTCTGCCCTCAAGTTGCTTAACATTCAATTGGAAGAAAACAATATGTATGAAGATGAGCAAGTACAAAATGTATACAAAATAATTTCAGGGGGAAGGTACTACTACCTGTGGTATCATCAGCATAATTCATGTTTGAGTTTTCAGTTTTGCAAACTTTAATTTTTGCAAAGCAGTTTACATATATTATCTCATTGATCCTTCCCCAAAACTGGTGAGGTAGATGCCATTACTAACTCCATTTTACAGATGAAGAAACTGAGGCTAAGATGGGTAAAGTGACTTGGTTGGGACAGGTCTTTTCTAACTCCCAATCCAATGCTCTATCTACTATAAATCTCTTTTAGGAGGTAGCATTTGAGCTGATAGTTGAAGATTCTAAGAGATTTTAATATTCTAGGTATTCTAAGAGATGGAGGTGAGATTAGGAATGGGGGTCAGCTGGGGCAAACACGCATTCATATAAAGCCTTAAAGTCTGCAAAGTGCTCCACATTCATTTTCTCATTTGAGTCTCTCAGTCCCACAGAACTCCAAGTTTTTTGGTTCCAGAAATTCAGAGGAGGGAGAGATCGTGTTGTGGGGTAAAGTAGACCAAGGAAGCTTCATTTGAGGGAGTGAGGGTTGAACTGGTCTTTAACAGGACGTTGAGGTTTTGAGAGAGGTAGTGTACTGCAGTTGAAAGAGCTCTGGATTTGGTGTAAAAATTTTTTTGTTGTTCTTGAATCATTTCAGTCATGTCCAAATTTTCGTGACCCATTTTGGGGTTTAGTTTGCCATTTCCTTCTCCAGCTCATTTTGCAGATGAGGAAACTAAGGCAAAGAGGGTTAAGGGACTTGCCCAGGGTCACACAGCTAGTAAGTGTCTGAGGGCTAGATTTGAACTCAAGAAGAGTTCAGGGCTCTATTTCGCTGTGTGACTGGGTGAGTTACAACCTTTCTTATTTCTACCCTAGTAAAATAAGGAGGCCTGGACTTGTTGATTAGTGCAAATCATGGAGAAGGTGAGCTTTAAGGTCCCTTCCAATTCTCAATCTATGATCATAAGATAGTAGCCTGTGATTGTTAGAGAATGGGAGACAGGGCATTCAAGGGTAGCATAGAGGTGGGATATATCGTTTTGGTCAAGGGACAGTAAAATTACCAGGTCTGAACTTAAGGGCTCTTATAGGTTTCATGAGAGTATAAAGGGAGATTATGGCTACATTATAGAGGACCTTGAGTGTCAATATTAACATAAGACTTTATCTTTTAACTTGTCAGTTACAGGATTTTGAGCAGAATGATGCACCATTCTACCAATCCTACCTTGGAGTGGGACCAGGATCACCCAGAGGCGAAGTTAGCCAGGGGCTGTGGCCAAAGAGCCCTCCAAAGAGTCGCTTATGGTGCTTAGCAAACTGGCCTAGACGGGGTAGGACAGTTTGGAGAAGTGACATTTCAGTTTGTGAAGGACCTTAAATAAGAGGGAGAAATAAATGATTCCATTTTCAGAATAGCTAGGACGAGAGATGAAGCAACTATTGAGATGGGAATTGCGTATAAAATCTGCTCAAGTAGGTCACCAATGCAGCAGCAACGGGGTCCCAGGAGCAAATAGGAAAATGCGGACTCAGTGAGAGACCAAGAAATGAGGGGGCCAAGCAGACTTGAACTTGCACAAAGAGGTGGTCTGCTATTCACCACACAAGGTGATGAGCGATATTTTGAGACCTGATATGCGGTACCAATGTCACATTTTTTTTTCTTTTCTTCTGAGTAAACTGCAGCTGTGGACAGCTCCTGGATAGAGCCAGCACTTCTTCACTGGAAACCTGTGTCTAAATAGCAACAAAATCAGTATAATAAAGTGAATGGGAGTCATGGTGGGGGTGTTTGGGGAGGGGGGGAGGGATAAGAAGGGGGATGCAGTCACACCTTATGCTATTCCTTTAGAATAGAAGTTCCTTTAGAAAGGTTCTACCATGTCAGGGATACAGCAAACAGTGAAGTAAGTGATGGCTGATCGCACTTGAACTTGTGTCAGGATTGTGGGTTCCGAATAACAGGAAGAGAGATGGCGTCTCTTAGATCAGTCCAGCCTGTGTGGTGGTATGAATGAGTGGAGCGAATACCTAGGAGAGACTGTTTGAGGCTAGGAGGAGCGGGACAGCTATGGCATCTCTTGTGTTGTTAATGTGGCGAGTGGGCATATTCCCAAGGGTCTCTGTTGTTCCAGGCTCATGGCCCTTGCTGCTCCATAGCCCACATGTAGCATTACCTGAACTAGCAGGATATACAATCATGAAGTTGTAATTGGATCCACTCTAAGCTCTCTGCTTTTTTTTTTGTCGAGGCAGTTGGGGTTATGTGACTTGTCCAGGGTCACACAGCTAATGTCAAATACCTGAGACTGTATTTGAACTCAGATCCTCCTGACTGCAGGGCCAATGCTCTATCCACTGTGCCACCTAGCTGCCACTTCTAAGCTCTCTATTTGAACTGTACCAGCTGAACTTACTCCAGATCCTTAGGGCAAGGTACCTGGTGGTTGGTTCATAGGTGGGTACCTATGGTAAATAACTGGTAGATAGGGAATGATATGATAAGTGTCCTGAATAGAAAAATTTTGAAGTATAATTCTGGTTTTAAGCCTAAGAAAAGGGCATTTGGACTCTAGACATCAATTTCCCCCTTTCGGACAACCTAAAGTAGGTATGATATGTGCCTTCCATCTGCCAAGTTCTGGATGAGTAATGGGGACCCAGCGGGGGGTTATTCCTCTTACACATTAAAGGCATTGGTGGTATGAAGGCCGAGCAAGAGAGGTCCCTTCGAATCTTGAAATTTCTGTGATGCTAGAACCTCAGTGGAGTTCTAGGTCTTTCTTCTTGTCTGCCTCCTTCACTTTGATGGCATAGGACTTTGCTCTCCTCTTTCCTGGGGTCTTGGTGATAATCCTGGCTGTACTACGCCACATCTAGAGTATTATATTACATTTGGGGTACCACCTCCTTCCTTCCTTCTTTCTCTTCCTTCCTTCCTTTCTTATTTCTTTTTCTTTCTCTTCCTCTCAGTTCCTCTCTCTTTTCCTCTCTTCTGTCTCCCTACCTTGCCTTTCCCAGATTGGAAGGGCAGTGGGTCAATTCCAACATTAAAGCATCAGCAAAAATATTTTAACCTGTTTTATTTTTCCAACCTTCATTGTTTCTCCCCTCCTAAGGCATCCTGGTGATCCTCTCCTCACTTGGGACTCACCAGTAGTGGGGACATGTGCTCAAGCTTTTGCCTTACTGTAGTTCTAAACTCCTGAACTCAAGTAATCCACAACCTTTGCTCCCCCTAGTATCAGAGATTATAGGCTTGCAGCCACCATGCTGGATTGGAGTGGGGGTGGGGGAGAGAGACTTTACTCATGGAAAATTGCCCACATGATTAAATCACAGAGCTTGATCAAAGGGATATTAAAGTAATGAAACATTACCGTGCTATAAATAATAACTAGGAAGCATACGAGGAAATATGGAAAGATCTATTGAAGTGGTGCAGCATGAAATCAGCAGCACCAGAAACGTTTAGATACTGGCTACCATTACATTCTTTAAAAAGGAGAAAGAGAAGAAGGAAGAGAAGGAAGAAGGAGGAGGAGAAGGAAGGAAGAGGAAAAAGGAAGAGGAGGAGAAGGAGAAGGAAGGAGCAGAAAGAGAAAGAAGGAGGAGGAAAAGGAGAAGGAGAAAGAGGAGGAAGAGATGAAAGAAAAGAGCAAGACAGAACTAAAATGGGACTAAAAAAGGCGAAACAGAACAAAAACATCTCTTTTGTTTGCTGATTTCTTCAGTCGGCTTTATTAATGCCTAAGGAGATGGGGTTAAATGTTTTGCCTGTTTATTTCCTTGTTTCTGTTGGTGACTATTAAGTTCATAATGTTTTTTCTTAACATGCCATGGGTCTTGCTAAAGAGTTGGGGGATGGGGGAGGGGGCCAGGGAAATCACTCTAAGGCTGTCTTTTTGTAAACTCTTTGTGGCTTAAGCTGCAAATGACAATTATTTATTCTTTGTCTGGTTCCTTCCTTCCTGCCTGCCTGCTTCCCTGGCTTCCCTTGCAGATTTTTACCTTGAAAAGAACATTGATTGTGTGCTTTCGCTAACTGTCCAAATGACTTCCTGATTGAATTCAGTGTAAGACAATGCTGCTGCTGCTGTTGCTGACTAACATGGGCCCTGGGCTGGGTCTGCCTGCGACCCCCTCCGGCTGTGCCAGCCCTGACTGCTCTGCTGGGCTCTGGAAGCAGCAGCCCTTCACCCTTCTGCAGAGGCAGCATTTTCTGATTACATCATTATTGAGCAGCACACAGCGACCTTGAGGCCACACTACGTTCCCTGCAAGTGGTGGGGGGAGGGGCCAAAATCAGAGGAAGAACTGATGAGAAAGTGTGATAGGAAAAGGAGGACTGGACTTGTATCCAGGAGGATCTGGCCTTGAATTCCACTCCTGCCTTCTTTTTTTTTTTTTTTTTAAATTACTTTATTTCTTACCTATGTTACTTCTCTCAGGTCACCTGATCAGGAAGCAGTGTGGTACAGGGTACAGTGGAAAAGATGCTGGATTGGGAGTCTTGAGATCTGGGCTTAAATCCCAGTTCTGCCGTGTATTAGCTGGGGGACCTTGAGCAAGTCACTTTATTTCTCTAGGCCTTGTGCGACAGGACCAATATCTGTCAGGGTTCTCTGATCTCCCCCTTCTTCCAAAAGAGACTGTTTTCCCCTATAACATGACAAAGGTGTCAGCTCTTAGCAGACCTGATGGGTCCCTGCCACCCTTGACTCAGGAAGACCTGAGTTCAAATCTAACCTCAGACACTGACTGGTTGTGTGATCCTGTGGAAGCCACTTAAACACTGCCTGCCTCAGTTTCCTCATGTGTCAAATAGAGATAATAGCACCTGCCTCCCAAGTTGGTCGTGAGGATACACTGAGATAACATTCGTAAAATATTTTGAAAACCTTAAAGAACTATAAAAATGCTAGCTATTTTTTTGGAAAAAGAGTCTCAGTCACGTGAGACTCTTCAGGCCCCTTAGACTTTGTGGAATACTGAAATCCAGGTGGTTGCTTGAAGAGCATGCAAGCCCCCAAACCCTGCCCAGCTGACCAGAGACATTTCAGGGTGGGGGGCGCACCTACAGAAGCTCTGTCCCACTATGCCTTGTTGCATACCTTTGCTATAGAAAGTCTAAGTAAATTTTATTTTGTTAACTGTTCAATGACTTACAGGTGCTTCATTCAGTCTCAAAATTAGATTAAACTACAGGATGCTGGCATTAGGCTTGCCACTAACACCTTGATTTTTGTTGGTGGTGTCCAACTCTTCATGACCCTTTTGGGTTTTTTTTTTTGGCAGAGATACTGGAGTGGTTTGCCGTTTTCATTTCCAGCTCCTTTGACACATGAGGAAACTGAGGCAAAGAGAGCTTAAGTGACTTGCCCAGGGTCACACAGCTAGTAGGGGTCTGAAGCAAGATTTAAGCTCAGATCTTCCTGAGTTTAGCAGTGTGACCCTGGGCAAGTCACTTAAGCTCTATTTGCCCTGGTTTCCTCATGTGTATGATAGAGATAATAATAGCACCTGCCTCCCAGGTTTGTTGTAAAGATCAAATGAGACAATATTGTAAAGTGCTTGGAACAGTGCCTGGCCCACAGGAGGCTCTATATAAATGTTAGCTACTATTATTATCGTGATAATAATCATGATGATGTACGGCTGGGTGGCACAGCAGATAGAGCGCTGGGCCTGGAGTCAGGAGGACCTGAGTTTAAATCTGGCCTCAGACACTTACTTGCTGTGTGACCCTGGGCAAGTCACTTAACTTCTGTCTGCCTCAGTTTTCTCAGTCATAAAATGGATACAATTATCACATCTACTTCCGTGGGTTATTTTGAGGAGCAAACGAGATAATGTTGGTAAAGTACTTAGCACAGTTGTCTGGCACAAATATAAAGGTCCTATAGAAATGCTTGTGTCTTTCCTTCCATGCGCTTCTTCCTTAAGGTTCTCTCTCTTAAAGTCACTTAATGATCTCTCATTAGTAGCATGAGTTGAGCTAAGGGCCTGGGTCAAGCACAAGAGGGTAACATCCCAGATCAAGAGCTGGAAAGGATCTCAGAGGCTTGGTTCAACCCCTTTTCATTTTACAGTTGAGGAAACTGAGGCCCAGGGACTTTAGGTCCAAGATCACCTAGATAGTGAGCATCAGAAACGGGATTGGAGCTGAGGTCATCTGACTCCATAGCAGAGCTTTTTTTCGTTGGACTGCACGTTTTAAAATAAGTTGATTTTTCTGACATATTACGCTTTTTAGCATACAAACTTGGTTTTTTAAACAATTTTGATGGAAGTTAAAAAATATTATACTTCCTTCCCTATAAATCTGAGTTTGCTGGATCTCATTTAATCATTTCTTGATGACTGGGAGCACTATGGGACTATCCCTATTAATTTGTCCCTGCATTAAAAGATCCCAGACTGTGACTGATGCCTCTTTTCCCTTCTCTTTCCGTAATTACTTCCAGTATCTCAGTTGTGCATCAAATGGCTTGGGTTGCAAGAAGTTTAATTTCTGGGCAAGTAGACTTAGGAGAATAAAGGGGAAAATATGCATTTCTCCTCTTGGTGGGGAAGTAGGGAACTACAGGTGCGGAGTGTTGCATTTGATATCACATGTTTAGAGGGTCTTTTGGTTCATTTTGCTTAACTGTTTTTCTTTGTCATATGGAGGGCTTGGTGGGTCGTGGGGATATATTGACTGGGATATGATTGTAATGTTAAAGAAAAGCCATAAAATTTTTAAGGGCGTTACTCTTTCGACCACTAAGTGGAGCAAATATTGATTTGGTTTATACTGGGAGTGGGGAATCTGTCGCCTCAAAGTTTGGATTCAGTAAAAAGACCACACTTGAGGACCTAGAGGGCCACATGTGGCCTTGAGGCTGCAGGTTCCCCACCCCTGGTTTATGCCATGGTCCAACTAAAAGCAAGAGGGGCCCTAGAAAACATAGTCCATGGCTGGATCTTGCATACCAAATGGAAAACCAGAGAGATCAGGGAACTGCGTCAATGAAAGCAGGTGTGCAGTAAAAAAATGCACTGGTCTGGGCATAGGAGATTCTGGGATCTTGCCCTAGCTCTCACTGATTTTCTGCATATACTTGGGATAATTGTTCCATTTCTCTGGGCTGAATTCAGTTTCCTAACCTGGAAAAAAATATAGGAGTGAACTAGAGGTGTCTTAATTTCCTACCGGCTGTAGCATTCTATTGCCATTTCTGACTCAGGGTGTGCTCGTAGCCTCTTCCAGTACTGATGTTCTCTTTTCTAAGGCTCCCATCTATCTATGCGAAACATTCCATGCTCTAAAGTCCTTTATATCTCTGATAGTTTATATTCTGGCTTCTAAGGTCCTTTCCAGCTCTCATATTCTGTGTTCTATGTTCAATGCCCCTCCCAACTCTAACAGTCTGTATTATACATTCTAACACCCTCTGTCCCTTCCTATTCTGGCACTATGATTGTAGGACCATTTGTAGAAGCTATGTACTGGAGGGCTCAGCCGCTGTGCCCAGGGCAACACAGCAGAAAGGAGGGCACAGGAGCATCTGGCAGGAAGCCCCAGGTCATGGCAAACAATGGGCAGGGCTGCCCACTTCCATTTCAGGGTCTGGGCCTGAGGCCACCAGGCCCAGGTTTAGACAAAGGCAGCCCAGAAGCTGGGGCCAGCAATGAGTCATGAGCCTGTGTCTATAAAAAGTATCTCTGTCTGGTTGAAAAACTTTGTGTCGCCTGCAGGGAGAGGAAGCTCCGTTGGCCCTAGGCTGGGCAGCAGCAGTGAGCCTGGCTTGGGTCTTATTTTTAAAGCAGGAAATTATAGATTTAAGGGAGTTCAGGAGGCAAAGGTATACTATTATGCTCCTGGAAATGGGTTCTTTCTTTCTTTTTCTTCCTTCCTTTCTTCCTTCATTCCTTCTTTTCTTCCTTCCTTTCTTTCTTTCTTTCTTTCTTTCTTTCTTTCTTTCTTTCTTTCTTTCTTTCTTTCTTTCTCTCTTTTCTTTCTCTCTCTTCCCCATCTCCCCTCCTCCCCCCATCTCTCTCTCTCTCTCTCCCTTCCTTCCTTTCTTTCTCTGTGTCTCTGTCTGTCTGTCTCTCCCTCCCTTCTTTTCTTTCTTTGTGTCTCTGTCTCTGTGTCTGTGTGTGTCTCTGTCTGTCTCTCTTTCTCTCTCTCTCTCCCTTCCTTTCTTTCTCTGTGTCTCTGTCTCTGTGTCTCTGTCTCTGTGTCTCTGTCTCTCTCCTCTGTCTCTCTCCTCTCTCTGTCTCTGTCTCTCTGTCTTCTCTTTCTCTCTCTGTCTCTGACTCTCTCTCTCTCCTCTCTCTGTCTCTCTCTCCCTTCTGTCTCTCTCCTCCTCTCTGTCTCTGTCTGTCTGTCTGTCTCTCTCCTCCTT